>NC_085995.1:15592889-15956323 GCF_030014385.1 Trichomycterus rosablanca
GCGACACACGCGAGACAGATGTGTGTCATCTGCATAGCAGTGAAATTTTATGCCATGTTTATGAATAATTTCACCTAGTGGAAGCATATAGAGTGTAAATAATAGCGGTCCAAGTACCGACCCCTGTGGAACACCACACTTTACTTTTGTAGTTTCCGAGCATTTATTATTTACATAAACAAATTGCGAGCGGTCAGTCAGATATGATTGAAACCAAGAGAGTGCGAGTCCTTTAACTCCTACTGTATTTTCTAGCCTCTCCAGTAAAATGTTATGATCGACCGTATCAAACGCTGCGCTAAGATCTAATAGAACAGGAAAAGAGACACATCCATTATCAGAAGACATTAACAACTCGTTAACTACTCTAATTAATGCGGTTTCGGTACTATGATTGGGTCTAAATCCTGATTGAAATTTTTCATGAATACAATTTTCATTCAAATAAGAGCATAACTGTTTGGAAACGACTTTTTCTAATATTTTAGAGACAAAAGGAAGGTTTGAAATTGGCCTATAATTAGCATGTGGATCAAGATTAGGTTTTTTAATCAGGGGTTTAATAACAGCACTTTTAAACAATTTAGGTACGTACCCAAGGCTAAGGGATGCATTGATTAATGTAAGCAGGGGCTCTACAATAGCTGGGAGTAAATCTTTAAGTAAACGAGTTGGAACAGGATCGAGTATACACGATGATGACTTTGATGATTTAATCAACATAGTTAGTTCATTTTAGGAGATTGGATTAAAGGAATTTAGTTGGATTAACTCGTTACTATTATCACCAATGCTGCTCGGAGTGAGTCCATACTTAACATTGGCAAGTGACACACTTTGACTCTGAAGTCGTATTTTTTCTATCTTGTCATTAAAGAATTTTAAAAAATCATCGCTGGTACAGTCAGGCGGTATATTAGATTCAGTTTCATTGACGTTTTTAGTTAATTTGGACACTGTCTCGAAAAGGAATCTGGGATTGTTTTTATTTTTCTCTATTAGGGACGAATAATATAAAGATTTAGCTTTTATAAGTGCATGTTTATACTCAGTTAGAGCATCTTTCCAAGCAATCTTATACACCTCCAGTGTAGTGTGACGCCACTTGCGTTCTAATTTCCGTGCTGCTTGTTTAAGTGCGCATGTGTGGTCATTGTACCAAGGAGCAAGTTTTTTGTCCCTAATCAGTTTAGTTTTGAGTGGGGCTACGTTATCTAAGGTTGTGCGCAGTATGGTTTCTAGGTTTTGAGTTGCCTGATCTAGTTCTTTAGGTTCTGATGCTGGTATATTTGGTAATTCTGGTAGGCAGTTTATGAACGCTGCTGCAGTTGCAGATGTAATAATGCGCTTACATTTAAAACGATGTGGTTGCTGTATATTATTGGACAGGGACACTTCATAAATTAGTAGGGAGTGGTCAGAAATTAAGTCATTCTGTGGTACAATTTCCAGGTTGTCTATGTTTATACCATAAGTAAGTATTAAATCTAAGGTATGTTTACAGCGGTGAGTGGGTCCTGTTACATTTTGGGTGATGCCTAAGGACTCTAAAATAGAATCAAACGCAATTTTGAGTGGATTACACTTATCCTCATAATGAATATTAAAGTCACCAACAATTAAAGCTTTCTTAGTTGATAAGACTAGTCTAGAAAGAAAATCGGCAAATTCGTTAAGAAATTCTGAGTAAGGACCAGGAGGTCGATAAACAGTAACCAGTTTAAACATACTAGTTTTATCAGATGAACATTTATTGGTTATGTCAGAGATAAGAACTTCAAACGAGTTTGTTATGGGAGATGATTTTACAGTAAGACCTATGTCTTTATCATAAATTGTGGCTATTCCTCCACCACGACCGCTAAGACGTGGCTTATGTTCATAACTGTAACCCGGAGGAGATGCTTCATTTAAACTTAGATACTCATCAGGTCTAGCCCAGGTCTCGGTGACTAGTGGAAACTTGAATTTGTTACCCAATATTACTGTTTTCAAGTGATCTTTATTCCAACCTCTGTGAGCATATCCTGGTACTTTCACCCTGTTGCCCTTTCGTAAAAGTAGTTTTTTTGGTTGCTTTCCTTTCAAAAACACCATTCCTGACTAAACCTTCTTTAGATTAAAGAATAGTCTTTGAACCAGGATTGTGGAATTCTGTGATCTTTGGCATTTTGAATGGAATGATGTGATTGGTCTTATACAGTACATACTAGTAAGCTTTCAATAAATTAAACTCATACAACAAGTGTATGTAATGTTTAAGCATGTCTTGCACAAACCTTGTGTAATAGATCGTTTTCACAGCAGTCATTTTGACATGTAACAGTATTCAAGCACAGGTGTTAGCAATGATATTAATTAGGGTTCCATTCCATTTAGATTAAAAAGAACCAAGAGGTTGGACTAAATACTTGGCACTTAAGGCTAACAAAAACTAATAAATATTTCTGTATTTTCTTGTTGTTTCTTTGCTCCATTTCTTAAACAACAAATTTTATAGTGGAGCATCATTTTGAGCAATATGTATCCCACCAGCAATTATCTGCATAGCTACCCAACTTCTTTATATGATAATAACCGGACAAAGTCAATTCTTGCATATGTTTATTGACGTCTTTTTAGTCCTTAACTGGCCTATTGATTTACACGCTACACGTTGTCTGCCTCGTTATGTCGTTGAGGGAGTTGTTATTAATGTGACATTTGAATTGTCAGAGGTGACTTTCTGTCTCATTACACACTGACATCGCTGTCATTACCGCAGAGATAACAAATCAGGTACGATCACACATTAATTACCTATGAGAATTTACAAATGGAAAATGGATGCCTCATAATGCCTCATGATGCCGCAGTTTACAGACAAATGAGTTTCACAAATATTATATTATGTTATATTATATTAGTGGTAGTAGTAATCAGAATTAATTATGGGTGCAGGAAGAGGTTTATGAAGCTGAAGAAAACTATATGCAGGGCTTTCTCTTTCTATCTCACACTTTTTAGCTGAATTACAAGGTCCACAAACCTCATGCTGTGAAGACGTTAATATTTAATATTCTTCTGCTTGATTTAATTTTCTTTCCTCAATATTGACATAGAGTCTTAATTTACTTCTAGATTATGAAAATGTAAAAGCATTGTTTGACTTCTTGTCGTTTGGATGGTAAAGTGTTCTTTACCATCTATGTGGACTGAATAGATTTAATATAACAAGAATTTGCACAATGTTCCATTTTTCTCTTCCTTCTAACTGTCAATTAGACTAAAAAAATTTTTTCTAGCTATCATGCCTCAAACTTTAAGTTTATTAATCTGCCCACTGGGGGAAGATTAATAAACTTGTCCAATCATATTAAATAAAAAAGGAAATCTTGCTGTTCATAATAATCTCAGAAGAAAAGCAGCTAACCTAAACAGAACTTTAGGTCACAAACTGATGGACAAACATTCTCCTTTAGGATTTTCTGACAGAGAGCAGAATTCACAGTTCCATCAAAGTCATCCAGGTCCTGTGAAAGCAAAGCAACCCCAAACTATCTACCACCATGTTCAACTGTCAGCATGATGTTCTGATAGCGTAATACAGAGTTAGCTTTACACCAGAGTGTGAAGATGTAATGGGACCCATCTTTTTAAAAACGTTCCACCCTTAGCTCATCAGTCCACATAATATTATCCTTAGAGATTTAGGGGTTATCAAAAAGCAAGATGAGCCTTTGGTCAGCAGTGATTTGTACCCAGTATGGCTTTGTAACCCTTTCCAGACTAGTAGATTTCAGTGACTTAGCTTTGCATCTGTATTTAAATCTCTTTAGAACATGGCATCCACTGCTGTTTGAGACCTTTAAGCCTGCTTCACATTGCCAGACAGATTCTAATTAAGTGATGTTTTAGTTTGTCAGGTCAAGAAATAATCATGCCTGGGTGTGGCAGTTTGATTTATTAGCTAAGTTATCTTTGTTTTATTTTAAAAGTAGTTTCATCATCTAAAACACAAGTGTGACAATGCAAAAAACATGAGGACAAATGGAATGAGGACAAATACTTTTTTTAACATATTTGAGCTAATTTGAAATGTGATAACGATGTAGTAATATACTTTTCTTGTTTTAACAATCAACTGTTAATTTTTTGACAGTGTTGTGAAATCTGCTGTAGCTGTCAGTCTTCATCGCTCAAGGTCATTTATTAAAAGTGTGCTGGCACAGCTTTAAATATATCTTTGCACCTCGTGGGCAGGTAATTTTGGTGAATCCCTGCTTTGATGTGATGTAATACCCAACCTGATGGTTTAGATGGGGACTAATATCATGTACGATCCCTTTTGTCTGGATATAAAAGAATAAATATCATGCTAAATCCTGAGCGCTGGCTAAATCTGGTGCTTGGTATGCACTGCTGTGTCTGCTTTATGCTCTCCTTCCCTCTCTCTCTCTCTCTCTCTCTCTCTCTCTCTCTCTCTCTCTCACTCTCTCTCTCTCTCTCTCTCTCTCTCTCACTCACTCACTCACTCTTGATTTCTCCCACCCTTATTTCTGTGTTGAATTGGCTGCCGTTTGATGTGTTGATTGGGAGATGGAGGTAAAGGGCAGCCGTGTATGTGTGTGTGTGTGAGTGTGTCTCCAGGGAGTGAGTGTTTTATGGCTAAATAAATACCTATTGTGCTTTCTTGTTAGCCACCACAGATCCCTCCAAAGATGAAGTACAATTAGACAACTGAGCACACTCAGACCAGTCACTGTCTGCAACCCTAAATTAGGACCACAAAGATCAACACAACCGCCAGCTTACCAAGCAGTGTGTGCATCCTAAAACCTTCACAAAAGGGAACAGATAGATCAAGAAAATAATTCCAACAGACTGCACAGACATGCAGATATTAAATATATTAATATTTAACATATTAAAGAAAAAAACAACGAGGGTCCAGTCACACCAGAAGGTTGCTGTTCACATTTTATGCAGGCAAATTAATACTGAAAGGTTTTTGACTAATATGGTCCTGCAGTGTGGTTAGGTCAGAATTTTGGTGATAGTTAATCAATTATTTAATTTATGTAAGTTTTGTAAGCTTCATGAATAAAGTTATTTTATGTCCTGAAAGTTAAGAAATCAATATTAGTTATACATTTACACTGTGCAAATACAGTACAGTGGGATTTTGTCAGCAGTATTTAAGTTAACTTGACACATTTAAACAACACAATAAACAGCACAACATAAAAAGAGCGGAAGTGAGAACTGGATGTCACAATATGACAAGCTGTGACAAGCCAGGTCTTGTAAAATAGGAAAGATAGGGAATTTTAAGAACCAGCAATGCAAGAACAACACCGCAACCCCACCAACTGGTGCATCTCAAATAAAACAAGGATTTACAGGTGGGGTCTGCTTCAGAAAAAGGAAGATCATGCTGCTTCTGGTGCAATCTGCTCTCCCTGGACAGTTCCATTGTGAGTCCCAAAACATTGCGACACCAGGGTGATTTTTTAGAGTGTGTAAGTAAGAAACTGTGATATAGACTGATCAGCCATAACATTAAAACCACCTCCTTGTTTCTGCACACACTGTCCATTTTATCAGCTTCACTTACCATATAGAAGCACTTTGTAGTTCTACAATTACTGACTGTAGTCCATCTGTTTCTCTACATAATTTTTAGCCCCCTTTCATACTGTTCTTCAATGGTCAGGACCCCCACAGGACCACTACAGAGCAGGTATTATTTGGGTGGTGGGTAGTTCTCAGCACTGCAGTGACAATGATGTGGTGGTGGTGTGTTAGTGTGTGTTGTGCTGGTATGAGTGGATCAGACACAGCAGCGCTGCTGGAGTTTTTAAATACTGTGTCCACTCACTGTCCACTCCATTAGACACTCCAACCTAGTTGGTCCACCTTGTAGATGTAAAGTCAGAGACGACCGTCATCTATTGCTGCTGTTTGAGTTGGTCATCTTCTAGACTTTCATCAATGGTCACAGGATGCTGCAGCAGTCCAGCAGACGTCCAGCAGTTACAGTGAGGTGTTTAAAAACTCCATCAGTGCTGCTGTGTCTTATCCACTCATACCAGCACAACACACACTAACACACCACCACCATGTCATTGTCACTGCAGTGCTGAGAATTACCCACCACCCAAATAATACCTGCTCTGTAGTGGTCCTGTGGGGGTCCTGACCATTGAAGAACAGTATGAAAGGGGGCTAACAAAGCATGCTGAGAAACAGATGGACTACAGTCAGTAATTGTAGAACTACAAAGTGCTCCTATATGGTAAGTAGAGCTGATGAAATGGACAATGTGTGTAGAAACAAGGAGGTGGTTTTAATGTTATGGCCCATCGGTGTATAGTTCCACCTTAAGAGAAACACTGGCAACACAGAAAGACACAATGTTTAACGTGACTCAATGTTAACTTCCTTTAGCAAATAAGTCACGTTACAAACTCAATAAAGTTTAAAGTTTATTTTTAAGGTATTTTGCAGTCTTACCATGTTAACACAAAAATTAGACTTAATGTTTAAGTTGTAAATTCATACTTTCATACCAGATTTAAATCCCCAGCGGTGCTATTGGCTGGTCGAGAGTCTGCTTACATGGCCATGTTTGAAGGTAGGGGCTGGTCGAGGCCCCACGATGGATTGGCATCCTGTCTGGTATGTTTTGCTGTATTACACCCGGTGACCACGACCCTGATCAGGATAAAGCAGTGGTAAAACCATAAAAATGAATAAATAAATTATTTAATCTTCTGTGAGTGCCGTTTAACTCGCTTAGGAATGCTGTGGATCTGGAGCTTACCCAGATACGCAGGGTGCAAGACAAAAATACATCCTGGACAAGACATCATTCCATTGCAGGGCACTACACACTTACTCATTTGGTCAGTAATTAATCCACCTATGTCCATGCTTTTGGAAGAAGGAAGGCAAACATGAGTCTCAAAATGAAATCTCTGTATACATAAACGGAGAACATAAAATTTAGTTCTCAGTGACCCTAAAGTCAGGTGGCACACACATTGCCTGTTAAACCACTGTGCCATCCGCAAAATAAATTGATGTGTTAATAACATTTACCAATTCCTATCACATTAAAGAAACATTTATGGAATTTGTGTTTATATTCTGATCATTTATTTTGAATTTATAAGGATATACTACATAAGTGTTTTTAATCTTAGTATCCATTTGGAATATGAGAAGAGAAAATAGCTGCTTGGTTCATCCATGATCACTCACTCCTAACAGACAAGGACAGTGAAGCTATGCATTTGTGTGTGTGTGTGTGTGTGTGTGTGCGTGTGTGTGAGGCAGCCAGCCTCCTGCTGGTCAGCTGCAGCCACTGTGATGCTAACAGCCAAGTTTGGACACTGCATGATAAAGCCTTTCTATTTATATTAAAATGAGGAACTTGTCCTAGGGGAGATATTGAGAGAAATCAGGAGACAAACATTCAGCATCAGTGTGTGCGTTTATTAAGGCGAGCGTGTGTGTGTGGAAGAGAAAGAAAATAGGGCAGCCAAGAGAAAGACATCAAATGCCGAAAAAGTAACTCTTTATCTATAGAGGTCCTATAGAGACAAACTGTAGATATATACAGTATAATACAGTATAAAACATAAACTCATAAAACACAACATACTGTAATCGAAGCACTCAAATCTATAAATCTGTGATTTAGACTGTGAGAAATGGTTAATTATAGCATAGTCGTTCATACCTAGGCTTGAATTGAATTTTTGTCTTTTCTATTTTATAATTAATCAAAAAAAATTACAATTATTAACTGAATTTCAGTGAGAAATGGTTAATTATAGCATAGTCGTTCATACCTAGGCTTGAATTGACTTTTTGTCTTTTCTATTTTATAATTAATAAAAAAGAATTACAATTATTAACTGAATTTCAAATGTACGTATACCGGCCGCCTTATTAGATTCACCTATTTTTTGTATGTACAGTCATCGGCCATTTAATTAGCAACACATACCATGTGCCATATGCTCAAAGTGGGTTTAAAATTAATTATCTATTGATCTTTACATTTTTGTCACCCACTCCACCCCATTCATTAGTGGATGGAGCTGGGAGGAGAATCCCAAAAACATAAAGTCACAGGCATCCTCTGATAGAAAATGTCCATTGATTAAAGATTGATAGATAAATTCTAATCTTCATATGCTTGGTTACAGTTGCAGGCAAACTTGATTTATTGATAAAGGCACAGAGAGGTCCCCAGCTGTAAAAATCGTTATCATAAACAAGAAATTTGAAACATGTACACAGAAAATTTACAGCGCAGTCACAGAAAAGATGTACAAAAATGAAATAAATAATACAATGTTGTTGGTGGACAGCTCAAACTATATTTTATTACGGTCTAATCCCCCTCCAAAAAGTCATTTGTGTTCACATCAATACCAAACAACAGAGAGGGGGAAAATTCTTCTCTGCACCTCATGAGTACATTCATTCCTGGCGGCTTGTCATTCTGCTTTTTTCTTTTTTTCTCGTTTGGCCAAAACATGGCCTGAGCCTGCCTGGTTAATTAAACTCAAGAGTGAGGCGTTAGTTGAAGGAAAAAATCCAATTATTTCTTCTTTCTGTGGAGTGAAAGAGAAGGCACACAGTGAGGAGAAACGGCCACTTCGGCATCTTAAGATTCTCCCACAAGAAGCATTGATTAGACGGACAAGTGCAGTTCGACCGCCTGTGAGTCGAACTATTTCACATGTTAAAACGACACCGTTTGTTGAATAACAGGAGCATGTGGGATATGGAAACTGATTATTATTGAGCCAAATTATATCACAAATGCATTATTTTGTCTCATCCTGCTTTCATGTGGCAAAGGAGACAAGATGAAAAGAAGAACAAGCTACATTAATTGTAAGTTTAAAGCCATGAATTAGACAAAAGAGTCTATTTAGAAAAGTTCTGTAACCCCTTAATTACAACCTCAGGGTTTTAGCTAAAAGTGACGGAAGCGTTAATCAGGAGATTGTGTCTGAACACATATCCCTCCTCTTTACAGTGTAATTAAAAGCCTAACCTGCACTGGCTTCAAAGAGAGCACTTAACAATGACTTTCATGGTGAATTTAAATGGAACTGGTGAATTTGTGTTTTGTTGTGGGAAAACAAACACAGGACATGATGAACACTCGTGTAATTAAAGTTCTGAGAGGACAATTATTTGGCATAAAAAGGATTTTGATAATACAATAGTTAGTTAGTCAGTTAGCAAGCTAACGCCATATACTTTTTATAATACTTTTTTGGTTCCTATCTGAAAGTTCTTCAAGTTGCTGTTTGCTTAAGTTTTAGGTTGCCCGATTTCAGCCTTAGGAAACCAGGCAGTGGGGTTGGGGGGTTTAGGATGCTCCACTTATCTTTTTTTATGCCAAACCCTACATAATGTAGCTAGTTTTTGTCCTTACATTAGTGGCCTGACCTTACCACACCCAGACAACTAAGCTAAAAATTGTAATAATCCCTCAGTTGGACCCATTTTTGTCAGTGAAGTTCCAGGCCAAAATTACTTTCTTATTTTTATTGTAAATTTAGTGCAAATAACATTGGCAAACAATAATTTGTGTAGAGTTTATGCTTGTTGGATTTTAACAAGTATATTTAAACTATTATATGTGTTGTCAAATATCAGAACTGCTTCCCTGTGTTGAATTGGTTCTACTTTGCAACACAATTGATGCATAATGGGTTTACAGCGGTTTTACATACTTTCATTGTATAAATTTAAATTACTAATTTCATAAAATTGTAGTACAATATGTAGTCAGTTGAGAGCCTGAATTGTATAATGTAGATGTCTTTTAGGTTTGTGTTGTTTATTATTTATGAGTGCTAACATAGCACTGGCAAGCAGGGCAGACTGGCAAAAAAAATTATAATGACCTATAATTAGTGGGAATAAAAACTTAAATTGGTCCCTAAAACAATTTTTAGACGGTTAAATTGCATTCATAGTTTGAAAATCCAGGAATTATTCTTAATTCTTACATTTTGTCCTACATTTAGCATTGCTATACTGCTAAGTCGTGGCTAAACTGCTTACTAAAAAATGTGAATTTTTACTTACTCAAATGTGAATTTCCCCATTGTGGGACTAATAAAGGATTATCTTATCTTATCTTATCTTAAAAACACTAATGGTGTGAATCTCATTTATAATTAACAATTATAATTTAGGAATGAACAATATAGAAAGGGTCTTTAAAAACTGGGATAATGTCATGTATGTAATGTATTTATAAATGTATGTAAAAATGGTTTCATGACAGTCAGAAAAAACAACTTCTAACCAATAGAAACATCTGTGATTGTCTTGTATTTGCACAAAACCACCTTGATGATCATCAAACCTCTTTTTAATGAAATCGTGCACTAGCACAATATGTTAGCAATCAATAATAATAAAAAAAGCTAAATTGAGAAATTAGGATTTCCATCTGTGTCATATAAAATGCCATTGCATTTGCTTATTTATTTATTCACCTGTCACATATCATAGTGGTGGGTTAGACTGACGTGTGTGGGTATATGTCAGAGACGTAATTTTGCACTTTGATGTCTCCGTTGGGAACATCCAAACCACTAATCTGGCCCTCTGAGTGTGAACCTTAACCCTAAGAGGGTCACTCTTCACGAGACGGCCTAATCCCACCCAGTCAATAGACACGGGGCATAAGGGCACAGCTGAAAATGAGCAGTAACCAACACACACACACAAACATATAAACACAAGCGCACACACACATTATTGCACAGATCATACAAATCATATTTAGCTCTAAAAATTTCTATACATGGCAGGAGTAAAATAGTAAACAGAGGAAGACATGCTACATGCGCACACACACACACACACATATACACTTGCTCATGCATGCACACCCACATTTATGCGTGTGAACAAATGTAGCTGCAGAGCTTATTTAATATATGCCATTTGCAGAAGAAACATATGAGAGCACAGCAACCCCCCCCCCCTTCCCACACACACACACACACACACACACACACATACACCACACACACACACATGCAGGCATAAACACACACACACACTCAAGAGGAGCTCATTTTAATACGTGGTGTGTGGGGCTATTGATGTGTAAAAGAACACACACAGACAGGACTATCCACTTTCAATGCAGGGGGTGCTGTGTTGACAGCCTGACATACAACCTTTCTTACACGGACATGCACACACTCATGCATATTCTTTGAGGCATATTTCTAATGCTTTAAAGTCTAGCCAAGTGAATGGAACATGACTTTAGCTGCCAGTCAATTAACCACTGCTCGTCTTATTTATAACTGACAGCAGCTCATTGATTTACCCTTTTTCACTGTATTTTGGATGCATGGATGGATGGATGGATGGATGGATGGATGGATGGATGGATGGATGGATGGATGGATGGATGGATAGATGGATAGATGGATAGATGGATAGATGGATAGATAGATAGATAGATAGATAGATAGATAGATAGATAGATAGATAGATAGATAGATAGATAGATAGATAGATAGATAGATAGATAGATAGATAGATAGATAGTTTCAAAATTCTCCACACATTCTCTATTGGGGACAGGTCAGGACTGCAGGCAGGCCAGTTCAGTACCAGTACCCTCTTCTTCCACAGGCAGCATATGTTGCTCTAAAATCTCAATGTACTTTTCTGCATTAATGCTGCCATCACAGAAATGTAAATGACCTTTGCCAAGATCACTGACACAGCCCCATACCATGACAGACCCTGGCTTTGCTGATAACAGTCTGGATGGTTCTTTTCGTCTTAGGTCCGGAGCACACACTTTCCAAAAAAGACCTGGAATGCTGATTCATCTGACCACAATACGTTTCCACTGTGTGATGGTCCATCCTAGATGCCTCCGAGCTCAGAGAAGTCAATACCGCTTCTGGACATGGTTAACATAAGGCTTCTTCTTTTTGCACAGTAAAGTTTTAAGTGGCATTTGTGCATGTAACTCCGTATTGTAGTGCTTGACACGGGTTTGCCAAAGTAATCCCTTGCCCATGTGGTTATATCAGCTATTGCTGAGTGGTGGTTCTTCATGCAGTGTCGTCTGAGGGATCGAAGATCATGGGCATTCAGCTGAAGCTTGCACCCTTGGCCTTTATGCACTGAAATTCCTCCTGATTCCATGAATCATTTAATGATATTATGCACTGAAGAGGAAGAAATATGCAAATCCTACCAATCTTTCTTGGAGATACTCTGGCCATCTTTGCTAATCAAAGACTCAGCCTTTCCTGGATGCTGCTTTTGTGCCAAACCATGATTACAATCACCTGTTGACATTACCTGTTTGGAATCACATCATTATTTACTTTTTCCATCTCATTACTAGCCCTAATCTGGCCCCGTCCCAACTTTTTTGGAATGGGTTGCAGGCCTGAAATGCAGGAATGGAGGTATATTAATAAATGAAATGAAGTTGAGCAGACAAAATATGAAATATCTTGGGTTCAAACTGTCTGCAATCAAATAAAAGTCAAAGTAAATGTAAGGAACACTGCATTTTTATTTTATTTGCATTTTTCATGTTGTCCCAACTTTTTCTGATTTGCGGTTGTATTATTATTATTATTATTATTATTATTATTATTATTATTATTATTATTATTACAGATTTGTAAATACATAGTATTGCTAGAAAGTTTACTCCCGAGCCCATTGGCTATATTTATCATAGTAGCATGATCAGGCCTAAATTTCACACATATTCAACAGTGGTCTCTCCTCCTTACACAGACTAAGATTTCTCTGATTTTCCTGAACCATTTCACAATATAATGCCATGACCCATATTTCTTTGTGGCATTTTAAAACTGTGTAACTTGAACAATATATAAACTCTGAAGTTTTTGTCTCCCTCGGCTTGCTCAAACAGGGGTTTTTGGTCTGTTGGTCCTGGATTCTGTAAAGTTGCTTTGAGACAATGTCCAATGTAAAAAGCACTATACAAATAAAATTGACTGGATTTTTCAAAAAATGTATGCCCCTGTCCCAACTTTTTGGGTGTGTTGCAGTCATTAAATTTAAGATTTGTTTATATTTACAACATACAATTAAGTTGGTCAGTGAAAACATTTGTAATATTTTTAGGTTGAAGATAACCAACAAATCACAGCTTCTTGCTTCATTACATTTTACAAAATGTTCCCAAAATGTTTTTTTTTTTATGTATAACACACAACCATTACCCACAACTAGAAATAAAAAAACCTACTAAAACGACTATTGCTCCCAATATTGACAATAGTAAGTTTATAATTCCCCATTGTTACATGCAAATTAGTAAGAGAGACACACACAGACAAATTAAACCCATAGCATTTAGTGAAAATAGTAATTATCACAAGAAAATCAAGCACAGTTTTAACACAGTGATTTATGACCTACTACTTTTACTTGAAATGATGTGACTCCTGCAATAAAAGTGGGGGCGGCTCTATATGGTTATGTCTACGGAATAGCATGTCTACCAAGCTTATGGTCAGATTTCTACAGACATTTGACCATATAGTGTTTAGTAAAAAGCAAAAATAAAAGTGGTTGACTACTTGTTAATCCCCAATAGCTACAGCTACAAGCCTGTGCTAGAATGACATCAATGGCCAAGAAAGTGTGGCAGCTTTTATGATTACAGAACTAAATTGGGAGAGGGAAATAAATAGATAAATAGATAGATAGAATGAGAAAGATGGAGGAAGGATGAGTGTTTGAATTAGTTAAGCTCTCAGGGGAGGAGGAGAGGTCAGTAGACTCTGATAGGAAATAGTGATTAAGGTCAAAATGGGCATATTATCACTGGGGAGACTGAGGAGGAAATTGGGCACAGAAGGGAATGTGTGTGTGTTTGTGTGTGTGTGTGTGTGTGTGTCAGGTCGAGGTTAAACAGATGGCTGTGTGTTTTAGGCCCCAAGGTTAAATTTACAGTTGGGACTTAAATGTAGCATAGTGCAATTGAGTACTTTAAAGGTGAAGGTTAAATTTGTATTTATCGTTTATGGCTGTTTCTGCTTATTTTTCTGTAAGTTTCTTTTTTCTTTATGATAATGAAAATAAAAGTTGTATGATGGATGAGTCAAGGCTGCAGATGCAGTTAAAAATGTGTGATCCATTATTTGGTCTATGAATATGGTGGTCTCATGTCTAATGCAGAACAGTCGTAGAGCCTCTCGTTATGAAATAGGTGCCAGATTTCTTTGAAGCAACAGGGCCAACAATACAATTCAAATGAGTGATTTAGTTATATTTTACATGAATTAAGTTATGAATAAAGCTATCAACGGCAATACTGCAAGCCCCAATTTAATTACTCATGGAATTAAGTAAATTTACACTTACTTGTATAATTAAAAGTTTGGATATATTTAAATTAAAACTAATCTAACATATAATTCAGTACAGTTGCATTATATGAGACTGATCTGTAACTATTTTAAGAAATACCAAAGCTTAAGTGGTTTCTGATGCTGTATGGCATATTATTTGTGTAATAAACAAAAATGATCCTGTAGTAACAGTAATAAATAAAGGAAGAAATAAATGGCCGAATTGTTAATTGAAACTGATCTGGAAACCAGAATATTGTAGTTTCTGTTTATTTTGTAGCTTTTTTTATTTACTTAGTGTTGGGTTGTCGACCATCCTTCAGGGCAACTTTTCTTACCCATTTAATTACTCACACAGACACACACAGACACACACCAATCAAAGAAAAATCTGCAGAAGCCAATGCACTGACTGACATGTTTCAGGAGAAAAAAGTTTAAACCCTCCGACAGACATCTAGGGACGACTGGACATGATTAAACCCAAGTCCTCAGAACTATGGAGCTATGCAACAATACTTAACTGAACAACATTGATTATTGTTTTTGCAGTCATTTGTGTCGCATACCAGTTTAATTAAAAATATATATCTGTAAACATTTGGGATTCATTTAGTGCTTTCAGGTTAATTCTGATCAGGGTGACAAAATGGATAGTGTTTCTCCAAAACACCCTGTTAGTTGGCATTTTATGCAGAATCACCCTTTCTGATGCAACCATCCTATTTTTATCCAGGCTTGGGACAGGCACTGAGAGCGCACTGACATGCTGCTCCCAATAGCTTGATTTTCATCATATTTATTGTAAGCTTTGAACTTAATAACTATAAGGAAAATCTTTGAACCATGATCAAAAAGACAATGATAATAAGTTAGAATAAAGTAGATTTTCAAATAGTAAGTTTAGTAAGTTTTAAAACATCTTTCTTACTTAAAAACAACTATAAGAAAGTAAAAGTATTAGATAATTTGTAATATATATATATATATATATATATATATATATATATATATATATATATATATATATATATATATATATATATATATATAATATTATTATTATTATAAATATTATAATATACTGTATGTTATACTCTATGTTATAGTGTTGGTGATACCAGATACACTAGCTGTTTTTTTTTTAGTCCTGTAAAAGTACTATAAAATAAAACATTACATTTAAAATATTTTGTGTTAAACATTTTGATAACTAACACTTATGATGCTGCCAATATGTTTAGTAATACACTATATGAAGTATATGAAGTATTTGGACACCTGACCATGAGCTTGTTGGACATCTCATATCAAAATTAAATTTTATCAATGGATGTAAACAGACTGACCCACATCTGATAAATAGATGATAGATAGATAGATAGATAAATAGATAGATAGATAGATAGATAGATAGATAGATAGATAGATAGATAGATAGATAGATAGATAGATAGATAGATAGATAGATAGATAGATAGATAGATAAATAGATAGATAGATAGATAGATAGATAGATAGATAGATAGATAGATAGATAGATAGATAGATAGATAGATAGATAGATAGATAGATAGATAGAGATACTTTATTGATCCCGAAGGAAATTAAAGTCCCAGTAGCATTATACATCAAATACACACTATAAAAATTCAACAATATAAATTTGAAAAAAAAACAGCACAAACATAACCAAGATTGAAGGTAACCCGAGTTTAACATAAATTGAATAACTACAGAGCAGTTGTTAATGATGAGGATGGATTGAGTGTAAATAAACAAATTGAATGGAATTAAAAGTGCAGGAAGGTGCAGTTCCAAGTATACAGTATATGATACAGATTAAATATAGATTAAATATTAAATATAAAGTGATGTGATGAGCATTGCACATTGAATTGGGCCAATATAGCCATATCTATATATACGTCATCATACATATGCATGTGTATGAATATACAAAATCTTTTCGGTTGTGATCTGTAACAACGGCCACTTCTCTGAGAAGGCTTTTCACAAAACTTTGAATTACATTTATGGGAATTTGTGCTCATTCAGTCAAAATATAATTTGTATGGCTGGACACTGATTTGGTCAGGAAAGCCTCAATTAATGTTCCAGTTCATTTCAAAACTGTTTAGTGAGGCTGCAGTCAGGGCTGTGTGCAGGCCACTGGAGCTTTTTTTTTTTTTTATCAATGCTTTTCTTTATGTTTTTATAGATCTTGCTTTATGCACAGGAGCACAATCTTGCTGGAACAGGAAAGGGTCTTCCCTAAGCAGTGGGAAGCATATAATTTCCTTTATATGCTTGATTCATTCCATCTGTTAGCAGTTGTTGTGGTTTAAACACAAGAATTTAAAGGGGTGTCCCAAAACATTTGTCCATATAGTGTATGTTTTTTTAAAGTGTCTAGATAATTTTATTTGCATGGTGATAAATTTGGAAGTACATAAGCTTAATACACTATATGGCGAAAGTTATGTAGACACCTGACAATGAGCTTTTTGGGCCTTTTATCCCAAAATCATTGACATTAAGTTACCCTAGTTACCCAGTAAGTTTGTATCCATTCAGTCAATAGAGCATTTGTCATGTCAGGCACTGATGTTTAACAGTCATGCTTAATTAAGTAAGGATCTTTACCAAACTGTTGCCAAAAAGTCAGAAACTTAATTTGTTCTTACATAGGTAATTTAATTGTTAGCAATGGCCACATACAGGACTTCTGGACAAAGAGTGTAGCTACAGTCAAGATGACAAAGTGCAATTATAATAATAATTTGGGGTATTTATACATTTTAACCAATATAAGACTGCCCCTGCTAAACCTGTCAATACAGAACTGTTGCTCAGATTAGCTAGAGATGTAAATATGTCAGCCCTAATCAGCTCTTTGCTCAAGGTGAAATATCCTAACGTCTCTGAACAGCAGGTAGCTTTAAACCTGCAGTAAATGTCATCCAGGCGATAATTACGTCTCATCAGGCAGGCTGACAGGTAAAGAGTTTGACAGACAGACAGACAAATAAATTGATAAATAGATAACGTTGACCTTTGGGCTCATTTAGAATTTGGCTTATAGCCTGAGATTTCGCTACCCAAACTGTTTAATAACATGTGAGTGCTGAGGGAAAGGGGAAAGAAAAACTGAATTATGTGAAAAATAAATTAGGATAGGTTTCTGAGTCGTCTTTGTCCAATCACATGACCATAGATTAGTCTCCATAATTATACTAAAGGGCAATGGGGTTGATATGAGCACAGGTCGGAGGTCGTGGCCGTTATAAGTGATTCTCTAGTTGAGTGTAATGTGAGGCCTCGTCTCTATTCCACTGGCTGATTGCTGCCTGTCACATTCCCTTCAGCTCATGTAAATTTGCTCAGGAAAGAGATAGAGGGGGATGGTACAAGTGTATGTGTGTAAGATAGAATGAAATGGAGGTCGGTGTGTGTGCATGCGGAAAGGGGGGGGTGTTATGTTCTGTCCACCCAAACTGAAGATGTCGTTCCTGTGCCAGATCCAATGTGTCCGTAAATAGTTTCTGGTGGCAATCTGAAAAAGGACATTTTGGTCTCATCCTCTTTAATAGGTTGTCCTCCTCAGGCTAAAATTGAATAGCCCCGACATGGCCTAAGGCAGGTGATAAAAATTCAATAATTCGTCCAGGGTCAGAGTACTGTCATTTTTGGGGGGAAATGGGCGTAATTATACTGCACTAACACAACAAATTTGGGCAAAATGGTGTTCTAAATGGCAGGACTTTTTCTGTACTACTCAAAGTATACTTATTGCCTCTAAAGCATCCTTGAAACACTATTTTAATCATATTTCATATTGATATATGACCAGATTAGCATTAAGTGTGATTACAGTATATTCATGCAACTGGAACTGGATGATTTAATAAATATAAAAATCATATGTTTGTTTATTATTATCATATGTTTGTTTGTTTGTTTATTTTAACGTCATGTTTTACACTTTGTAAAGTGTCTCCAATTCACCTCACTTGCATGTCTTTGGACTGTGGGAGGAAACCGGAGTACCCAGAGGAAACCCACGCAGACACAGGGAAAGCATGCAAACTCCACACAAAAAGGACCTGGACCGCCCCACCTGGGGATCGAACCCAGGACCACTTAGCAAGTTTTATAAAGACAAGGTTCACAGGTTTGATGTGGAGAAACTCCAGTGGTCCGCACAAAGCCCTTACTTCCATCCAAGTGACTACTTTTGGTATGAATTGTAATGTCAATTACAAGTCAGGCCTTCTCATTCTGCATCAGTGCTTGACCCCACAGATGCTCTTTTAATTAAAACTTTCAAGTAAAGAGCCACTGTTTTCCCCATGACTTTTAATTATATGTTTAACACACTCATGATCAGGTGTCTGCATACTTTTGGCCATAGAGCAGCTAAGGTACTTAACTAGTAATTAGAAGGTGGTTAATGTCTCACAAGGTCAAATCTCACATAACTGCTTATATTATATTTAGTTACAAATGTAAGTCACTCTGGATAAAGGTGCCTGATAAATGCTGTAAATGTAAATGTGTTATGTTTAGAAAAATTATTATTATATCCCCATACATTTCAGAGAGTTATATATGTTGTAGTGACTTTCAGTGATCTAATATGTTAATAAACATTTGATGTCTTTACTTTGTCACCTGTTTCTATATAACCCATGAAATATACTAAATATCTAATACCAGAAATTCAAAAAGGTTAAAACTCATACATACTATACATTTTGAAATATTTATCCAAGTCGATATCACAAACCAGTGTGCCTGAAACAGCCCTCAACATACATATATTTTTATTGATCCTCATATATGTCAGAAATCAACAGGCGTAATTCTCTATAAAATGTTAAATGGAGGAAAATTGAAAACGAGAGTGTGTCCCCTTGGAGAGGAAGCAAAATAGAAGGAAACCAGGCTCTTTGTCAGTTTTTATATGACATTATTATTCTGCAAGTCATAAATTCCAGGCATGTTAAGATCTCAGACAACAACAATATGAGATTGAATCAATGCGGTGCTCTCGAGAGGCCATGCTGCCAGGTGACTCCTTAAATCACATTCTGCAGGATTTGGAATAATTGCGCCACCACTGAACTACGTTTTATTGAGTTAATGTGAATAGACGAATAAAACATGGGTTCATAAAACAAGGCTGGTGAAACAGATTGAAGAGGGTGAAAGGTGTAGTCTGCGTAGTGTGGTTTCCATTCACCTGTTTTTTAATATATAAAAATATTAATATAGGCACGGGAAAGAAAAAAAGCTTAGGTCTAAGGCTACATCTTTAATGTAGTAAAATGACGTATAAAAAAAAAAAAATAATAAATAAACATATATATATATATATATATATATATATATATATATATATATATATATATATATATATATATATATGTAGCACAGATCATTACATGCACCAAAACAGAGTATTGTTGTAGAATATTCCACTTTCACATTTTTTACAGATTTGAAACATTCCACAGTAAGCATACAATGGGTAGGAGTATCATGATAAAAAGAGCATCCAAAAAAAGGCTCAGTTTTTCCATGCTATGATGGGTCATGCCTCACAATTTTGTGCAAGATTTATGAAAGAATCATCACTTTTTAAAGAGAACATTTCTTAAATAATTGCAAATAATTGTATTTTACCATGTATTGTAGATTAAAAAGATTCAGACAAATATTAATTCATGTAGGGTCAGAAATCACCGGACCACTACTTAACATAGTCTGGCGCTGCATCATTTACTTTTGTTAAGTTTAATAAAGGTTTAGAAGAGTCATAATATAATAAATGCTTTTTTATATTTAAATGGTCAGACGAATCAGTATTTTAAAATCATGGTATGTGATTGTGTCAGAGCTCCTGGCAAAAGTAATTTACACTTCTGTGATGGCTGCATTATTGTAGAAAAGTACATTAAGATGTTAGAGCATATGCTGTCTTTTTAGGAACACTCATGCATTTTTTAACAGAAAAATGCCAACAGGACAAACCACAAGCTGCATACATTACAAAAGCATGGCTGTGGGAAGAAGAGGGTATGAGTACTGGACTGGCCTGCCTGCATTCCTGACCTGTCCCCAATAGAGAATGTGTGGAGAATTTTGAAACAAAAAATGTGACAACGACGACCCCGTACTGTTGCACATCTTAAGATGTGTTTGCTAGAAGAATGGGAGGAAACAACACCTGAAACACTTTATTGCTGGGTATCAGTGGTGCCAAATCTTATTTTACATGTTAGAATGAATGGCAACATTAAAAAGTAGTAATTGCTTTATTATCCCAATAATTTTAGAATGTGTTGCAGGCCTTAAATGCAGAAATGAATGTGTATTAACAAAGGAAATAAGGCTGACCAGACAAAACATTAAGTTTATACTGTTTGCAATGAAATAAAAGCCAATGTAAGAAACACATTTTTTTCCTATTTCTTCTTTGCATTTTAGACACTACATATTAT
This sequence comes from Trichomycterus rosablanca, assembly GCF_030014385.1. Classification (NCBI taxonomy): domain Eukaryota; kingdom Metazoa; phylum Chordata; class Actinopteri; order Siluriformes; family Trichomycteridae; genus Trichomycterus; species Trichomycterus rosablanca. The sequence goes on from NC_085995.1 coordinate 15,613,795, forward strand.
GATTTGTGGTTGTACGAATAGATTGCTTCTGCTTGTTAAACAGTACACACATTTGCATTTATATGTTTCATAAGAATGTGAGTGCATGCCCATGTCTGGTGTGTGTGTGTGCGCGTGTGTGTGTAATGTATTCAGTGATTGAGTGGTATTTGATGGCCTCTTAATTAGGATGCTAATGAGGAACCATCCTAGTTTGAGTAGCCAGGGCTTAGCAAGAATGACACAGGCCATTTCAGATGCATCATGCCCCAGTTAATATTTCCAATTTGTTAATCAATAAGATGATCAATAAGTGACAGAATGGTGCATATATATAATCAGCATTCAACCCTGTGGGGACTTAGTATCTTTAAATAGCGTAAAATGTTTCTACTGACCTTACCAGTTGTTTTTGTGTTCATGTTGTCACGCTTATCTTTTTTTTTTTTTTTTTTTAAAGCAGTAAAAGTGTTATTTTAATATACTCAAAAATATTTTACATCTGTGACAATTAGTATAAACAGTGCTAACAGCACATGCTTTGTCATGCTTAAAAACAGTTCTGATGAATGGTGTTTGTACGGGAAGTGATACTGTGCCAGTCACACACACACACACACACACACACACAATTGAAAAAATATTATGTGATATTGAAACAATATTTCATTGTTAGACATCAAGACATGTGCAACTGCAAGCTATAACCTGACTTTTTTATGATGGTTTTGGAGCAGTGGTTTCTGTCTTTCTGAGCAGTCTTCCAGGTCATTTCGACATAGGACTTTTGTACCTGTTTCCACTTTATTTCCACGGTTATTTGACGTTGTTCTTGAATTGTATTTTCCTTACCAAAGTACTTCCTAAATGGTATGATGGCTATGTGGTCCCATGGTGTTTAAACTCGCATATTATACCTTCAGACATTTGGAACTTGCTCCCAAGCATGAATCATACTTACGAGAGTCCACAATTCTTTTTCTGATGGTTTGGCTAACTTCTTTTGGTTTTCCCATGCTGTCAATTAAAGAGGCAAGAAGGCCTTGAAGGCAGGCCTTATAATACTGCCACACGCATACACATCCAATTAATTCAAATGATGTCAATTAGCCGATCAAAAGCTTCTAAAACTTCTAACCCGGTGGAGCTTCAAAATAGTAAATTGTAAATGCAATTATCTGTTGGAAAACATTTGTTGCTTGTGTCATGTACAACCCCAAATCAGAAAAAGTTAAGACAGCATGGAAAATGCAAATAATAAAAACACACAGAGTTTCTTACATTTACTTTAACTTTTATTTGATGTCAGACAGGATGAACCTGAGATATTTCATGTTTTGTTTGGTCGAGTTTATTTTATTTATTAATAAACATCTATTCCTGCATTTCAGACCTGCAACACATTCCAAATAAGTTGGGACAGTAAAGCATTTACCACTTTGTAATGTTGCTATTCCTTTTTCACCACACTTTAAAGACATTTTTACAGTCTGGACGTAGACTTTTAACAGTCTGGATGGTCATTTTTGTCTTTGGTCCGGAGCACACAGCATCCATTTTTTCCGAAAAAGACCTGAAATGCTGATTCATCTGACCACAGTACACGTTTCCACTGTGTGATGGTCCATCCTAGATTCCTCAGAGCCCAGAGAAGTCGATGTCACTTCTGGACATGGTTAACATAAGGCTTCTTCTTTTTGCACATGTGCATGTAACGCCGTATTGTAGTGCTTGGCAAAAGTTTGCCCATGACAAATCCCTTGCCCATGTGGTTTTATCAGCTATTGTTGAATGGCAGTTCTTCATGCAGTGCCGTCTGAGGGATCGAAGATCACTGGCATTTAGCTTAAGCTTACGCCCTTGGTCTTTATGCACTAAAATTCCTCCTGATTCCTTGAATGGTTTAATGATATTATGCACTGTAGAGGGAGAAATGTGCAAATTCCTTCCAATCTTTCTTTGAGGTACATTATTGTTAAACATTTCAATCATTTTCTCACGCTTTTGTTGACAAACTGGAGATCCTCTGGCCATCTTTGCTCATCAAAGACTCTGCCTTTCCTGGATGCTGCTTTTGTGCCAAACCATGATTACAATCACCTGTTGACATCATCTGTTTGGATCATTATTTAGTTTTTTCACCTCATTACTAGCCCTAAATTGCCCCCATCCCAACTTTTTTGGAATGTGTTGCAGGCCTGAAATGCAGGAATGGAGGTATATTAATAAATGAAATGAAGTTGAGCAGAGAAAACATGAAATATCTTGGGTTCAAAATGTCTGCAATCAAATAAAAGTCAAAGTAAATGTAAGGAACACTGCATTTTTATTGTATTTACATTTTCCATACTGTCCCAACTTTTTTTCTGATTTGGGGTTGTACAAAGCCAATACAACTTAATGACTACAACTCGATTAATGACACCCTTTGTTCAGTTTAAAACAAAGGACAAAATCAGACTATTTTGTAATTAATTACAAATTAAACCCACCCGTGCTCACCTTGTCAATGCTCACATGACTGTAATTAGCCTGTGAATGGTGACTTTGATGCTTAAAAACACCAGTCTTATTCCCTGTTTCTTGTTCACAAAGTCAAGGACAAGAGAGCTGCCTGAGCAAACCAGAAATGCTATTATGACCAAGCACAAGCAGTTTAAAGGGTACAAGACAGGAGACAATGGCATTCTCCAGAGACAATGGCATCCCAGCTTTAAAAGTTCCAAATGTTACCAAAATGTTTGCTACTCATGAAAAATGTAAGAACCTTCCAGGATGCAGTACGAAGACAGAACTTGATGAGAAAAGCATTCTAAAGGTGGTTCAAAACATGGCAAAGAAACTACATCCAACAAACTTCAAGATGAGCTGGAGACATCTGGAGTGATGAACTAAAAATGATGAAATAAAACCAAACTAGAGCTCTTAGACAGCAAACCAAACTGTCTTGAACCCTGCCCTCCCCAAGCTGCTATTTAAAGCACAGATCACTTTAAATTCTGTAAATAAATATACTATTGTGCAATAATAGTAATAATGATAATAATTACTGCCTGTCACCATGTCAATACTCATTTCTCATATTTCTTGTCATTTTAGCTTATTTTGTGCTGTACCGAGTTTTTATATTTTTGTACTTTTGTATTTTGATATTTTTTATCCTATGTTTATTTTATTATTGCTGCTGATCTCACTGAGAGCTACCAAACAAAGTCTTGTTGTATAACTACAATGACAATAAAGTATATCTATTTATTTGGCAATGCATACCAACATTATGTTTGTATACAACAAAATGAAGCCTATAAATTATATATTCTCGAATTTCCCCCATGGGGATCAATAAAGGAATCTTATAAAAAGAGTGGAAGAAACTACCAGAACATGTGCAAGAAACTCACAAATGGCAACAAAAATATTGGGAAGGGTGTCTTTAATATTGTCCATCTCATATAATATGTTTTTAGGTCAACTTTTTGTGGAGTGTTTTGGACAAGTTATTAAAACATTTTAGTAATACAAGGTTGGTATAAACACTTTTATTTCTGAAAATATTGGCTTTTTTTTGCTAAACAATCAAGGGTGCCCAATAAAAATTATGCTAGCCTATAGTTCGAATCCCTGGTGATACTACTGGCCAATTGGTTGCCTACATACAGACATAACTGTCAGAGTGGCTGGATGGCTGTGGCCCTGTGATGAATTGACATCCAGTTTGGGGTATTTTACTGCATTGCACCCAATGATTCCAATCATTATGGGCTTTGGCATTCATAGCCACTCTGTTTCTCTTCAATAAAAGTGGTTTCTTGGCTGCTACTCTTCCAAAAAAGTCTATTCCTGATCAAGCTTCTGCAGACTGTAGAAGGGTCAACTTGGCATTCCGATAAAGGTACCAGGTCCTTGCTGTACTTCTTCCGATCTCTCAAAAAAGAAATTTTGAAAATTGTCTCATCAGGTTTGTTTGGCTCTCCAGTCCTTGACCTTTTCTTCTTCTTCTTCTTCTTATTATTATTATTATTATTATTATTTTTAATAACAGCTTGAAATACAACATGTGTATGTAATGCTCAAACATGTCTTGCACAAACCTGTCACAGACCTTATCCACAGAAGTCATTTTGGCATGAAATAGCATGTCGACTACAGGTGTTACCAATGACTTATTATTTAGGGTTCCGTTCCAAATATGTTTAAAGCCAGGCTCCTGCTATTGCACAAGTTTAGTGGGAGGTCACACTAAATACCTGATTACAAAATTAAAATATCATATAAAAACTGTAATAAAAAGGACTGGACTGGAGGCAGCCCGTTATTTTGGACTCAAGCCCTTAAAAAGGTTATTATGTTCGGAGGGCGGCCCACTGCTGAGCTGTAGCACATTAGAGCCAATAAATGTGCATGGGCACTACTCAATTTAAAATAAAGCCTCCTCTTCCTAGTGTGTTTAATAGGGTCTCTACAGTTACACAGCTCATCAGATGCAGCAAACCTGGTGTCCTACAGACCGAGTTAGTGTTCCTACTGTCCTACTGAGTGATGTAAAAGTTTTGTGGGGCACATTATTTCCTAATCAAACTATTGCTAGCTTGTTTTATCACTCAGAACACATCATACAGAGAATTATTTCTTACAGAAAGTGACTGGAGGCAAGAATTGAACCCAGGTTTATTGATTAATATGCTACTTATGCAGCTGATTTTAATTCCCAGTGTGTGTATTCTAAAATGGTTTAGTGGCAGTGGTAGTAAAATATAAAGATGATACATGAAGATACATGAAGATACATTTAAGATGATTAAATGTATGTTACATGCACAGGTTCAACAAATCGAATTAACAAAGCTTTAATTGGATTACTAGTCCTATGCCTTAACCACTAGGCTATGGCTTATCTAATGGTAAAGATAAAGCATATACTACTTAAAAGACATTTTGGCACCAAGGATACCAAGCGATTCAGGTGTTATTTTGTCTCATTTATCCTGCATATACGCCTTAAGATGTGCAACAGTACGGGGTCATCGTTGTCGCAATTTTTTGCTTCAGAATTCTCCACACATTTTTTATTGGGGACAGGTCAGGATTGCAGGCAGGAGCGTACCCTCTTCTTATGCAGCCATGCTTTTGCAATGTGTGCAGCATGTGGTTTTATTAATGTAAATAGAAAGGAAGGGGGGCAATACAGAGGTAAAATAGAAAAAAATGACAATGTTTTAAATCAAATATATTAAACTATAATTTATGATAGTTTTTGATAATAAATTGATGATTTATTATTTCATATGAAAAATACATAATATTCCAAGATTTTTTTAGAGCCCCTGTCAGTCACCAGCCCTTAGAATAGTGCTCCCCCTCCTCTTATAGCACCCCCACACCAAGCTGCCAGTGTTGGTGCAAGGCCCTTAACCCTGAGATGGACAGATGGACTATATAGAGAGTGTGTGAGGAAGAAACTGTGATATATACTGATCAGCCATTACATTAAAACCACCTCATTGTTTCTACACTCACTGTCCATTTTATCAGCTCCACTTACCATATAGATAGCACTTTGTAGTTCTACAATTACTAACTGTAGTCCATCTGTTTCTCTACATACTTTTTTAACCTCCTTTTACTCTGTTCTTTAATGGTCAGGACCACTACAGAGTAGGTATTATTTGGGTGGTGGATCATTCTCAGCACTGCAGTGGCACTGACATGGTGGTGGATTGTTAGTGTGTGTTGTGCTGGTATGGAGTTTTAAAACACCTCACTTTCACTGCTGGACTGAGAATAGTCCACCAACCAGAAATATATCCAGCCAACAGCGCCCCATGGGCAGCGTCCTGTGACCACTAATGAAGATCTAGAAGATGACCAACACAAACAGCAGCAATAGATGAGCGATTGTCTCTGACTTTACATCTACAAGGTGGACCAACTAGGTAGGAGTGTCTGATAGAGTGGACAGAGAGTGGACACTCTATTTAAAAACTCCAGCATCGCTGCTGTGTCTGATCCACTCATACCAGCACAACACACACTAACACACCATCACTATGTCATTGTCACTACAGTGCTGAGAATGACCCACCACCTAAATAATACCTGCTCTGTGGTGGCCCTGTGGGGGTTCTAATTACAGTCAGTAATTGTAGAACTACAAAGTGCTTCTATATGGTAAGTGGAGCTGATTAAATGGACAGTGAGTGTAGAAACAAGGAGGTGGTTTAAATGTTATGACTAATCAGTGTATGTATATACAGTATATATATACAGTGGGGAAAATAAGTATTTGATCCCCTGCTGATTTTGTAAGTTTACCCCCTTACAAAGACTTGAACAGTCTATAATTTTTATGGAAGGTTTATTTTAACAGAGAAAGACAGAATATCAACAAAAAATCCAGAAAAAAACATTAAATAAAGGTTATAAATTAATTTGTGTTTAATTAAGGGAAATAAGTATTTGATCCCCTACCAACCAGCAAGAATTCTGACCCCCACAGACCAGTTATGTGCCCATGAGGCACACAAATTAGTCCTGTCCCTGTATAAAAGACACCTGTCACAGAATCAGTTTCTTCAATTCAAATCACTCGACCACCATGGGCAAGACCAAAGAGCTATCAAAGGACGTCAGGGACTAGAAATAAAAATGCATAGGGAATTTAATAAGGTGCCTTTGTTGTGACCAAGATTCTTATCTAGCCTTGTCAGCATTTTAAAGGATATGCTTAATGAAGATAGGTCATTCAGAAGTTGCTACAGTAATTACTGTGCAAACTAATAGTGACTCGTGTGTGTTTTTATTAACTCATTGTATTGTCTGCAAGAGTGATGGGTCACATCCTAACCATTGTGTTCAGTAATTGTGTTTTGTTGTCTGTAACATTGATCACATTAAACATTAACAGGGAGGTGATGAGCTTCCACTCGCTTACACACACACACACACACACACACACACACAAACACAGCTGATTAATAGAGCTTCAACAAGGGGAAGACAGGGCACTTAGATCCTACTGAGTGATGAACAGAGAGAGTGGTAATGACAGAGAAAGAGAGAGGGAGGGAGAGAGAGAGAAACTGGTAGAGAGACATACATGAGACAGAGAGATAAAAAAGAGGGCTAAAACACCTGTTAGGTTTCCAAAGGCCTAGAAGAAAATTAAGAAACTGAGCTGAGAGTCGATGAGTGATTCTACGAGGTTGCAAACTCACATTACAAGCCCTTCCTGAGTGAATACACACTCTGTGATATAGATATCACACATACCACTAGCATACCACAAGCTTTCAAAGTCTCACTTTCCTCACTCCAGTGTAGTATCTCAGTAAGACAAATCACATACAGTGCCATCAGAAAGTATTCATACCCCTTCACTTTTTCCACATTTTGTTACATTACAGACATATTTGAAAACCGATGTGAGTATAGGTTTCTTTTTAAAAATCTACATGAAATAGCCCATAATGACAAAGTGAAAACATGTTTTCAGACATTTATGTAAATTTATTACAAATGTAAACATTTATACATAATAGGTACATTCACACCCATGGCTTAATATTTTGTTGAAGCACCTTTGGCAGCAATCACAGACTTAAGTCGTCTTGGGTATGTCTGTACAAGCTTGGCACACCTGTTTTTGGGCATTTTCTCCCATTCTTCTCTGCAGATCCTCTCAAGCTCAGTCAAGTTGTATGGGCAGCGTCTGTAGACAGCCATTTTTAGGTCTTTCCAGAGATGTTCAATTGGATTCAAGTCCGGCCTCTGGCTGGGCCACTCAAGGACATTCACAGACTGCTCCTGAAGCCACTCCTTTGTTATCTTGGCTGTGTGCTTTGGAACATTGTCGTGTTGGAAGATGAATCGTCGCCCTAGTCTGAGTTCCAGAGCACTCTGGAGCAGGTTTTCTTGAAGAATCTCTCTATATTTGGCTGCTGTCATCTTACCCTCTATGCGGACTAGTCGCCCAGTTCCTGCTGCAGAAAAACTTTAAGTACAAGTTTGAGAGCCCAACAATTACATATGTAATATAAATAAATAAAATTAATGTGATCTACTTTTCAGTGTCTGTGCATGGCATAGATAAAGATAAAGTGCAAGACAAGTGCTTTGTTTGCTTTATCTGTTATGACTACAGTTATTAGAATGCCTTTATTTGTCATATATACATAAATAAATAATAATAATAAATAATTATATTAATGGGTATTTTTCATGCCCCATGCTTCCTTTGACACATGCGCAGTCCACTGACCTCTTCTTATTCGCCTACACATTCAGTGAATTTGCACGTAAGATCAGTATTCACACACGGAGAGTGACACACTGATCTCCGTGCTCCTCCACTTATTGTACAGACTAACCAGGGTCCCTGTCAAAGACCCCACCCACTTTCAGTCCGGTCTTTTCCCACCTGGCAGACTTTTTCTAATGGCCAATTTTGTCTGCTGCAGGCACTGCCAATTATGCTCGCTAGGGGGCACCCAGCTGACCAGTAGTAGAGCTGAGATTCGAACTCGGGGAGTTCAGAGTCCCAGCGCTGGTGTGCTAGCAGATTATACCGCTGCGCCACCTGGGCGCCTCAAAGTGTACATATTTGAGGCGAATATCAGTAGTATTTGATTCCTAGTAGTTATATTGTAACTGTGCACAGTTAAACATTTTATATTACTAAACAAAATGACCCTCAAAAGTTAAAAAGTCCAGCAGAGAATCATGATGTTCAGAGTGCAGTCAGAATCTGCAATTTAAAAGGAGCTAGATATCCATTTCAGTCACATGCCGTTCCCCGAGGTTTTGCTCCTCTTTTTTCAGCTTGTTTTCTTTAACAAACTCTGACAGCACTCAAGCGCCTGCATTTTTACCCTTTTATCACAAATAAGCCTTTTGGCCCTCTGCTATTCACAGCAGCTCTCTCAAACCAGATGTCCTTCTTTTTTGTTTATCCCCCTCTCTCCATTTTTTGCCGTTGGCACAACTTTCAAGCTGACAGAGCTTGCCCCAGGAGAGCGGCACCAGTGCTGAATTTGTGACTAATGGCCATTTTGATGTGACAGCAGCAGCCGCCTGGGGAAATTGAACTTGTCGATATCTTTTGTGTCTCTCTCGATGGGGTGTTATTGTTGACGGGCCTTTGGGGACAGACAGTATGTGGTCAGCAACAACTTTTTTCTCCCCTCTCTCCTTTCTTTCTGTTTTTTATTGTCACTATTGATCGCACACGGCCTATTCGCGCTGTGGCTAATTTGCTTGTTAACATAAATTTGTCAGAGGCAAGGAGAAAGGTTTTCCATCACAACGACTAGCAATGAAGCTTCGACATGTCACCCCCCATCCCCATTCCTCTATATGCCTACTCCTCTACGCTCCCTTCAGTGCAGTGGGGACAATTTATAAAACAGCTGGTTGTTAAGCTGTCATGTAATCAATACAGCATTCCCCCCCACCCCCCCCCCCCCAAAACCTTGTGCATCATGGAATTAAGCATAAGTTAAACCCAAAACAGTCATAATGACCTTTTTATTAAGGCCTGCTTAGCCAATGAAATTAATGTAGAGAATCAACTATTTATGCACGTAAACCAGTGTAAGTCATTAACTTCAGACAATATCATTTTAAATGACAACACATGTTTGAGTTGAGTAGTTAATAAGCTGTGAATACATTTCAGAATAAAATGTTATATTAATACAAGATTCTCCTCTTACTTTACATCTTTTAGCCAAAACCTGACTTTGTGGTTATGAATGCTAATTCTTTTGTTGCATTGATATTGTTTTGTGGGTCTAACTCATAATAAAAAAGTTTTGTAAGCCCTCAAAAGCTAAAAGATGATTTTTGGAGCTTCTCTCACACAGAAACACATAAGTGAGGAAGCAAGACGTTTACATCAGACATATAAAGCTTCAGTTTATTAATAATAAAAGTTTAAAGTTAGCATTAAAATGAAGTAGCTTCTGCATATTTTCCTGTAAATGGAATTTACAATGTGTGGCTTAAAGTACAGTATGTGGACACCCCTATATTTGAGATCAGATGTTTTAGCCACACCAATTTCTAAGCAGTATTTACAAATTATTTTATAAAACAGATTAATGTATATCCACTTTATTTTGCAGAAACAGTTTGATAAAGGCCCTTTCCTCTTTTAGAATGACTACACTGGTGTGTGTGAAGAAATGTCAGTTTTATTCACAGTCCTGACCTCAACCCAAGTAAACATCTTTAAGTTGGCATTTTACAAGCCAGGACTAAATGTTCAACATCAGTGTCTGACTACACAAATGATTCTCTGACAAAGTGTGTAAAACATAAAGGACATGCATAAAGGACAAGGGCGCATGCCGAAGCTTAACACCCGTGATCTCCAATTCCTCAGACGGCACTGCATCAAGAACCATCATTCATCATTTCAAATTTATTTGTATAGCGCTTTTTACAATGGACATTGTCTCAAAGCAACTTTACAGAATTCAGGACCAACAGACCAAAAAACCCTCGTTGAGCAGGCCAAGGAAGACAGTGGCAAGGAAAGACTCCCTTAAAAATACAGGAAGAAACCTTGAGAGGAACCAGACAGGATGGACCATCACACAGTGGAAACATGTATTGTGGTCAGACAAATCAGTATTTTAGATCTTTCTGAAAGAAATAGACACTAGCAGCAACAAGTCCAAAAGCTGGGGTCTGTCATGGTATGGGATTGTGTTAGTGCACTTGGCAAAGATAATTTACACTTCTGTGATGACAGCATTAATGTAGAAAAGCACACAGAGATTTTAGAGCAACTTACATTTTAGAGCTGCCTTCAAGATGTCATCTTTTACAAATACTGATATTAAGTATGGAAAAACCCGGTACTGTTGCACATCTTTTACAAAAAGTTTACAAAAAGTTTACAAAATAACACCTTAAACACTTCATTGCTTGATATTCTCAGAGCCAAAATGTCTTCTCGTTGTTGAGACCAGGAAAAGCAACATTACAAAGTAGTAAATGCTTTATTGTCACAAATTTATTTGAACGTGTTCCAGGCCTGAAATGCAGAAATGGATGTATATTGACAAATATGTTTAAAAATGAAGTTGCTCGGACAAAATAGGAAACGTCTTCTCTGCAGTGAGAGAAAAGTCAAAGTAAATAATAAAAAAAGAAAACAGTGGTTTTAGGGTTGCATTTGTGTTCTTACATTATTCTTACATTGAACATCCATTAATGATTCTACTCAACTTGAGCGATGTGAGGGTTGGATCTTTGCATGTACTTTTTCACATCACACTATACCATTTACAACAACCCGACACAAAGTATAGCTACCATTAATGTTTGTTTCAGGAAAAAATGATAGAGTTAGATTAAAATCAATTATAAGGAACATGAATTTCTTCGTTTTTAATCATTTGTTGTTTTTCCATTTTACCATTAGCGTTTTCATTAGCTTTTTTGATGTTATAGATTGTAAATAAAATATAAATAAATTAGAATAGTTTTTTATAGTAGCAGTATGGATTAATAACTACTTGCAAATAGAAAAATGATCTTTGGGTCATTATCTACTTTTGGATTGCAGTGTAATATTATTTGTTTATTTTTCAATTGTTTGATTTTTTATTGTTAATGTATTTATTTATATATAAATATTTCTTACACACACACACACATATATATATATATATATATATATATATATATATATATATATATATATATATATATATATATATATATATATATATATATATATTTAAAAACTGAAATCATCAATCATATCAATTATATTTTAGTATGGTTAGTTATTTCTAAAAGTGTAAAAATTACACATGAAGAATGTTAAACAAATCTGACCCTTAGATCACATTAGGACTAATTGGTGGAAAAAAGAAGCTTTGCCTAATTGTTTGCATTTGGCCCTGAGGGGCACTGGGCATCCCTATACCAAACTGACCCCAACCTTACTATAACCCTATACTGCAGGTGACATTTAACCCTAAACCTAACCCTAACACTAAGAGAAAACTTGACTTTTACCTCTAACCTTCAAATCTAGACACAGCTGTATGGAACTGAACAACATACATTCATTCCTTATTATCTTCCCCAAACTTTGTAATTACAGCTGCTTCTAAATATTGAAGTTCTCTACGATTTCCTTAAACATTAGTTAATTGATCGCATTATTATCCCATGTTGTATTTTAAGGTGAACGATTGATTGTTTAGCCATTAAGTCAACAGACCTTTTTATTCCCTTTGTTGTTTGTTTCTAGATCTCATTTTGAAGTTCACCTTCCTCTTTTTTTAACAATAACCTTTTAAAAAGCAAACATTATAATAAATAACTAATTATGAGAATGGCTATTTACTTTGATGCTTTGCATAATTTTGCATAATCTGCATAATTATACTTTTAGAAAAAGTTGGGACATTATGTAAAATGCAAGATTTTTATGTTTATTTTTTTTTCTAAAAATAACTTTTTAATAATGCTTTACCAGTATATTTTGTAAATATAAACATATTGTCAAAAAGAGTGCATACAATTTTATGTTACATAATTAAATGATACAGTATTAGGTGATATTGGGGATAATTGTGAATTGTCAATAGGGCAGTAGTAGCTCAGTGGTTAAAATACTCAACTAGTAATCAGAAGGTTGCCGGTTCAAGCCACACTACTGCCAAGTTACCACCCTCAATTGCTCAAAAATTGTGTTCTGTCATAATTGTAATTTGGATAAAAGTGTCTGCTAAATGCCAAAAATGTAAATTATTAAAAAGTTGTTTAATAATGCAATATTGTAACTAAGGTATTTTGCCATCCACCCTACATAATGTTATGAAAGCATTTATGGAATCTGAAGAAATCTCAGTCCATGTAGGGAAAGGCCAGAAACCACTGTTGAATGTGTATGACCTCACAGCCCTCAGATAGAACTGCATGAGAAATCATTATGCCACAGTGAATAATATAGCCACATGGGCAAGGAATTACAGTGATACCTCGTAACCTGACGTCAATTAGTTCTGGGACTGGCGTTGAGTTTTTAAGGCGTTGAGTTTCAAGGTATTTTTTTTCCATAAGGGTGTATGGGAAGTATAATATAAAAAATAACTGAAATACAATTGAAAAACAGTTAAAAATAAAAATAAATATACCTTTAGCACAATTTTTTTAGTTTCTTATTGGCTGTTTATTGTTAATTTCAAATGATTTAACTCAACAGTTTTTTTTGTTTATTTATAAGTACAAATTTCCCTACAAAGTGCGTCAAGTTTTAAACATTTCACGTTTAGGGGACGTCGAGTTACACAACTGGTACCACAAGGTACTTCAAAAAACCATTGTCACGCAGTGTCAGCTTAGTGTGCTGATGCATCTAGAAATGCAACTCTATTACACAAAGAGAAAGCTAGAAATCAAATCTATGCACAATCACAGCCAAGTTCTCTGGGCCCAAGCTCACCTCAGATGGACTGAGAACAAAACTTGTGCTGTGGTCAGATAAGTCCATGTTTCCTTGTTTTCAGAAAAAAATTTATGTTGGTTGTCCAAGCCAAACCTGCAACAATAGGTATTGTCAGCTATCAAACAATAAAAAAATTGATAGGAATTATGATTTAATAGGAATGATGATTTAACTTACTACTAGTAACAACTTTTCTAATAATTGGCTTTGTAGTTGGACATGGTTTAACATACAGTGTATCACAAAAGTGAGTACACCCCTCACATTTCTGCAAATATTTCATTATATCTTTTCATGGGACAACACTATAGACATGAAACTTGGATATAACTTAGAGTAGTCAGTGTACAGCTTGTATAGCAGTGTAGATTTACTGTCTTCTGAAAATAACTCAACACACAGCCATTAATGTCTAAATGGCTGGCAACATAAGTGAGTACACCCCACAGTGAACATTTCCAAATTGTGCCCAAATGTGTCGTTGTCCCTCCCTGGTGTCATGTGTCAAGGTCCCAGGTGTAAATGGGGAGCAGGGCTGTTAAATTTGGTGTTTTGGGTACAATTCTCTCATACTGGCCACTGGATATTCAACATGGCACCTCATGGCAAAGAACTCTCTGAGGATGTGAGAAATAGAATTGTTGCTCTCCACAAAGATGGCCTGGGCTATAAGAAGATTGCTAACACCCTGAAACTGAGCTACAGCATGGTGGCCAAGGTCATACAGCGGTTTTCCAGGACAGGTTCCACTCGGAACAGGCTTCGCCAGGGTCGACCAAAGAAGTTGAGTCCACGTGTTCGGCGTCATATCCAGAGGTTGGCTTTAAAAAATAGACACATGAGTGCTGCCAGCATTGCTGCAGAGGTTGAAGACGTGGGAGGTCAGCCTGTCAGTGCTCAGACCATACGCCGCACACTGCATCAACTCGGTCTGCATGGTCGTCATCCCAGAAGGAAGCTGACGCACAAGAAAGCCCGCAAACAGTTTGCTGAAGACAAGCAGTCCAAGAACATGGATTACTGGAATGCCCTGTGGTCTGACGAGACCAAGATAAACTTGTTTGGCTCAGATGGTGTCCAGCATGTGTGGCGGCGCCCTGGTGAGAAGTACCAAGACAACTGTATCTTGCCTACAGTCAAGCATGGTGGTGGTAGCATCATGGTCTTGGGCTGCATGAGTGTTGCTGGCACTGGGGAGCTGCAGTTCATTGAGGGAAACATGAATTCCAACATGTACTGTGACATTCTGAAACAGAGCATGATCCCCTCCCTTCGAAAACTGGGCCTCATGGCAGTTTTCAAACAGGATAATGACCCCAAACACAACCTCCAAGATGACAACTGCCTTGCTGAGGAAGCTGAAGGTAAAGGTGATGGACTAAACCCAATTGAGCACCTGTGGCACATCCTCAAGTGGAAGGTGGAGGAGTTCAAGGTGTCTAACATCCACCAGCTCCGTGATGTCATCATGGAGGAGTGGAAGAGGATTCCAGTAGCAACCTGTGCAGCTCTGGTGAATTCCATGCCCAGGAGGGTTAAGGCAGTGCTGGATAATAATGGTGGTCACACAAAATATTGACACTTTGGGCACAATTTGGACATGTTCACTGTGGGGTGTACTCACTTATGTTGCCAGCCATTTAGACATTAATGGCTGTGTGTTGAGTTATTTTCAGAAGACAGTAAATCTACACTGCTATACAAGTTGTACACTGACTACTCTAAGTTATATCCAAGTTTCATGTCTATAGTGTTGTCCCATGAAAAGATATAATGAAATATTTGCAGAAATGTGAGGGGTGTACTCACTTTTGTGATACACTGTACATACTTTGGTGAACCATAGCTAACAATTTCAGAAACTAAATAAATAATTGTATGTTACTATTTTGTCAGATTGTAAAAACAATCTTATATTGTGGCCCTTAGGAGTATTTAAGAATGTATTTATGTATTTTAAGACATTATCGTTATCTGGACAATTAAACTGACAGATAGGAACTACCAGTTTATTTTTCTGACCTATAAAACTTAAATACTAGGTCCAAATACTAGGTCATTCCTCATCGTGTATCACCGTCACTCCTAGACTTTCCCACAAAGCCTTATCCTCCAGAACTCAGATATACAGTCTCATGATTTCGGACTTGATTCCTAGTTTTCTGGACCTTTCTTCAAAGATTTTACAAATTACTTCTAAGTCTTACAATATGCGTTCACCTAAAACGTCAGCTTTATCATTAAGAGGCCTTGCTGGGATTCTAAAATATCCACTATTCTTATTGTATTCTTAGCATTCACACAAAATTGCACCTTTTTTCCTACCCCCAGGTTTCAAAACTTCATTGTATCTCTCTAACTCCTCTCAGCTCCCATAAGCCCCTGCGCATCTAACTGAGGCTTTTACTCTGCTATTGGTCTTTGCTAGAAAATTGTGTATCATGAGGAAAAACAAAAGCACAGTTGCAATAAATAGACATCCCCCCAATCCACATCCTTGTATGTGGTTAAAAAGTCACAGAGTGGTAAAGTTCATGCTTTAAAGTGCACAGCTTTCCGGCTCCACTTTCAACTTTGGCTGTAATGAAAGGCAAACACTGGCAAATTCCCCCATTATTAAATAAAACATGTCGGTGGCCTGGGGCCAAGCATTGTCACGCCATGAACAAATGTCTTATAATGTATTTCATGATGATTGACCCTCCCAGAGAATCGACTCAATGTTGCAAAATTAAAGATAAGGAAAATGTATCTTGAGAAAGGATCATTTTTAGAAAGAAATATATTAATTACACTTTTTATTGGTTTGTATACTGACGGTACTAATTGTACCTTGTACCTTTATCTATCTATCTATCTATCTATCTATCTATCTATCTATCTATCTATCTATCTATCTATCTATCTATCTATCTATCTATCTATCTGTCTATCTGTCTATCTATCTATCTATCTATCTATCTATCTATCTATCTATCTATCTATCTATCTATCTATCTATCTATCTATCATCTATCTATTTATCTATCTATCTACTATTAGAGTTCAGATAGTTACACACACACACACACACATTTACAAGTGTCTAATTTGTCATGTAACTGTAGGAGCCACACATCAAATGGGAAAAAAGTGGAAAAACCGAGTTGAAGACTGAGACTGGATTTCAAATGTCTTCCTACAGTACAAAAGAACTATACACCGACGAGGCATAACTTTATGACCACTGACGGGTGAAGTGAATAACACTGATTATCTCTTCATCACGGCACCTCTTAGTGGGTGAGATATATTAGGCAGCAAGTGAACATTTTATCCTTAAAGTTGATGTGTTAGAAGCAGGAAAAATGGGCAAGCGTAAGGATTTGAGTGAGTTTGGCAAGGGCCAAATTGTGATGGCTAGACTGGGTAGAGCATCTCCAAAACTGCAGCTCTTGTGGGGTGTTCCCGGTCTGCAGTGGTCAGTATCTATCAAAAGTGGTCCAAGGAAGGAACAGTGGTAAACCGGTGACAGGGTCATGGACGGCCAAGGCCCGTGTGGTCCAATCCAACAGACAAGCTACTGTAGCTCAAATTGCTGAAGAAGTTAATGTTGGTTCTGATGAAAAGGTGTCAGAATACACAGTGAGTCGCAGTTGCAGGGCTGTTTTGGCAGCAAAAGGGGGACCAACACAATATTAGGAAGGTGGTCATAATAATCAGTGTATAACCACATGACAGTACAGAACTACAGTACAGAGATACATTCACAAATGCCAATGCTAAACAAAAAGAACCCTTATGTTAACCATGTTCAGAGGCTGTGTCAAGTTCTCTGGGCTTGGTGGCATTTAAAATGGACCATCAGTGGAAATGTGTATTGTGGTCAGACAAATCCATATTCCAGATCCTTTTTCGGAAGAAATGGACACTGTGTGCTTTCAACCAAAGATGAAAAGGACCATCCAGACTTTTATTAGCAACAAGTCCAAAAGCCAGGGTCTGTTATGGTATGGGACTGTGTCAGTGCCCTTGGCAAAGGTAATTTACACTTCTGTGATAGCAGCATTAATGTACAAAAGATCACATGCAGCACAGATTACAAAGGCATGGGTGCATAAGAAAAGTGTACGGGTATTGGACCAGCCTGCTTGCAGTCCTGACCTGTCCCCAATAGAGAATGTGTGGAGAATTTTGAAACAAAAAATTAGACAGCAACAACCACATACTGTTGCACATCTTAAGATGTATATGCAGGGAAAATGGAACAAAATAACACCTGAATCGCTCCATCTTTTGGTATCCTTGGTGCCAAAGTGTCTTTTAAATGTTGTGAGAAGGAATGACAACATTACAAAATGGTAAATGCTTTACTGTCCCACCTTTTTTAGAATGTGTTGCAGGCCTGAAATGCAGAAATGGATGTTTATTAATAAATGAAAAAAAGGTTTACCAGATAAAATAAGCAACACAGTGTAAGCAACACTTACATTACGACATTGTATGCATTAGTTTTTGCCTTTTTGTCTCCAAAGGAAGAAAATTTCTAAAGAGACTCTTTAAAATCTTTTGGAAGATCATAGGAATTATTATTTAGATTTCACAAATATGCCTCCAATTTTCTATTCTCATGTTTTAATAAATAATTGGTGCCATTGTTCTTGTCAGTTTTTGAGTTATGGACTGTGTGTAACCATTTGTTTTGTAAATTATCTTTTTAAGTGAACTAATATTTAGACATTTAACTTACAAGTTCAAGTTTTGAGGACATAAGTGTTATGCTTAATATTATTTAAGTTAATCTTTAATTATTTAATTTCATAATCTTAACAATCTTGACTTTCTACATGAATTAAAGATAAAAATGTTTAATTACAACAAGAATAAAAAGTCTCATTCTTATTAAAAAGAGAATAAAAATAATAGAAAACAATTTAATTTATTTTTAAACTGCTATACCTCCCAGACTGAACTCACCGTGAGCAGTCGTCAGAACAGAGAGAATATATACCAGAAAGCCTCAGTGAGGGAAAATGGAAAAGCAAGAAGATGAATTCATGTGACTACTGGAAAAAAGCGACATGCTCTAACCCGACACCTTTCTGTGAGATTTACTTAGAATATGAAGGGATTGGAGCTCCACCTGGCTTCACACCCACCATGCTACTTTATTAAAGCTAGCTGTGGTGCTGTATTAAAATGAAAAGAGAAGCAGCAGAGTTATTTCAGTGCAGAGACTCTGGCTGACGCCTAAATCCCTGCTGGTCAAAGCACCAAAAATCAGCCTGGCCCGGCTTTACTTAAAAGACACACACACACAACAAACACACAAACTCCACACATGAGACACACGCTACACAAATGACACATGAGCAGCTGATAAAAACTGATATAAAAACACCACACCATCCTCATTCCATTCTATCAGAAACATTTTTTAAAGATATCTATTGTGCATTAAGTTTGTTACTAAGGCTCAGTATATCATGTTAAAAATAATGTTATTATAGTGAGTTTATATCAGTCTTAACCCTTATGTTGTGGTCGGGTCAAATTTGACCCGTTTTTAAGTTCAGGTATGTAAAAAGTACCCTTTGCTTTTTTGTATTGGAACAAGATTTCATGATATCCTCAGAAACAGCTATTTTAACACAACAAAAGAAATTTTCATAGTTTTAGTCCATTCTGAATGTCTCTAATAAAAAAAGTGACATTTGTGGTGTTATGGGTCAAATATGACCCGGCATAGAATACTGGCTGTTGCATCCATCACATAAAAGGTTTGGGTTGCTCTGTGGATCAAATATGGCTCAATTTGCCCCACCACACACATACATACACACACACACACACACACACACACACACACAGAGAGAGAGACACACAGACACAAAAGCAAGTGGTCCTAGACATGACAAATGGTCTTCAGGGGCACAATATAACATGCGATAATTTCTTTACGTTCTATGACCAAGAACTGCTGAAGAAGAAGCTGACCATGGTGGGAACGGTCAGGAAAAACAAATCTGAGCTTCCTCTTGCACTTCTTGGAACAAAGGAAAGGGCGCCTCTCTCCTCGAAGTTTGCATTCTTAGAGAGATTTTTTTGCATTCTTGTCATTGTGATGTCCACTCTCCACAAGGATGCTGCTGTGAGCAGTAGGGAGGACAAAAAGCCAGATATGAACCTGGATTATAACGAAAACAAAGGAGGAGTTGACAATCTGGACAAGGTCACTGGCACATACACATGCAAGCGAAAGACAAAAAGGTGGCCAATGGCAGTCTTTTATATGTCTGTTTATGCATACAATGCATTTGTGGTGTGGATGGAAATAAATCCTGGATGGAACATCAGAAAAACCTTCAAAAGGAGGCCTTTTCTGGAGGAGTTGGGGAGGACTCTGGTATATCCCCACATTGAAAGACGCCAGCGGCTGCCCCAAACCCAAGCCTCTGTCAATTTGGTGAGAGAGCTTTAGGCTACACCCACACCAGCATCCTGCACAAGGAACCAGACAGGCGATGCTAGGGGGAACAAGAGAAAGAGGTGCCAGTCCTGCCCCTTCAACAAGGACAGAAAAACTAGCACCACTTGCCACACATGTAAGAAACACATCTGCAAGGAGCACACTAAAACAATCACATAATGTGATATATGCATGTAAACGACACGCACACATGCACACACACAAAATATTGTTTTTCAATGTTCAATTTATAGTTTAATTTTCAATTTACACCTGCTATTCTGAGTAAAATAAAGTTGTTTTTATGAAAAAGTGAAAAAAATCTATACGGGTCAAAATTGACCCGTAGCAGCACTGATGTCACTATAGATAATAATGTTTAGATAAAAAAAAAAAAAAAAAAGCAATTTTTGCTCAGTGTGCTCTGATATTAGTCTATTAGACTCAGATAATATCCTTACATTGTTTCTTCACTATAGGAAATTCACTATAGTGAATTTAAACAGTTTTTTATTGAAAATGAGTGGTAT
The DNA here is from genome assembly GCF_030014385.1 of Trichomycterus rosablanca. Lineage (NCBI taxonomy): Eukaryota > Metazoa > Chordata > Actinopteri > Siluriformes > Trichomycteridae > Trichomycterus > Trichomycterus rosablanca. The sequence continues at coordinate 15,634,220 of NC_085995.1, forward strand.
ATTGTGAGATGAAAAGTTTATGGAGCCAAAAAAATAAAATTGAAAACAATGTTTACATGGATTTAAATACAAACTAAGTTAGCTATCAGGTGAGAAACAAAATTGGATGATAACTATTGTTTTTGAGTATTTTTTGAGGCTGATTTAAATCGGGTCAAATTTGACCCGCTAACACTAAAGATGTGGGCAGCTTTGTAACACAATACAAGGGTTAAGATAAGAAATTGATTATTAAACAGTATTATATAAATATTCCTGCTGGTAAGTGCTTAGTTCTATCTCCAATCATGGCCCTGTGGGAGACCTAGTCACCACTGACCTCCAAGTCTCATTCACACAGGCCTGAGAGAAATAAAAATGCTAACACACACTTACCTGATGTGAATAATAAAAAATCTAACTATTGCTCACTGATACAGATCCAATTCTTAAATCAGCAAGGTTTTTTTTAACATTTTACAACACCAAATCAGGAAAAGTTGGGACAGTATGGAAAATAATAATAATAATACATTTTATTTATATAGCCCTTTCCAAGATACTTAAAGATGCTGATTGGAGACAGTATGAACCTGAGATATTTCATGTTCTGTCTGGTGAACATTTTATTTATTAATAAACATCCATTCCTGCATTTCAGGCCTGCAACACACTCCAAAAAATTTGGGACAGTAAAGCATTTACCACTTTGTAATAATGTCATTCCTTTTCACCACACTTAAAAGACATTTTGGTACCAAGAATACCAAATGATTTAGTGTTTCAGATTTTATTTTGTCTCATTCTTGTCTTAAGGTGTGCAACAGTTTCAAAATTCTCCACACATTCTCTAGTGGGGACAGGTCAGGACTGCAGGCAGGCCAGTCCAGTACTCGTACCCTCTTCTTTTGCAGCCATGCCTTTGTAATGTGTGCAGCATGTGGTTTTGCTTTGTCTTTGCATTGTTTGTGTTAAAAAATGCATGGATGTTCCTGGAAAAGATGACGTCTTGAAGGCAGCATAAGTTGCTCTAAGATCTCAATGTACTTTTCTGCATTAATGCTGCCACCACAGAAGTGTAAATGAACTTTGCTAAGTGGCATTTGTGCATGTAACTCCATATTGTAGTGCTTAACAAAGTAATCCCTTGTCCATGTGGTTATATCAGCTATTGTTGAGTGGTGGTTCTTCATGCAGTGTCGTCTGAGGGATCAAAGATCATGGGCGTTTAGCTTAAGCTTGTGTCCTTGGCCTTTATGCACTGAAATTCCTCCTGATTCCTTGAATCGTTTAATAATATTATGCACTGTAGAGGGAGAAATATGCAAATCCCTTCCAATCGTTCTTTGAGGTACATTGTTTTTAAACATTTCAATCATTTTCTCACGCATTTGTTGACAAACTTGAGATCCTCTGATCATCTGTGCTCATCAAGGACTCAGCCTTTCCTGGATGCTGCTTTTGTACCAAACCATGATTACAATCACCTGTTTGGAATCACATCATTATTTAGTTTTTCCACCTCCTTACTAGCCCTAAATTGCCCCTGTTCCAACTTTTTTTGGAATGTGTTGCAGGCCTGAAATGCAGGAATGGAGGTATATTAACAGATGAAATGAAGTTGAGCAGACAAAATATGAAATATCTTGGGTTAAAACTGTCTGCAATCAAATAAAAGTTAAAGTAATTGTAAAGAACACTGCATTTTTATTTCATTTGCCTTTTCCATACTGTCCCAACTTTTTCTGAATTGAGGTTGTAGATCATTTTTGGTTTTTGCACAATAATTTGCACATGACATCTTATTAATATTGTTCTGTGCAAATCTTCAGACTTTGATGGCACTGTGGCGCAGCTGGTAAAGTTGGTACCACCACCACAACATGGTTTTTGAGACTGTGTTTCCTGTCAGTCATCGTCTGAGATAATGTTACATCCTTTCAATATAGTTTTAAAAATGTTCAAAAATATAAGCCAATCGATTCAATTTTTTTTTTCTTTTATTAGTTGCAACATGCACGGTATATAATTTACATCATAATACTACATCAATACATGCACTTATTTCTTATTATTTGTTCATACAATAATGGTCAGTTGTGTGATTTAATGTGACTCCAACACTTATAAAAAGTATTACATTCCAACAGTATGAAGGTCCTCTTCAGGGGGGCTGGAAATAATTCACCCATGCTGTTCATCTCACTGTGCACAGGAAATAATAGTATGGTTTCATCTTCCATTTTTCTCCATTAGTTTTTACACACTGGGTGATTATGCTGTAGAACATGATGGATTCACTTGTCCAGCCAGTTCTGCTCTCCAGATGAAAACCCTATGTGTGTGAGTGTGTGTGTGTGTCTGTGTGTGCATATGAGGATTCAACAGGAGGACACCCTAGATGAGTGTGTGGTTTTGGAGAGGGGCAGGTGGTGGGGTGCATGTGTGTGTCCCCTATAGGTCCATATAAGTCCTAGAGAGAGAAGTGGATTGGCACAAATTCTTGAGCTTTATAAAAAATGACTTGGCAGAAAGTGTGCTTCTTTGTCCAAGGCTGAGTGGGGGTAGAGGAAAGGAGGGGGGATGGAAAGAAATATAGATGGAACAAGGGAACATCTTTACTCACCCCCAATTCTCTTTCTTTTTCTTCACCAGGCTCTTCCATGTTCTCTGAGCCATCACTCTATCCCGGGCCTACTGTACATGCCTGCTTTTTTACTTCTGGCTAATAGTAAAAGGTTTTTTTTCAGATCCACGAGAGGCCTCCCTCACATCTCTAACCTCACAAAGGTTTTGCTGCTGAAAATTAATACACAACTTTACCAGTGCCAGATGCATATGCGTGTGTGTGTAGACTGTAAATGGTATAGAGATGCCCTATTATAGAAAACCACACTGTTTTATTTCATGCCAGTATGACTCTCCTTTTTCTCTCCATGATGATTGAAACACTAACTCCAATCAGTGGGAGCTTGTCTCTTTTAAACCTTGTGAACAACCCTCTTTAAGCTTTAAATATTTTGTTTTTACTCTTTTAAGGGAAAAGCTGAAAGAAGAAGAAGAAGAAGAAGATGAAGAAGTCTTAATTTATTAAGCTTAATAATAATAATAATAATAATAATAAGTATTATTATTGTAATTTGTATTATTAATATTATTATTATAATTATTGTTGTAATTACTATTATTATTAATAATTGTTATTATTTTTATTAGTAGCAGTAGTATTATCAGTACTACTTTTCTAGTAGTATCATGTTTTAAAGAAAATAATTTAAAAAAATTTTTTTAACATACTTAAACTTTGCATATTTATCCCATAAGTATTGGATGAGATTAAGATTATGGCTATTCAGTTACTTTAATAATAATAATAATAATAATAATAATAATAATAATAATAATAATAATAATAATAATAATAATAATAATAATAATAATAATAATAATAATAATAATAATAATAATAATAATAATAATAATAATAATGTTACATTTATATAGCGCCTTTCACGATCCCAAGGACGCTTAAACTACTTCCACGTTACTTTCACACCAGATGAAGTAAACTATGTATTATGGACCCTGGTTTGTATTGGGATATCATGCTGAAACTGGAATGAACATTCCCAAACACACAAAGTGCCACAAAGTTGGAGGTACACAAGTGTCTTATGTCATTATGTTTTCCCTTTATTTGAACTAAGAGAACCAGCCAAAATGATTAAAAACAACCTCATGAATTAGATAGGAACATTGTTTTCCTGGATAAGACCACTTCTATTAGAACAAAAAATGCTTTTATTAATCTGATGTTTAGTAAAAATAAGTGCAAATCAATTTGCAGTGACCTTAGGAGATTTTTTAAAGAAAAACTTACAACAATAACAGGTCCTCACACCTAAATAAGTCCCAAATTAATGCTGAATGTCTACTTAAGTGTTTTTCTTTTGGCACTTTGATCTAACAAGGAGGATTTTTAAGCATGCTACAAAACATCATAGGCTGATATTTGTCTAATTGTATTATGCAGAAGACCAAGCACTGCCCTATAGATTCTATACTGTCAATACATAGTGAATTACTACTTATGACACCATGGCTAGTACACCAATTTGGCATACTATTTAGTACCAGTTTATATGGTTTTGGACACAAACAAAAAGCTGTTACTGGAAGGCAGGATGACACACGAGTTCTTCCAATATCTTCTAGAATTTTTAATATGGGTTTTCTATAGGTTAATAAACATTCATACAACAAATTTAAAAAAGTTTGTCACATATAAAAAAAAGTTTGAAACATACATTTCACAACATAGCCTGGAAGAGTGTATATGATAGTAATATATAAATACAGTTTCTGTAATGGAGGCAGGACACGTGCATCCATACTCAAAATCCCTAATCATGCAAGACTAGAGAACGGAGGATCAGTACAAAAGAACAAAGACACAGGACAAAGAAACAAGATCAGAAACTAGAACAGGTAGAAAAACATATGCTGATGGGAGAACTTGGTAAATGGACAAGAATTACTGCAGAATTCCACAAATCAGGCTGATATTTATGACAGGGCGACAAAATGGAACCCACTGTTAAGTAAACAACATTTGATAACCCACTTGGAGTTGCTGATTGGGAACATGAGGAAAAATATTCTCATTGGGAACATGAGGAAAAATATTCTCTGATTAAACTGAAATTAAACTCTTTAGGCAGAACAGCAAGCACAGACACTGCACATCGCCTGGCTAATACCATCCCTACACTGATATGGTGGCATCATGCTATGGGGGTCCTTGGTAAGAATTGGATGTCCTTATGTGGCCCAGCCAAAGCCCAGACTTAACTTAAATCCAACAGAACATTTGTGGAAAGACCTAAAGATATCAGCTGCCCGTTATCTGACCTGCTGAAGCTTGAGAGGATTTGCCATGAATAAAGTGATAAATTGCCCAATCTAAACATGTGCAAAGCTTGTGTCCAAACATGTGCAAAGAGATGTGTCCAAGAGAACCTGCAACTGAAATGGCTGCCAAAGGGCTTCTATAAAGTGTTGAATAAAGAGTCTAAATATTTTTTTGAATAAGAGATTTTAGGTTTTCTGAAGGGCTTTCTAGCTTTCAGCCCTGTCCCTAGAAATCTGTTTCAAACTGTGCTTTCTGTGCATCTAACCCCAGCTGCTGTTCACCCTTCGTTTTGTAGGTCACTTGATGTAACTCAACAGTTGTTGATAGACATTTGAATAATTTGACCCTCATTGGAGAGTTATTTTGTCCTCTACTGGACAAAATTGACCTTTAGTTTCTAACCCAAAACTTTTTTTCTACTCTTTTAACATGGTCAGTAATTCAAAACGTCCAGTATCTATTGGCTGGTATAAGTCATCAGTGTTTTACTAGTGCTGTTTTTACTTGCCATAGATGTTCTGCTAGTAAGTTTGAAGCTTGAGAGGTGTGAGAACAAGAATAGGTATACAATTGAGGTCATTACAGACATGGGATTCAACCAATGCATTATTATACATTTATAAGATTTTTAGCATACTCCAAAGTTTAAATCTTATGCTACTTTACTAACCAGTGGTGATCACAGTAAAAATACACATTTTCCTTGCAGCTCAGAGAAAACAAGTGTGTCTCTGTCCTCCATAATTGGCCTCAGGCCATGGACTTGCTTTAATTAATGTGGCATGTCTGCAATGACGACATAAAAAAGATCTGAAGAAATTCTTTGGTCATGGTGGGAAGAGGGATTATCAGTCATGTTGTTTGTATGTATGTCCTTAATTAAAATAGATTGTCTTCCAAAAGCAATAAGAAAGACAAATTGATTTGGCATGAGACTGGCAGTGGCAGTGGAGCAGGCTGTGAAACAAATATGTGTAGCATTATCATGTTTTTGTGTGCATCTGTGTGTGTGTATCTGTGTGTGTGTAGTTGCCAAATATGTAGCATTAAACATATAAGAACAAGTGTGGCAGTTTCAGCTGTCATTTCTCTCAGTTTAATTTTTTGCATGTGTTTATCTGTATCTGCGCTTGTCAACACTAAGGACTACCACCAGACTCAAAGTTTCACGTTGTGTGTGTGTGTGTGTGTGTGTGTGTGTATGTGTTTGTGTGTTTGCCTGTGTAGTCAAAAACAGAGGTGAAAGATACATAGTAGATCTTTCCCATTACTCAGTCTCTAAATTTGCTTGCCTGTCATTTTGGAAAGTTTTATCTTTGCCTCGGGGTCTTAAAGACCTGGCATTAAACTTGGGTATTTTACATATTTAAGTGAAAGGGTGGGCTTCATGCAGGTACTCTGGCTTTCATCCCACCTCCCAAAACATGGTAATGATGACTGTCTGCTCTGAACTGGCCTTAAGTGTATGTGGTTATAGAATGACTAAATGTGTGGTGTCATGTGACAGACTGGTGTCCTTTCCAGACTGTGTTCTTGTCTTATGCCATGTGTACCTATCACTGTTTGGGATAAAGTGATTACTGAAGAACAATAAATAAACTTATATGTTCATATCTGTGTGTCTAAAGAAGTGGCAAGATTGTGCAGCTGGTAAAGTAGCATGGGTACTGAAGACCTGTATTTAATCCCTGTTTTTGGTCATTGTCTGTACGGAGTTTTGCATGTTGCCATGTCTTGTTGGGTGTCTCTCTGGGATATGGAAGGTAGATTGGCTGCTTTAAATTGCCTCTAGGTGTAAGTGAGTGAGTACTGATATTCCAGAGTTCAGGAAACACATTGCAAATATGACCTGGATAAAGCAAATAGAAAAAAAGTTGGGTCATGCTATACCACATACAGGAAACAACACAAATATTTATTTATTACATTTATTTATTTACAAAGCCATACGTCAATTATTTAAAGAAATGTCATGTCAAATTTATGTGTATAGCACCTTTTACAATAGACATTGTCTCAAAGCAGGTTTACAGCATACAGGACCAACAGAACAAAAACCCCTGTTGAGCAAGCCGAGGGTGACAGTGGCAAAGAAAATACTCCCTTCAAATTACAGGAAGAAATCTTGAGAGGAACCAGACTGAGCGGGGACCCCCATACTCCTTGGGTGGCCTGGAGAATAATTTGAATTAATAGGATTTACACAAATCATACAAACAGAATTAATTTAAACTAAAAGTTATAACTAGCAAAAAATAATAATGTAAACAATTGGAGTTCAGTCCAGTCAGTGATAAAGTCCATAGGGAGTTCTTGACATTTTCGGTGCAAACACGCCAGGTTCCCATCATATCCATAAGGAGCTGCATTGTTGGCACGGCAGTCTCGACTTGCAGGCTTCATCCTTGGGTGGGTAAACAGGTTTGCATCAGAACCACCTCAGGGTAAGAAACAGAAAATGTAGTTATAATGTGAAATCATTAAGAGTGAAATGTCAGTTTTGCAGAGAGTAGCTTTAGACTCCGGCACCCCTAATTATTACAGCATAACTAAAAGGGTTTTTGAGCGTAGTAAAACGAGTGCTGTGGTCAGATGAATGTTACTTTTAGCTTGTTTTTAGAGAAAACAGGTGTTGAGGTTCAAAAGCCAACATCTGTCATGGTATGGGGCATATCAGTACCCACAGCACAGGCGGCTTGTATATGTGTTACCAGTGATGCTGAGGAGATACTACAATGTTAATTGGAGAGACATATGTGCCATCAGGGTGACAACTTTTCCTGGGAAGTCTATGGTCATCTTAGCAAAGAAAATGGCAGGCCGCTTTTTAAAAACGCTACAGTAGTGTGGTTTTGTAGACACAGAGTGAGTGTGCTTGACTGACCTGCCTGCAGTCCAGATTTGTCTTCTATGAATATGTATGGTGCATAATTAATGCATACATTCATTCATTCATTCATTCATTCATTCATTTATTCATTCATGATGCTCCTATAGTGGAATTTGGTGTTAGTTTTACACTAGATATAAATGACAAAACCCATGTTTTTTTTTTTTATTCCACTTTTGACTTACTATTTTATCCTCAAAGTTGATGTGTTAGAAGCATTAAAGATGGGCAAGCTTAAGAATTTGAGTGAGTTTGACAAGGGCCAAATTGTGATGGCTAGACGACTGGGTCAGAGCATCTTAAAAACTGCAGCTCTTGTGGGGTGTTCCCGGTCTGCAGTGGTCAGTATCTATCAAAAGTGGTTCAAGGAAGGAACAGTGGTAAACCGGCGACAGGGTCATGGGCGGCCAAAGCTCATTGATGCACGTGGGGAGCAAAGGCTGGCCCGTGTGGTCCAATCCAACAGACGAGCTACTGTAGCTCAAATTGCTGAAGAAGTTAATGCTGGTTCTGATAGAAAGGTGTCAGAATACACAGTGCATCACAGTTTGTTGTGTATGGGGCTGCATAGCGCAGACCAGTCAGGGTGCCCATACTAATCCCTGTCCACCGCCGAAAGCGCCAACAATGGGCACGTGAGCATTGGAACTGGACCACGGAGCAATGGAAGAAGGTGGCCTGGTCTGATGACTCATGTTATCTTTTACATGGATGGCCAGGTGCATGTGCGTCGCTTACCTGGGGAACACATGGCACCAGGATGCACTATGGGAAGAAGGCAAGCCGGCAGAGGCAGTGTGATGCTTTGGGCAATGTTCTGCTGGGAAACCTTGGGTACTGCCATACATGTGGATGTTACTTTGACACATACCACCTACCTAAGTATTGTTTCAGAGCATGTACACCCTTTCATGGAATTGGTATTCCCTGATGGTTCAGGAATGATTTGAGGAGCACAACATTGACTTTAAGGTGTTGACTTGGCCTCCAAATTCCCCAGATCTCAATTCAATTGAGCATCTGTGGGATGTGCTGGACAAACAAGTCCAGCCCATGATGGCCCCACCTCACAACTTACAGGAGTTAAAGGATCTGCTGCTAACATCTTGGTTCCAGATACCACAGGACACCTTCAGGGGTCTAGTGGAGTTCATACCTCAATGGGTCAGAGCTGTTTTGACTGCAAAAAGGGGACCAACACAATATTAGGAAGGTGGTCATATATATATATATATATATATATATATATATATATATATATATGTGTGTGTGTGTGTGTGTGTGTGTGTGTGTGTAGTGGTATAGTGTAGGGAGGATAATAGTAGATTTTTCCCATAATTTACCATAAATTATCCATAAAATTTGCTTTCTAGGTTGTCATTTCTAAATGTTTGTTTTGTCTCTCTGTGTGTATAAAGCTATAGTAAATTTAAGTATATATAAGCAAACTTCATGTCTAATTTAGCCTATTTGTGTGTAAATTACATCTGTAAAGCTTGTATATAAAACGCTATGAAGTGTGCTCTATATACAGTATGTGAAAACAAATTTTCCAGTCGTTAGTGTAAGTTTATTTTTAGCTCCTCCCTCCTGGGTTTCAGCTCTTAGAGTCTCATTGGAACCAGATGTGCTTAAGTTAAAGCAAATGCTTGAAACAATATTGGCGGCACACCTGGTGACAGAACAGTGACCAGACAGATTAACGTAATTTCTCCCCTCTGTGTGCCTCTCACAATATTTATGCATGTCAGAGCCCCCAAAACAACCGCAGATGCTGCAAAGAAAAATGATCTGTCACAATTCGATATGATATAGTAGACAGAATTTATTTTTGTGCTTCATTGAAGTCTGACTTGGGGAAATATATCCCTTTTTTCTGAACTATATATCTATTTTGCCTAGAAATGAAACCTTTTCCTGAGCAAAAACAAATTTCTTGTTTATCCAACTTTTGGATAAAATGATAAAGTAATAAATTTACTTTTGTTTCAAAACAAAACTAATAATACAGCCTGCTTCATTGTATTTTTAAGCCACATGAGGTTATTATGTTAATGTCAGGTGTACACACTTTGTTTTGTTTTGTTGGAGTTTTTATTTTTATTTCAACAGGTCCCCATTAGTGGCAAAAATGTTATTTTATAATAAAATCTAGGGCAGATGGAATGCCTTTTTTGTCCTTTTTTTGTCATTACATACACATGTACAGTACAACAAAATGCTTTTTCCACCTATCCCAGCTTCTTTGGAAGCGGGGGTCAGAGCACAGGGGCAGGCATTGTATGGAGAGGGTTAGGGCCTTGCTCACATTCCCAACAATGGGATTCAAACCCACAGCCTTCTAGTTGGTAACTCATAGCTTTACTGACTAGGCTACCACTGTCCACAAATAATTACTAAATTTATGTTAAGCAAGTAGCTATTTACTATTTACCACTTTACTATTAACTATTTACCACTTTGTAATGGTCAAGGTGGGTCCGATTTAATGGGCGAGAGGCTGGGAACACTTCAGACAGGTCGCCAGTTTATCACAGAACAAACAAACACACACACACACACACACACACAAACTTACACCTATGACAATTTAATTTGCTCCAGTTAGCCCTGTATGTATTTGGACTTGGGAGGAAACAGGAGCACCCGGAGAAAACCTATGCAGACACAGAGCGAACATGCAGACTCCAAACAGAAAGGAATAAAACCCAGGCCTTTGTTGCATAAAGGTGACATCGTTACCCACTGCACTACTGTGTCACACTTTACAAAGGTATGACAACCCCAATTATAGGTGAATGCACAGTCTTTGACCTAATGTACTTTTACTCAACAGACTTTCATTTGAGGTAAAACTGTTATCTAACAACATTTTAGCTGTATCATAGTGTCACTACCCTATTGTACAATATTATGTCAGAAAAGATTGGGACATATGAAATATTGTTTTTAAACATTTTAATAATTTTCCTACACATATGTTGACAAACTGGAGATCCTCTGCCCATCGGCCTTTCATGGATACTGATTTATAGTAATAACCATGATTTCGGATTTAGTCTGAATGTAAGGTGTCCACACGTGTGTGTGTGTGTGTTTTTTTTTTTTTTTTTTTTTATCGAGAAAATAGAGTCAGTTCTTTCATTTGCAGTCCGTTTGCAGGTGCAAAAAAAGTCGAAATGATTTCGAGGTTAAAGTCAAAATATTATGGCCATAGCAACCTCTTTATACTTTCGTATCGGTTTCACAATAAAGAAATCCCCAATCTCCTGGCACATCAGCACCAGTTTGTTATTAGCGTAAGGATGCTAAAACGCCTTTGCAATAAACTCTGTTTATTTAGAAGAACGTGCACCACCGGTGTGCTCGGCTTCTGCGTCATTGCCGAGCCTTATGGACTTGTACGATAAACTTCAGCTGTACGGCATTGCTATGAATGTTGCATTAGTGGGTTTAGTCATCATGTCATGTGGATGGAAGCGTACAATACAAACAATGACCCAAAAATAATCACGGGTTACTAGATAACCACAGTAACATTGAAGGCTACCCTTAGCGCTTGCATGCCGATCCAGGTACTGAGACCCGTGCTTCTCTGAACTGACAAGCCTACGATGGCTGCACATTTTTGGCCATAATATTTCTACTTTATCCTCATAATCATTTTGACTTTAATCTCGAAATAATTTCGACTTTATTCTCATCATTATTTTGACTTGATTCTCGAAATCAAAACTTAAAAATATTTTTTTACAGTGGCCATAATCCGCCGTCATACCTTCTAGACAACATGGTTGCAATGCAGTAGTTTACACAAATGTATAGGTCATCAAAAGATGTGAGGCACAAGTAGAAGGTCAGAATGCAGAATGAAAAGTGGTTTTTGGTGAGGTGTAAAGAACACTGTTAGTGGACTGTGTAACTGTGTACATTTTCTCTAAAGGTGAATCACACTTTATTATCTGGAAGCCTGACAGACGAAGCTGGTTTTGGCACATGCCATTAGAACCCTGCTGCCAACTCTAATGTTTGTTGCAGGAGGAGTAATTAACTAGGGCTGTTTTCATGGTTTCATGGCTAAACCTAGTAATTCATTGTGTAATTGCATTTATGCAGTTTTGTTAGTGTGCTTGTATCTGGTGTCAAGAGATTGAGGTAGTACATTTCTTGTTTTAGTGCATAAATATCCCTCTTTTATGAATCAAGGCCTGCACCTTTGAGATAAGTGGACAACTCTGAAAAAAGTCATAAATAAGCAGTATTATCTTCACATTGTTTTTGCTCTGGTGATTATTACATTAGCAGTGTGGTGATGTCGTTATCTGATATTGGTGAGATGCTGGACCTTGGAGATTCTCCAAGAACCACTTCAGTCAGTGTCTGAGGATTTCTGCACACTCCGTCACTCCAAAATGAGCCTGTGTTCTTCAAAAGATCCTCTTTCTTTTGAAGTGAACTTCTGGGGATCGTTGAGGGCTGTCGCTAGCCTCTCTCTGAACTACAACCACCCAATTGATTAAGTGTGTAAGTGAAGAGTCAAGTATTGCAAATGAGGTGTCAGTCAAAGAGGCAAATAGACAGCCGCTACCTACAGTAGCTAGTTGGAGCATGGAGGAATGCTCTGCCTCTTTTTCTCTCATGTAGTTTTGTCAGTAGAGCATCTTAGACCTTTTTACTTGCTATATGACAGACATTTCATATTAAATTACCCACAAAAATGTTTATTTCTGTGTATCCAATCATAAATATGTTAAATATATAGTACAGAAACAGTTATTCAATTTATAAGTTGACAAAGTGCCAGTGGCAGACATGACAGTCCAGTACCTGTCTGGGGACACTTGGCACCAGTAAACAGCAGGACATCATTGACAATCATTCACATCTAAAGATATTCCAAAACCCTATTATGTATGCACATTTATTACCCAGAAGCTTACTGGGCCTGGATATACAGTGGGGAAAATAAGTATTTTATCCCCTGCTGATTTTGTAAGTTTACCCCCTTACAAAGACTTGAACAGTCTATAATTTTTATGGAAGGTTTATTTTAACAGAGAGAGACAGAGTATCAACAAAAAATCCAGAAAAAAAAAACATTAAATAAAAGTTATAAATTAATTTGTATTTAATTAAGGGATATAAGTATTTGATCCCCTACCAACCAGCAAGAATTCTGACCCCCACAGAAATGTGCACAAAAGGCACACAAACTAGTCCTGTCCCTGTATAAAAGACTCCTGTCACAGAATCAGTTTCTTCTGTTCAAATCTCTCGACCACCATGGGCAAGACCAAAGAGCTATCAAAGGATGTCAGGGACAAGATTGTAGACCTGCACAAGGCTGGAATGGGCTACAAGACCATCAGCAAGACGCTTGGTGAGAAAGAGACCACTGTTGGTGCGATAATTTGAAAAAGGAAGAAATACAAGATCACAGTCAATCGCCCTTGCTCTGGAGCTCCATGCAAGATCTCACCTCGTGGGATCAATGATCTCAAGGGAGCTAGGAGCACAGTCACCAAGAAAACCATTAGTAACACACTTCGCCGTAATGGATTGAGATCCTGCAGTGCCCGCAAAGTCCCTCTGCTTAAGAAGGCTCATGTACAGGCCCGTCTGAAGTTTGCCAATGAACACCTGAATGATTCAGAGAAAGCTTGGGAGCATGTGATATGGTCAGATGAGACCAAAATTTAGCTCTTTGGCATCAACTCCACTCGCCGTGTTTGGAGGCAGAGAAATGCCCAGTGGGGATGGTGTTCTTGGGGTCATATCCAGCATTTCTCTGCTCCCAGCTCCCTTGAGATCATTGACAAGCTCCTCCCGTGTAATTCTGGGCTGACCTCACCTTTCTCAGAATCATTCTTACCCCACGAGGTGAGATCTTGCATGGAGCTCCAGAGCAAGGGCGATTGACTGTGATCTTGTATTTCTTCCATTTTCGAATTATCGCACCAACAGTGGTCTCTTTCTCACCAAGCATCTTGCTGATGGTCTTGTAGCCCATTCCAGCCTTGTGCAGGTCTACAATCTTGTCCCTGACGTCCTTTGATAGCTCTTTGGTCTTGCCCATGGTGGTCGAGAGATTTGAACGGAAGAAACTGATTCTGTGACAGGAGTCTTTTATACAGGGACAGGACTAATTTGTGTGCCTTTTGTGCACATTTCTGTGGGGGTCAGAATTCTTGCTGGTTGGTAGGGGATCAAATACTTATTTCCCTTTATTAAATACAAATTAATTTATAACTTTTATTTAATGTTTTTTTTCTGGATTTTTTGTTGATATTCTGTCTCTCTCTGTTAAAATAAACCTTCCATAAAAATTATAGACTGTTCAAGTCTTTGTAAGGGGGTAAACTTACAAAATCAGCAGGGGATCAAATACTTATTTTCCTCACTGTATTATAATTGCCTGGTTAAGTTTATCTGGTTAATCTCCCTATCTCTAAATAGGAAATACTTACATTGTCTGTAGATTTTTCTTTTTTTAATCAAGAATATAAAGCAAAAGGTAAATATGTATATCCTTATAAGTTGTGAAACCAAAAAGCCAAGGTGTGCAAATGAACACTAATTGCATTTCTTGGTATCTTGTTGGTATGAAACTCATAACTAATGTTATGGAAGGCTTTAATTTATATTTACACTCCTATGTGTCCTGTTCAACTTATAAGAGATAATAAAAGATAATACTTTATTGATCCCAGAGGAAATTGTAGTGTCACAGTACTATACATAAGAGAAGACAAACATTATCAACACTAGTAAACATATCAAGACATAAAAACATAAGACAACGCAAGAGAGAAATGTCTATATACATAAATGAGCATGTACAAGACATTAGCAAAAGCAGCATAAGTATCATTGCACTAAAAGTTATATGTGGTAGTAGAAGAAAAATATTAATAAATTGATAAATACTATAGATAAATAAATGAATAAATATCCACATAATTTATCCTAACCATCAGCAGTTTAGAAGAGTCTAATTCACAGGATATCTTGTCATGTTTGTGTGACGAGCTGTAGAAAAAAACACCATTAAGCACGGGTGGGTGAGTAAGTAGGTGAGTATGTAACTGAGCAAATCTGTAAGTATGTGTGACCCTGGGGTGAATTAATGTTCTGTCCAAGAAGTGTTACTGCCTAGTGGTCAGTCGCATGACACTTGACTCACCTTAAACCTGAGCATTTACATTTTGGGAATTAAGCATTCATAATTGTGACTGATTTCAGGGTTAATGGCCTTGCTCAAAAGCTCAACAGTAAATAAAAGTGTAGACACCTTATTTGACAACCATTTTTAGACCATGTGTATTAATATGGAATAGAACCCCTTGTTATAGGAGCCACTACTGTTCTGTGAAGGCTATTCTGCCATTTCTTAGGTCATACAATGTTGTTGCAAGAGAAGGTTATGCTCCCAGTTCCATCTACACCTGAACTAGAATTATTATTATTATTGTTGTAGTTGTTATTATTATTATTATTATTATTATTATTGTTATTATTGTTGTTGTAGTTATTATTATTATTATTATTATTATTAATTATTATTTGGATGGGTGTCCATATACTTTTGGCCATGTAGTGTATTATGGACTAATCACAAATCTTTAAATTTTATTTCTATAAAGTTAACCCTAACACATTTTAATTAGTGCCTGACTGTAGTAAATACTGCAAAGTAGTTTATCTGGAGCAGAATTTTTACTCTGTTGCAAATGCTTCTCAATCAACAAGCAAAAGCCCAGGAGAAAGCTAAATCAGTGGCCTTTCGCTGCCGCCCGGGTGTCTCTGACATTTGACAGTATTTTATAGCACAGAAAGAAACGTTTGCGCGCTGAGATTCAATTGTACCATATTGATTTCCCCCCTAGGTTAGACATTCTTCTCCAGTTCTGATTGACAGCCAAAAATTGGTTACGTTAAGCATTTCATATGTTATAGAGGCTGACATTTCCTTGCCTGCTTGCTGTGTCAATATTGTTGAATAGATCGTCAGGTTTATGAGAGAACATTATACACTGACTGTGGCTTTGGTGCCATGTCCCTGTGTTTTTCCTGACAGAATTTAAGATATATTAAAAAAAGAAAATATCCTGCATCCTTTACTTCCCGATCTCAATATTGGTTTAATGCCAATATTATTGTGTTTGAGTATGAGATCATGTTCACTCATAATTGAGACACCCTCTGTTATCATTGAGTCCATGTTTAGGCATAAATATCGACCCTCTCTTCGCTATGCAGAAGGGATTTAAGTGACCCAGTCACATCTATTGTTTTGTATGTGATTAGGAGATGATGATGTAATCTGTTGCACATTAGCATTGGCATTTCATTGGGTGTCATGCAAGAGAGGAGAAAAATAACTCATGACCACGCTTGAATGGCTCGACCCTCTGGGCAATGTAATAGGCGTGTGTAACACCCACTTTATTGGCCTACACGATTCTCATTAAGGATTTTGTAATTACATGAGAAAAATGAACCCCTTTCTCAGTTTCTTTGTGATGGACAGCAGGGATTTGTGGCTGAGGCCTGGGCTGCATACCTGATGCAGACAAACAATCTCCGCTTGCTGTTTCTTGCCTCTTTATGCCGGAGGATTTGCGCCAGCACATTCAGCCTACAGAATTCAACATTAAACTTTACTTTTGCACAATGAAATAAATTAACAGATCAGAGTGAAACTGTTTGTGAAAATAAATAAATTAATAATTTAGCTAATTAAAATATAAGCAAATTAAAATAATAAAAAAAATAAGTACATTGTTTCAAATTGTATATATTTAATGGCACTATGCACTTGCATGATACCTTTGCTGGACAAGGATGGCTGCAGGGTAGCACATCACATGTAAAGCCATCAAGCAGTGATGATTTCTTCCAGAAGGATCTTACTCCCTGTAGTTCTTTGCTGGCACCTTGACCAAAGTGTGACCAGAAGCTGATTAAGCACAACCAAGCCAGTGACATCAATGTTACTGATATGTTTATCTTGTTACTTTGTTTCTGTGGCTGAATCCCAAATAGCATTACTTTGGTAGGGCTAAGTCTGAATAGCATTATTTTAAACCAATAATGTGCATGTGCAGAGAAAGCCATTTTTGAGTCAGCAAGTGGTACAGACGGGTGGCACGATAGCGCTGTTGCTTTACAGCAGGAAGGGCCAGCATACGATTCCTCGGCGATGTGCCCAGGGTCCGTTCTGTGTGAAGTTTTAATATTTTTCCTGTGTCCATGTAAGTTTCTTGCAGGAGCTCTGGTTTCTTCCCAGAAGTCCAAAGACATGCACTCAGGTCAACTGGTGCTAATAAAAACCTGTGTGTGTGTGTGTGTGTGTGTGTGTGTTCCTCATATGTGGTGACCTGTCCGGGGTGTTTCCTGACTTTCACCCAATTAATTGGTCCCACTGTGACCCTGACCAGGATAAAGCAATGGTAAAACAGACAATGAAAGAATAAATGAAAGACACAAGAAAGAAAGATGGTACAGTGAAAAAGTTCCAACAAGTCAGTAGTTCATTTCCTCCTACTGTGTATCTGATGTGCAAAGCATTTTATAAAAAAAAAACTAAAACATGAACATGATGATTGTACAACCCCAAATAAAAAAAAGTTGGGACAGTATGAAAATGCAAATAAAATACAAATGCAGTGTTCCTTACATTTATTTTGACTTTTATTTGATTGCAGACAGTTTGAACCCAAGGTATATTTTCTGCTCAACTTTATTTCATTTATTAATAAACATTCATTCCTGCATTTCAGGCCTGCAACACATTCCAAAAAAAGTTGGGACGAGGGCAATTTAGGGCTAGTAATGAGGTAAAAAAACTAAATAATGATGTGATTTCAAACAGGTGATGTCAACAGGTGATTGTAATCATGGTTTGGTACAAAAGCAGCATCCAAGAAAGGCTGCGTCTTTGATGAGCAAAGATGATCAGAGGATCTCCAGTTTGACAACAAATGTGTGAGAAAATGATGGAAATGTTTAAAAACAATGTACCTCAAAGACAGATTGGAAGGGATTTGCATATTTCTCCCTCTACAGTGCATAATATCATTAAACTATTCAAGGAATCAGGAGGAATTTCAGTGCATAAAGGCCAAGGACGCAAGCTTAAGCTGGGTCAGTGCCCTTGGCAGAGGTCATTTACACTTCTTAGATGGCAGCATTAATGCAGAAAAGTACATTGAGATCTTAGAGCAACATACAGTGTATCACAAAAGTGAGTACACCCCTCACATTTCTGCAGATATTTAAGTATATCTTTTCATGGGACAACACTGACAAAATGACACTTTGACACAATGAAAAGTAGTCTTTGTGCAGCTTATATAACAGTGTAAATTTATTCTTCCCTCAAAATAACTCAATATACAGCCATTAATGTCTAAACCACTGGCAACAAAAGTGAGTACACCCCTTAGTGAAAGTTCCTGAAGTGTCAATATTTTGTGTGGCTACCATTATTTCCCAGAACTGCCTTAACTCTCCTGGGCATGGAGTTTACCAGAGCTTCACAGGTTGCCACTGGAATGCTTTTTCACTCCTCCATGACGACATCACGGAGCTGGCGGATATTCGAGACTTTGCGCTCCTCCACCTTCCGCTTGAGGATGCCCCAAAGATGTTCTATTGGGTTTAGGTCTGGAGACATGCTTGGCCAGTCCATCACCTTTACCCTCAGCCTCTTCAATAAAGCAGTGGTCGTCTTAGAGGTGTGTTTGGGGTCATTATCATGCTGGAACACTGCCCTGCGACCCAGTTTCCGGAGGGAGGGGATCATGCTCTGCTTCAGTATTTCACAGTACATATTGGAGTTCATGTGTCCCTCAATGAAATGTAACTCCCCAACACCTGCTGCACTCATGCAGCCCCAGACCATGGCATTCCCACCACCATGCTTGACTGTAGGCATGACACACTTATCTTTGTACTCCTCACCTGATTGCCGCCACACATGCTTGAGACCATCTGAACCAAACAAATTAATCTTGGTCTCATCAGACCATAGGACATGGTTCCAGTAATCCATGTCCTTTGTTGACATGTCTTCAGCAAACTGTTTGCGGGCTTTCTTGTGTAGAGACTTCAGAAGAGGCTTCCTTCTGGGGTGACAGCCATGCAGACCGATTTGATGTAGTGTGCGGCGTATGGTCTGAGCACCGAAAGGCTGACCCCGCACCTTTTCAATCTCTGCAGCAATGCTGACAGCACTCCTGCGCCTAGCTTTCAAAGACAGCAGTTGGATGTGACGCTGAGCACGTGCACTCAGCTTCTTTGGACGACCAACGCAAGGTCTGTTCTGAGTGGAACCTGCTCTTTTAAAACACTGGATGATCTTGGCCACTGTGCTGCAGCTCAGTTTCAGGGTGTTGGCAATCTTCTTGTAGCCTTGGCCATCTTCATGTAGCGCAACAATTCGTCTTTTAAGATCCTCAGAGAGTTCTTTGCCATGAGGTGCCATGTTGGAACTTTCAGTGACCAGTATGAGAGAGTGTGAGAGCTGTACTACTAAATTGAACACAACTGCTCCCTATGCACACCTGAGACCTAGTAACACTAACAAATCACATGACATTTTGGAGGGAAAATGACAAGTAGTGCTCAATTTGGACATTTAGGGGTGTAGTCTCTTAGGGGTGTACTCACTTTTGTTGCCGGTGGTTTAGACATTAATGGCTGTATATTGAGTTATTTTGAGGGAAGAATAAATTTACACTGTTATATAAGCTGCACACAGACTACTTTTCATTGTGTCAAAGTGTCATTTTGTCAGTGTTGTCCCATGAAAAGATATACTTAAATATCTGCAGAAATGTGAGGGGTGTACTCATTTTTGTGATACACTGTATGCTGCCTCCAAGACGTCATCTCTTTCAGGGACGTTCATGCATTTTTCAACAAGACAATGCAAAACCACATGCTTGCACACATTACAAAGGCATGGCTGTGGAAGAAGAGGGTACAATTACTGGACTGGCCTGCCAGCAGTCCTGACCTGTCCCCAATAGAGAATGTGTGGAGAGCTTTAAAACGAAAACTCTCCGTACTGTTGCACATCTTAAGACGTGTTTGCAGGAAGAATGGGACAAAATAAAAGCTGAAACACTTAATCACTTGGTATCCTCGGTGCCAAAACGTCTTTTAAGTGTGGTCAAAAGGAATAGCAACATTACAAAGTGGTAAATGCTTTACTGTCCCAACTTTTTATGGAATTTGTTGCAGACCTGAAATGCAGGAATGGATGTTTATTAATAAATGAAATGAAGTTAAGCAGATAAAACATGAAATATCTCAGGTTCATCCTGTCTGCAATCAAATAAAAGTAAATGTAAGAAACACTGTTTTTTTGTTATTATTTGCATTTTCCATGCTGTCCCAACTTTTTCTGATTTGGGGTTGTAGTTCATACACTAGAGATAAAACATAAAAAAAAGAACAAATAGATGAGCATGCTAGCTGCAGTAGCCAAGCTAGTCCACATCCACATGCTAGCTTAGAATAAAAGGATGACATTCACCCCAAAAGGACATAATTCTACACTGTCCTCAGCGAACATCAGAAAACTCAGTTGGCCATGTCCTCTCCCCACAGAGTTACAACACTAGCTACACTGGTCCACCGGCGTCTGATAACATTCTTAGAAAAACACTCAATAAAACTCAATAAAACCTGGAAGTGGCTATAAAAGGAGCAGAGCAGCATCTGCTCAAAAAGGTGCTGATGACTGAAAGGTCCTTAGAAAGTAGATTAAAGAATGCCAGCATAAAAGCCAGCGGAAACAAAAGTACACCCATTTTTTACATTAAATAATCCCATAGAGGAAAAAAAATGTAGAGCTTTATAAAGGCCACATTTCAGATTCTGTTCCACTAAAGGTTTCTTTTTAATAATTCCAAGTGTTTATTTTTCCTATGTTACCTTTAACTCATTTAGGTGTAGACAAGATTTGTGACAGTGACTTAACAATGCATTATACTGCTTTTGGAAGAAATATAACATGTATGATTGTAAAAGTCCAGTTTGTCATATCAAATGTAATGCTTTAGATGTAGTGACAAACGGCAACATTTCTGTATTTAATTCCCTTGTCATGAGTTTAAGTTTGTTTGAGTGAGTTTTGACTACAACCCTGAGCACTGTGTGTCTGATCTGGGATCATATCAGCCCAGGCTTTTTTGGGCAGTGGCATGTTTGTGTAGTTCGTTGAGTAAATGTTTGGTCCTGAGCTTCTGTGCACGCTTCACCTCTGAACAACAGTCCTAAAAAAACAAGCACACCCCACCACTCTATCACTCTGTCTTTCTTCTATCCCATTGTCTGTCTTTGAATTTGTCCTAAGATTGTGATTGGGCACAAAAGCAGTGGAAAAATATCACACCAATGGACGGAGTGCATATGGCAAGTTTTGTACAGAAAAAGAGCTCTAATTATTAATATCCTAACAGCGTCAATTCTATGGCGCAGCCTGGCGGTCCTTAATCCTCTGGCAGGGCTAATATTTGCTATACAGAGGAGGCTAGTTGATTTATTTTGCTCACTGAACCACTGGCTAAAACCTGCAGTCCTTTACCTGCCAGCAATTGAATGAGAACAAGGTTTAGTAAGTCTGAAGAGCAGAATTGCAACTTTTAGGCTTGTCATAAACAGCTGGAGCAGTCTGTCATATTGTGACATCCAGTTCTCGTTTCTCCGCTATCCTTGTTCTATCCACTTTCTCTGCCGTGGGCTGCAAATGTTTTGTGTCTTTTATTTGTTACTTTGTTTCTATTAGTTTTGCTAACTTTTTATTTGTAATTGCCCCCACTAAGTGGGTTTTTAGCCACAGTATTGTTCTACCATAGTTAAAACATCTTGCACCTAGGTTCTATTTCCGTTTTTGCAGGTGTATGGCTTTATAAGAGGTGTCCAGCCTTGTTACACAAACTTAACAAACTATGTCTTGTTTTGTGTGCAGTGGCATAGTTATGCTGAGACAGTCAAGTCAGGTCATATTTATTTGTATAGCATACCTTGTATAGCATACCTTCATTAGTATAGTATACCTTTTACAAAGGACATAATCTCAAAGCATTTTTACAGAATCCAGGACCAACAGACCAAAAACCCCCGCTGAGCAAGCCGAGGGTGACAGTGGCAAGGAAAAACTCCCTTAAAATTACTGGAAGAAATCTTAAGAGGAACCAGACTCGGCAGGGACCCCCATCCTCCTTGGGTGGCCTGGAGGATAATTTGAATAAATAGGATTTACACAAATCATACAAACACAAAATTAAACTGAACTTAACTGACGTTATAACTAGCAAAATAAAAAAAACAATAATAATGTAAACAATTGGAGTTCTTCATTATTTAGTCCAGTCTGTAATAACCACCTGTCACAGCTTTCTTTCTATTATTATTATTATTATTATTATTATTATTATTATTATCAATTAGCTATCTATAAACTATAGCTTATATCTGTAATCTTCTTTGAGCATAGTTGTTTTTAATTAATAGGAAAAACTCCTCAAAAAACAGGTTCTCAAAACAGTGTCATGGTTCCAGCTTTACCGGACTCTTGAAACACAGGATTTCAAGGCTTTTTAATGTGCCACTCCCCCTCTGTTCTGGGAGCACATGGACTAAGTGGTTGTGTATATGTTTCACACCCCCTTGTCTACATTCCTGTCTACTCATTCGCCCTCATATTCATGACCACCAGCTGTCCCTTGTGTTTTAATGATTACCTCATATAAAGGTTACACTTGTTCTGTGTCTTGTGTTCGAGAGCTGTAAGATTAGTGCAACCCTAAACCCGTGTTGAAGTGATGATAAATTCCTTGGTGACTTGTTCTAGTCTAGCTATAGTATAACATCGATTTCCTTGTTGAAGCCTGGCATTAATATAAGATTGAGATCGCTGTACCTTGTCATCGTCTAGAATTTGAATAGTCTAAGTCCTTGTCATGGTCTCAGTTTTGCCTTTGTTTTGTCATTGTTCATGTCCTGGTTCTGGTTTCTTCATAGTGCTTTGCCCCTTGTGTCTTTGTTAGCCATTAGCTTAGTCTTAGCTTAGGAATTATTGTTCTTGGTTTAGTTTAGGTTAGGGTTTAAATAGTTTGTTTTCAAGCCACATATAGCATTTAGCATCAGTGTTCCTGTTAGCCTAGCATCAGCATAGCCCTAGCCTTTAGCCTAAAGATCTGTGTTCATATTATAGCTCTCCCTAGTGTTCTTAGTGTGTCTTTTAAAGTGTGATAGACTTGTTCCTTGTTATCTGAGCATGCCTTGTACCTTGCATGTTCTTTATGTCTGTTTTCAATAAAATCTGCAACTGTCTGTGTCCTGTTTAATAATCTGTTTTAGACAGACAGATGGAACAAAAACGCCCTCCACAAAAGAATGCAGCAAGATGCTAGCCTGCAGACATGGGTCTGTGTGCCCACCCCCTACAGATTTTGACTTTGAAGAATTACTGCAAGCAATGGAAGAGTTTGATATGATATATCTATGTGTGGATGGGCTCCTGCTCTAGTGTCCATTGTCAACTGGTCCTTCAGCGAGCCACAGCCCACTAAAACAGAGAAAACACTAAAACTTTGTGATGTCGAGGCTGATGGGTAAAGTTTGCAAGTGGGTTTACTGTAGACCCACTAGTGACATTCCTAGTCCCCCAGCACCTACTATGAAATTCATCCACTGGGCATGTTGCCCATTACCTAGTGTCTGCTAGTATTGAGTACTTTAGGTACTTTAGGGCCTATTGGGCACAGCTCCCATCACCCAGTGCCCACTGAGGAAGCTGCCCAGATGTCAGTGTCCACTGGGTAAGTTGCCCGTCACCCAGTGCCCTTTGAGGAAGCAGTCAAGCTTCCAATACTAACTAGGGAAATTGAACGTTCGCCACACATTTCATCATATTGAAAAAGCTCTGTCTGTAATTTGCTGACAGAAGTGTCCCTGGGCTACTCTGCTTAACTTCAAGTCACTTTGGCTATAAAAATACCTTTTCACTGTGGAAATATAAATGTAATAGGTAAATGTGGCCTATGACCTGACCTCACGGTGGCCTTGTTCCTTTAAATCAACACAAAACAGCAAATGGGGTGCTCAAGTGGCACAGCGGTAAAACAAGCTAGCACACCAGAGCTGACATCTCGAACTCGTCGGTTTAAATCTCAGCTTTGCTACAGGCAGGCCTACGCAAACAATGATTAGCTTGTTGTTCAGGGAGGGTGCCAGGGGGGATTCCCCATAACTGATGCAATTATGACCTCTGTTTGATGGCGCCTGCACAGAGACAAGGAATAATGCGTTGATCAGGGTGTGGCTCTCCGTACACATGGCTGATCCGCATATAAACTTACCTTTATGCAGGTGAAAAGATGCAGTCAGCTACTGCACACGTCTACTCAGACAAAGTGGAGGTCAACATCTGCAGAGGGGAAGCGTAATGCAATTGTGTAGTTGGATACGACTAGATTGGAAGGAATTTTGGGGGAAAATTAAAAAAAGCAAAAAAACAGCAACTTAATAATCTGATCACTTATCTATAGACACACAAAGACATGTGTAAATGTGTATTTGTGTGTGTGCAATGGTGGTTCTGCTTCAGGTGGTATTAAAGATTCATGGACAGTCTTGAGATGGAGCTGTCTTGTGGTCAGTAATCTGGGCTTTCAGAGAGCCAGAGATGCTATCTCAGGTAATCCAGGGATTAAGCATGCACCCAACTAATGGCACCTCCTGACCAGAGATGCTTTTTAGCCAAAGTTCCAAAGCCAAAGCATTCAATAGGCCATATGCATTTAGCATCATGGAGATCCAGAGCTTCTCAGCTTTCAGCTCGTACCATTCAAAGATCTTTTGTTGTATCCACCCTCCTGCTAAAATGACAAAGCAAGTCTCTACTTGTTTGTATCATTGTGACAGATATCCAGTGACTTGGATAAACACATGTATATATGAAGTCTTAAACAAGTATTGCAGCTGCTTTTTAGTCCAAAATGAGATCTGTTTATCTTTCATTCATTATTAAGATCCAGCATCTTGGATAGAACATTTTGTATAGATTGTAGAAAATATGCAGTGACGGAAAACTCTAATACTGCTTATTTTTAATGTCATTATTTTAATGTCATTATTCGTTTTATTACCTAATCAAGCCAGGCTTATTTTCAGCTGGTTAATTTAAATAAATTCAGAATTTTACCATCAAAGTCAAGCAGTGACTCTTAAGTTTCTACAGAAACAATGTGTCCCAATCTAATGACATTCCTGAAGTCGGAGCTGAGAAAAACAAAGAATATATTAAGGCATTTCTTAGACTTTGGGACACGAGGATAAAAACTTGAGGCAGTGGTGGGTCTACCCAGAAGTGGTCAGCAGGTTTAAGAGCACCAAATTTTCGAGGTCACAAAAAAAAAAAAAAAAATTGTAAATCTGTGAAGGTCATACTTTTGCATACAGCATAGTAATGCAGGAGAATATAGTGAGCTGGTTATAATCCACAAGAGAAGCCACACTTTTTGCTAAACTTTATGCATGCCTGCCTCAAATAAAGATGGGCAAATAAAGTGGCCAGCTAGCTAAGTAAACATTAGCAAAGTTGCTTCAAGTTTGGACTATTCAAAAGTTGGGACAAAGGTAAAATAACACTGAGGTTATACAAGTAACTGAAGGATCCACAATTAGTAGTTTAACTGGAACAGGTGAGGTAATCTAGACAGTATGGTTCAGGCCCCACCACTGCCAGGTTGTCACTGTTGGG
Source organism: Trichomycterus rosablanca (assembly GCF_030014385.1). NCBI lineage: Eukaryota > Metazoa > Chordata > Actinopteri > Siluriformes > Trichomycteridae > Trichomycterus > Trichomycterus rosablanca. The sequence continues at coordinate 15,659,780 of NC_085995.1, forward strand.
CCCTTAACCTTCAATTGCTTAGACCGTATATTGTCACAGTACTGTGAGTCGCTTTAGATAAAAGCATCTGCCAAATGCAAAAAATGTAAATGTAAATCTAAAGTTTCAGCACTTTGGCAGAATCTTGTGCATAAAGTTTGGTGGAATCTTGTTTAAGTGATAAATAAGGTTGATACACTTCATGGCCAAAAGTATGTGCACACTTGACCATAAGCTTCTCAAACATCCCATTTCAAAACCAGAACCATGAATTTTGAGCCCTCCTCATTCCGCAGAGCTATTCCTGTCTTTACTCTTCTAAAAAGGCTTTCCACACAATTTTGTAGTGTGTTTTGGAAATTTGTAATTGTAATTTAATTTAACATCTATAAGGTGAGACTAATGTTGCATAAGAACACCTGGCTAGCAATTAACGTTCCAACTCAAGTGTTCAATAAGGTTGAGGTCATGGCTTTTGTTAACCACTGGACTTTCTCCACACCAAACATGTTAAATCATGTCTTTATGGGCCTCTTTTTGTGCAGAGGGGCACAGTAATGCTAGAACAAAAAGGGACTCCTGACAAATTACAAATCTGTTAAACCTGTTAGAAATGGGTGTGGCTGAAACAACTCAACACTTGTGTCGTTCAGTTAGCTAGCTTCTGATAAAATAAGCTTATGACATGTAACCTTGGATAACCAGTGGTAAATATTCACTATTAAACTGTACTGTAATTTATTGTGGTGTCTGGTGGTGAGACTTCATGATGGCACTTTAATTAGCATTTATTTAGACTACACTCAGTCAAAGCCCCCTGATGGTAGAAGCAGAATAATGACCAGTCTCTCCACTAAAAGACTTACCTTGAATACACGTTTTACACTTAACTTAAAGCATACTGAGTAAGACATGTTTGTTTTGGAAGCAACGTGGTCTTAAGAAAATGAAGGCAAAGAATAACTTCACCTGTCTGGTAGTGGGATTTTTACCAATACAGAAAGAAGAAGTATATTCATCACAACATAGTATTTCAAATACTTATTACTACATTATTTCTACATTACCTTGTGATTTAATTCACTTCTAAATATGCAAAAAGAAATAGCTAAATTAAGTTACTAAATAAGTGTTAGTGCATAAACAAGATCCCCAAGGTTAATAATGAATATCTTTTCCACATCTACTCAGAATCACCTGAATAATTACCGTTCATTTTCCAATTGGGGGGATTATGACAAGGGCCTTTTGTGGAATATGGAGGCTTACATTAAGGGTGTTTGAGAAACCAGTAAGCCAGAATAAAAGCACTTCGGAAGCAGAGAGGATTGTAAGCTTTGCCATAGCATTGGCATTAACAGGGAAGGATTCTGGCCACCGTGTGAAGAGAAGGTACTACAACCCCAAATCAGAAAAAGTTGGGACAGAATGGAAAATGCAAATAAAATTAAAATGCAGTGTTCCTTACATTTACTTTGACTTTTATTTGATTGCAGACAGTTTGAACCCAAGATATTTTATGTTTTGTCTGCTCAACTTCATTTCATTTGTTAATATACCTCCATTCCTGCATTTCAGGCCTGCAACATATTTAAAAAAAAATCGGGACGGGGGCAATTTAGGGCTAGTAATGAGGTGAACTACATAATGATGTGATTCCAAACAGGTGATGTCAACAGGTGATTGTAATCATGGTTTGGTACAAAAGCAGCATCCAGGAAAGGCAGAGTCTTTGGTGAGCAAAGATTATCAGAGGATCTCCAGTTTGTCAACAAATACATGAGAAAATTATTAAAATGTTTAAAAACAATGTACCTCAAAGAAAGATTGGAAGGGATTTGCATATTTTCCCCTCTACAGTCCATAATATCATTAAACGATTCAAGGAACATGGGCAAGGGATTACTTTGTCAAACCTTTGTCAAGCACTACAATACGGAGTTACATGCACAAATGCCACTTAAAACTTTACTGTGCAAAAAAAAAGCCTTATGTTAATCATGTCCAGAAGCGGCGTCGACTTCTCTGGGTTTGGAGGCATCTAGGATGGACCATCACACTGGAAACGTGTATTGTGGTCAGATGAATCAGCATTCCAGGTCTTTTTTTGGAAAAAATGGACATTGTGTGCTCCGGACCAAAGGTGAAAAGGGCCATCCAGACTGTTATCAGCAACAAATCCAAAAGCCAGGGTCTGTCATGGTCTGTGTCAGTGCCCTTGTCAAAGGTAATTTACACTTCTGTAATGGCAGCATTAATGCAGAAAAGTACATTGAGATTTTAGAGCAACAAATGCTGCCTTCAAAACATCATCTTTTCGTCTATGCATTTTTCAACAAGACAATAGTTCAGTCCTGACCTGTCCCCAATAGAGAATGTGTGGAGAATTTTGAAAGGAAAAATGTGACAATGACGACCCCATACTGTTGCACATCTTAAGACGTGTTTGCAGGAAGAATGGGACAAAATAAAACCTGCAATACTAAATCCCTTGGTATCCTCTGTGCCAAAACGTCATAAAATATCCATTAATAATTGTTTATTGCTTATAGATTATTAATCAAGCTGCATTCATGCTTAAGTTCAGCAGTGCTATCAGCAGGTCAAGAGATATGACCATGGGTGAAATACAGACTTTTTGTATGTGCCGTGACATTAATAACCAGCAAAGAAGCATTGAGGCACAGATAACTCATTGTGTTGATTCCTTGAACAGTCTCTGCTCCTGATTGACTGTTAATTTGCTCCAGGTGGAGGGATGCCTATTTAATCACTGTTTTCTTCCCACTGTGTGGCTGGCTCTCCTGTTAGCAATCTGCTTTTCCTCTCATCTAAAACCATGATTCCACTGGCACTAATGTTGACATGATATATCTTCTTTCCAGGGAACTTTTAATGTTGTGGTGTTTTTGGCAACTTTTCTGCTCCTTTCCGAGCAGACGCCATGAATGCTTCTGCACTATACGTTGGTTCTGTCAGCTGCTGGAGTGGCTGCTCAGCTCCTTTATTAGCCGCTCTTTCTGTGTGTTCCTTCTTTTTTTTGTGAGAAGCCAGTGGACCAAGTAGCTGTCCCAGTTATAACAACCATTTTTCATTCTAAGTGTCACTTTTTTCACTATGGTCTGTCAATGTTTTCTGTTAAATCATCTTGATGTTTTTATAAGTTTATTTGTGATTTCCCTTTTTGATAGATTTAGCCATAGTATTGTCCTGCTTAAGCATCCTGTTAAGCATCTGTGTGTGTGTGTGTGTGTGTCCAAAAGTATTTGAGCTTGTTAGACAGCCCATTCCAAAACCATGACCAATGATATGAAGTACCCCCAACACCGTCTTTACAGCTATGAATGCCAAACTTGTCAGGGAAGGCTTTCCATATCTTATTATGTGTCTATGATTTTTTTTTTCTCATTTAGTCAAAAGAGCATTTGTATGGTACTTATGGCACTGTGGCACTGATACCTGATGAAAATGCCTGGCTTGCAGTCAGTGCTCCAATTCATCCCAAAGGCTTGTAGTCGGGTCAGAACTCTGCAGGCCACTGGAGTTCCCCCACAACAAACTTATCATCCCATGTCTTTAAGGACCTTGCTTTCTGCACAGTTGTACAGTCATGCTGGAAAAGAAGAGCCTACCCGTAATTGTCTACCATAAATATGAAAGTATAATATTTACTGTATAAAATGTATTTTATACTCCTATTCGCAGTTGGTAAGGCTGAAACACCTGAACTCATTCATTAGTAATGGTATCTACATAATGTTGGCCATTTGGTGTATTTAGTCAATTAACACCAACATATACACCAATCAGCCATAACATTAAAACCACCTCCTTGTTTCTACACTCACTGTCCATTTTCTCAGCTCCACTTACCATATACAAGCACTTTGTAGTTCTACAATTACTGACTGTAGTCCATCTGTTTCTCTGCATGCTTTGTTAGCCCCCTTTCATGCTGTTCTTCAATGGTCAGGACTCTCCCAGGACCACTACAGAGTAGGTATTATTTGGGTAGTGGATCATTCTCAGCACTGCAGTGACACTGACATGGTGGTGGTGTATTAGTGTGTGTTGTGCTGGTATGAGTGGATAAGACACAGCAGTGCTGATGGAGCTTTTAAACACCTCACTGTCACTGCTGGACTGAGAATAGTCCACCAACCAAAAATATATCCAGCCAACAGTGCCCCGTTTTGTGACCACTGATGAAGGTCCAGAAGATGACCAACTCAAACAGCAGCAATAGATGAGCGATCGTCTCTGACTTTACATCTACAAGGTGAAGGGGGACCAACTAGGTAGGAGTGTCTAATAGATTGGACAGTGAGTGGATACGGTATTTAAAAAAAACTCCAGCAGACCAGCACAACACACTCTAACACACCACCACCATGTCAGTGTCACTGCAGTGCTGAGAATGATCCACCACCAAAATTATACCTGCTCTGTGGTGGTCCTGTGGGCGTCCTGACCATTGAAGAACAGCGTGAAAGCAGGCTAAAAAGGTATGTAGAGAAACAGATGGACTACAGTCAGTAATTGTAGAACTACAAAGTGCTTCTATATGGTAAGTGGAGCTGATAAAATGGACAGTGAGTGTAGAAACAAGGAGCTAGTTTTAATGTTATGGCTGATCAGTGTATATTATACCAAACATACATCTTATTCATCTTTATTAAGGCATTTTACTTTCTGGCCAGCTAATACATGGGGCTCAGCAAGCATATAAGGAATTAAGTAGTTCACTGTTCCTATTCTTTGTGGAAAAGAACTAGAAAAAAAGAGAAACAAAATGACATGCACACACACAATGAGAAAGTAACACTCATTTCCTTATTCTGGGAGTAAATCTCTAATCCAACGTTTGGTCTTACCTGATCACCGAATTTAAAGAAGTGTTTTTCACTAAGCTGCAGGATTGAACCCCCGTTCGATACAGGTTTGCAAAACTGAATCTGTTGAGCCGTGAAGATTTGATATGGGTATTTAAAGCCCTGCATGGCATTAACTGACATCACAACAAATAGCCTTCTTAACACGGCCAACACAGAGATGTGTGTCTGTCTATGTGTGTTCATGCACATCTCCGTTTGTGATTAAGTCTCTGACCCCATTCCAACCCGAATGTTATGGTGTGCTAACACAGCAAGATGTCTCCATCTGCTCAAGCTGGGTTAAAGTATACTGAGCTTGATCTTTTTTGGTAAAACTAAGTAAGATGGATATAAAATAGGGATCACAATTTTTTTAGACTCTGCAAAATGTCTTACTTAACATTAATAGGATCAGACATTAGTGTTTTTTTTCTACCTTCTGTGCTCTTCCTGCCTATAATTAAATGCTTTTAATTGCACAACATAAAACACACACACACAAGCACACACACATGTACACATAGGGAACTTAGGTAAAGATTTAATTTTTTTAGGAAATACAGTTATCTAAACTTACAATTGTCCAATAACTAGTAGCATCAATCTTAGCTGCCATAACTGCAACTAAACATGTGAGAGGCCTGGGTTTGGGTGGTATGACCATGTCAAGTGCAGCTACAAAAGTAAGACAACAAAGACCAAGAGAAAAAGTCTGAGAGTAAGCCAAAGAAAATATGGATTGGATCGTATAGTGAAGACAGTTAAGACAATCGGCTAGTGAACATCACCCCTGAAGATGCCTTTGATTGCAAGAAGTGAAGCAAATTATGTACATGGACCCTGCAATGATGCAGGAGACTAGATAGGGAAGGAGAGAGAACCAAGTCTGCTGCAGGCACTGCCAATTATGCCCAATAGCTTTTAAAGGTAAGATTAACCCAGAGTAACCAAAAGAAACCAACACAGACATTTAAAGCACACACTGAACATCTTACAGATACTTAGAAGGGACAAGGGTTCTCAGGATCCTAGAGCATCATGCTGTTTGACGTACGTTTAAATCATAACATATACAGTATTCAGTCTGTTCACCTGAGTGTCTTCTGCTACACACACACACACACACACACAAATGCCCTGTGTTTGTGCTAAAATTATTATGCCTCCACAGATTTTACAACATATACTGAGATATTGTGTTTGTGTGTGTATTCGTGTGTGTATGTGTATTAAAGCCTGTGGAATATTATTTGTCAGATTTAGCATGAAATCAGTAATCACTGCAACTAAGTGCAGATTTTGAAAGTGTTATTAAAATGAAATCGAAAGCATGTTGCCTAAAAGAAAATGCAGAGATAAAGAGACAGTCAAAGATAAAATAAGCAAGAGAAGAAGAAATAAAGACACAGTGAGAAAAAAAAAGAGAAAAAAAGAGTCTTAATCTGACAGATGATGTGACATGATAATGAAAACCAGTCAGTGTCTCTGTGTGTGTGTGTGTGTGTGTGTGTGTTTGTGTTGCCATGGTGCTTGCCACACTGCACTGCATTGGGAAGTGTAAGCACCGAGAAAATATTGAATGATGCATGTGTTGAATTCATGTCTGCTTTTTTTCTTCAAAAGTCATATTCATGTCCCAAAAGTCTGGCCCTAAAACACCTCACAGTCTCTTGGTCAAATGTAAAGTTTCACTCTCTCTTTTTCTATCCATCTATCACACACACACACACACTGTGACATTGTAGTTTGCCTAAAGTTTTGAGTTGTGCAACCCAATATACTGTATTTTATGTTGTCGAGTTCATACACTTGACGGGCACTGTGTACGGAGGGCCACACCCCCATCAGCATTATTCCTCAGCCCTGTGCAGGCGCCATAAGTCAGCCAGCAGGGGCTGCAGTCGCACCAGTTATGAGGACCTATGATCCCACTTTCTTACCCTCTAACCCTGAATAACAGCCAATCGTTGTTCATGCAGCCACCCAGCCTAGTCGGAAAGGCAGAGCTGAGAATCGATACAATGTATTCAAAACCCCAACTCTGGTGAGCTAGCGTACTTTACCGCTGCGCCACCTGAGCAGCTGTTATAACAGACCTGTTTCACACGAGCTTCCCGCATTTTTCCCTTATACAGTTAATGCACATATGCACCTTACCTACTTGTAAATAATCTCTATTGCACTCATTTTTATCGCTGCTATACTGTTTATTTTATTCTATGTTTACATATAATATACCCTTTCTATTTTTTACTTAGTCTGTCAGTGTACCGTACTGTACATCCTCATTGCACACTTTGCCTGATGTTGTACTGTTCATGCTACTGCTATATTGTTTATTGTTTATTATACATTTAGATATAGTGTCCCTTTTTATTATTTAACTTGTATGTATGTTGACACCTGCACCAAAAGAAATTCCTTGTACATCTGTTACTTGGCGAATAATAAAGATTCTGATTCTGATAACAGGATTTTCAATTCAAAATTCCATTTGGAACAGGTAAGGACTGCAGGCAGGCCAGTCCAGTACCCGCATCTTCCTATTCTGTAGCCATGCCTTTGTAATAAGTGCAGCATGACGTTTTGCATTGTTGAAAAAAGCATGGATGTCCCTGGAAAAGATAGTGCCTTGAGGGCAGCATATGTTGCTCTAAAATCTCAATGTACTTTTTTGCATTAATGCTGCCATCACAGAAGTGTAAATGACCTTTGTCAAAAACACAACCCCATAACATGACAGACCCTGGCTTTTGAACTTGATGATAACAGTCTGGATGGTCCTTTGTATCTTTAGTATAGAGCACACAGCATCCATTTATCCCAAAAAAGATCTGAAATACAGGTTTATCTGACCACAGTACATGTTTCCACGGTGTGATGGTTGTTCAATCCCAAATGCCTCTCAGCCTAGAGAACGTAATGCAGCTTCTGGACATGGTTAACATCAAGCTTCTTTTTTTGCACAGTTTTAAGTGGCATTTATGATTAGTGAATGTAACTCTGTTGACGTGCTTGACAAAAAAAAGCTTTTTTTCAATGTATTTATTTAATTTCAAATTAACAATGAACAGTCGCTTTGTTCAGTGCTTGGCTTGAGTGGTGTGGTAAAACGTCATCAAAGCGTGCATACGAGATGAAATTGCATTTGTGTGAAATAATCTTCAAATCAACTCTAAAAGCATTCGCATGTATCTGTGTTTAACAGAATTTTCCTCCTGTTTCAGTTTTAAACTTGTGTTATAGCTCAGGGTGCTGAGAAATTGTGAGAATCAGCTTTTCCGAGTCTAAACCGCTTATCATAAAAAAAAAAGCTTGATGTGACTAAATGTATTAAAAGAACGACAACACTAAACCTCATTGTTAGTAAAACATTATTACTGCTTATAAGTTCTCTCCGCTAATGAAATGCCTCACTCGTTGTTTCAGTACAATAAGTCATGTTAAGCTTTGTGCACTGCCACACTCCTTAGGAAATAATGGCACAGCCAGCGCAAAAGTGGCTTTGCCGCTTCTCATGTGAATTACTGAGCTTGCTAAGGAATACAGTATTCCAAGATCAAGCATCTTTACGATTAAGAAGCGTAAGGAAACAATAAAGAAGTAAAGTGCAGGTTTTATTGTATTTTTATATTGATTATTAACTATTTTTAATTGTATTTAAGTGTTTTCTATGTTATATTTGTGTTATTTTTAGTGTATAAGTGTCAAAACAACCCCATTATTTTACATTAGCCTAAAATATATTTTGTTCCATGGGACCATGGAACGCATCAAATCCTTTAAAACTCGACGCCAGTCCCAGAACCAACTAACATCGAGTTTTAAGGTACCACTGTACTACCGAGCCCATGTGGTAATATCAGCTGTTGATGAATGAATAGTTCCCAATGCAGTGCTATCTAAGGGATCAGAGATCACGGTGTTCAGCTTAGGCTTGCGCCCTTCCCTTTACACACTGAAATTAATTGTTTAATAATGTTATGCACTGTAAATGAAGAAAACATTTCAATAATGTTCTCATGCATTTCATCATTTGATTATAAACTAGAGATCCACTGCCTATCTTTGCTCCACAAAGACTCAGCCTTCCGTGGATATTTGTGGATACTGTTTGCAATAATATAAAAGTTAACGTAAAATAAAAAACACTTTTTTTAAACTGTCCCAAGGATTTGGGGTTGTACGTATTTTCTTTACTCAGTCAGGGGATAAGCCCCTATTATGTTCTCACAAGATGTGTGAAAAGATTGTTGTAGTCAACTTACAAAACCCATTTCTGGAAGTTTAGACATTTTGTAACATTCATTAAAAACCTGGAATTTGTTTGTTTACTTAAACCTTTTATTTATCTGACAAGTACAAAGAAAATATTTTCAATGTTTTCACCTGATCAACTTGTATTTTGAGGACAGTATGGTGGCACGGTGGGTAGCACTGTTGCCTCACAGCAGGAAGGTCCTGGGTTTGATTCCAAGGTGGAGCTGTCTGGGTCCTTTCTGTGTGGAGTTTGCATGTTCTCCCCGTGTCTGTTTGGGTTTCATCTGGGAGCTCTGGTTTTCTCCTACAGTCCAAACACATGCAGTCAGGTTAATTAAAGTTACTGGGCCATGGCCCACCACTCAAACTTTAGTTTCTTAATACAAACTTTTTCTTAACATCTACCATACTTAATATTCTGAAAGGATTCAGGGAATCTAATGAAAAGGCCAGAAACTACTGTTAAAATTGTGTGACCTTGGAGGCAGCATTGTATAAAAAATTGTCGTGCATTATTCAAAATGCCATACCTCAATTTTCTTCAGAAATACCAGTGAGTTCTTTGGGCCCATGCACATCTTCGATGGATCCAAAGACAGTGGAAGCCTATTGTGCTTAAATGAGTCCATGTTTCACCATTTTCTGTTTAAAATCTACTTTATAAAAAAAATGAATCAGACATTTACAACCCCCAACTGTTGAGAAGCTAAAGACTTATATAAAGCAAGAATGGGCAAAAAAATCCATTAGCAAAACTGCAACAAAGACTCTCAGTTCCCAAATGATTAAAAAGTGTGCTTAATAGGAAAGGTGAAACACAGTGGTAAACATGCCTCTGTCCCAACTTTTTTAAATGTGTTGCAGGCATCACATTCTAAATGTGTTTATATTTAAAGAACACAATTACGTTTTTGTTCCTAATCTGCTCTTTAAAGGTGAAAACAGTTCAACCGTATGGTGGGTGTAGCTTGTAGAATAATGTGTTTATGTACCAGATAGGTAATGTGCTTGGTGTGTGTATACACTCGGTTTAGTATGGCCTCTACTTTACATTTCTGGGATTAGATCACACAACCTCACAAGTTACACACACTAAAAAATACTATGGTATCTATTTTTGTATGATATATAAATATATCCTCACACTATACAGAAATAACTGTAAAATGTATAGTAGGGTACAGTTCAAGTTGTGTGTGTGTGGGGGGGGGGGGGGGGGGGTGTTGATGCAGTGAGAAGCAGCAGGGTAGCTTTTCTCTCCAGGGTGTGGTGGGCTTTTCGGCTTTGGCATAAGACTTTAAAGAGTCCAGAGCCTCACACACACACACACACACACACACACACACACACACATATATGTATATATATATATATATATATATATATATATATATATACAGTGGGGAAAATAAGTATTTGATCACCTGCTGATTTTGTAAGTTTACCCCCTTACAAAGACTTGAACAGTCTATAATTTTTATGGAAGGTTTATTTTAACAGAGAGAGACAGAATATCAACAAAGAATCCAGAAAAAAAAGTGTGTTACTAATGGTTTTCTTGGTGACTGTGCTCCCAGCTCCCTTGAGATCATTGACAAGCTCCTCCCGTGTAATTCTGGGCTGACCTCACCTTTCTCAGAATCATTCTTACCCCACGAGGTGAGATCTTGCATGGAGCTCCAGAGCAAGGGCGATTGACTGTAATCTTGTATTTCTTCCATTTTCGAATTATCGCACCAACAGTGGTCTCTTTCTCACCAAGCTTCTTGCTGATGGTCTTGTAGCCCATTCCAGCCTTGTGCAGGTCTACAATCTTGTCCCTGACGTCCTTTGATAGCTCTTTGGTCTTGCCCATGGTGGTCGAGAGATTTGAATGGAAGAAACTGATTCTGTGACAGGAGTCTTTTATACAGGGACAGGACTAATTTGTGTGCCTTTTGTGCACATAACCGGTCTGTGGGGGTCAGAATTCTTGCTGGTTGGTAGGGGATCAAATACTTATTTCCCTTAATTAAATACAAATTAATGTATAACTTTTATTTAATGTTTTTTTTTTGGATTTGTTGTTGATATTCTGTCTGTCTCTGTTAAAATAAACCTTCCATAAAAATTATAGACTGTTCAAGTCTTTGTTAGGGGGTAAACTTACAAAATCAGCAGGGGATCAAATACTTATTTTCCTCACTGTATATATATGTACAGTGTATCACAAAAGTGAGTACACCCCTCACATTTCTGCAAATATTTCATTATATCTTTTCATGGGACAACACTATAGAAATAAAACTTGGATATAACTTAGAGTAGTCAGTGTACAACTTGTATAGCAGTGTAGATTTACTGTCTTCTGAAAATAACTCAACACACAGCCATTAATGTCTAAATGGCTGGCAACATAAGTGAGTACACCCCACAGTGAACATGTCCAAATTGTGCCCAAAGTGTCAATATTTTGTGTGACCACCATTATTATCTAGCACTGCCTTAACCCTCCTGGGCATGGAATTCACCAGAGCTGCACAGGTTGCTACTGGAATCCTCTTCCACTCCTCCATGATGACATCACGGAGTTGGTGGATGTTAGACACCTTGAACTCCTCCACCTTCCACTTGAGGATGCGCCACAGGTGCTCAATTGGGTTTAGTCCATCACCTTTACCTTCAGCTTCCTCAGCAAGGCAGTTGTCATCTTGGAGGTTGTGTTTGGGGTCGTTATCCTGTTGGAAAACTGCCATGAGGCCCAGTTTTCGAAGGGAGGGGATTATGCTCTGTTTCAGAATGTCACAGTACATGTTGGAATTCATGTTTCCCTCAATGAACTGCAGCTCCCCAGTGCCAGCAACACTCATGCAGCCCAAGACCATGATGCTACCACCACCTTGCTTGACTGTAGGCAAGATACAGTTGTCTTGGTACTTCTCACCAGGGCGCCGCCACACATGCTGGACACCATCTGAGCCAAACAAGTTTATCTTGGTCTCGTCAGACCACAGGGCATTCCAGTAATCCATGTTCTTGGACTGCTTGTCTTCAGCAAACTGTTTGCGGGCTTTCTTGTGCGTCAGCTTCCTTCTGGGATGACGACCATGCAGACCGAGTTGATGCAGTGTGCGGCGTATGGTCTGAGCACTGACAGGCTGACCTCCCATGTCTTCAACCTCTGCAGCAAAGCTGGCAGCACTCATGTGTCTATTTTTTAAAGCCAACCTCTGGATATGACGCCGAACACGTGGACTCAACTTCTTTGGTCGACCCTGGCGAAGCCTGTTCCGAGTGGAACCTGTCCTGGAAAACCGCTGTATGACCTTGGCCACCATGCTGTAGTTCAGTTTCAGGGTGTTAGCAATCTTCTTATAGCCCAGGCCATCTTTGTGGAGAGCAACAATTCTATTTCTCACATCCTCAGAGAGTTCTTTGCCATGAGGTGCCATGTTGAATATCCAGTGGCCAGGATGAGAGAATTGTACCCAAAACACCAAATTTAACAGCCCTGCTCCCCATTTACACCTGGGACCTTGACACATGACACCAGGGAGGGACAACGACACATTTGGGCACAATTTGGACATGTTCACTGTGGGGTGTACTCACTTATGTTGCCAGCCATTTAGACATTAATGGCTGTGTGTTGAGTTATTTTCAGAAGACAGTAAATCTACACTGCTATACAAGTTGTACACTGACTACTCTAAGTTATATCCAAGTTTCATGTCTATAGTGTTGTCCCATGAAAAGATATAATGAAATATTTGCAGAAATGTGAGGGGTGTACTCACTTCTGTGATACACTGTATATATATATATGTATATATATATATATATATATATATATATATATATATATATATATATATATATATATATATATATATACACTGTATTTGTACTATATTTACTGTATATATATATATATATATATATATATATATATATATGTATATATACTACTTATATATATATATATATATATACTGTATATATAAGTAGTTGTTATATATAATACAATCACACAACCACATTACAGTTTTGTATATATATACAGTGTATCACAAAAGTGAGTACACCCCTCACATTTCTGCAAATATTTTATTATATCTTTTCATGGGACAACACTATAGAAATAAAACTTGGATATAACTTAGAGTAGTCAGTGTACAACTTGTATAGCAGTGTAGATTTACTGTCTTCTGAAAATAACTCAACACACAGCCATTAATGTCTAAATGGCTGGCAACATAAGTGAGTACACCCCACAGTGAACATGTCCAAATTGTGCCCAAAGTGTCAATATTTTGTGTGACCACCATTATTATCCAGCACTGCCTTAACCCTCCTGGGCATGGAGTTCACCAGAGCTGCACAGGTTGCTACTGGAATCCTCTTCCACTCCTTCATGATGACATCACGGAGCTGGTGGATGTTAGACACCTTGAACTCCTCCACCTTCCACTTGAGGATGCGCCACAGGTGCTCAATTGGGTTTAGTCCATCACCTTTACCTTCAGCTTCCTCAGCAAGGCAGTTGTCATCTTGGAGGTTGTGTTTGGGGTCGTTGTCCTGTTGGAAAACTGCCATGAGGCCCAGTTTTCGAAGGGAGGGGATCATGCTCTGTTTCAGAATGTCACAGTACATGTTGGAATTCATGTTTCCCTCAATGAACTGCAGCTCCCCAGTGCCAGCAACACTCATGCAGCCCAAGACCATGATGCTACCACCACCATGCTTGACTGTAGGCAAGATACAGTTGTCTTGGTACTTCTCACCAGGGCGCCGCCACACATGCTGGACACCATCTGAGCCAAACAAGTTTATCTTGGTCTCGTCAGACCACAGGGCATTCCAGTAATCCATGTTCTTGGACTGCTTGTCTTCAGCAAACTGTTTGCGGGCTTTCTTGTGCGTCAGCTTCCTTCTGGGATGACGACCATGCAGACCGAGTTGATGCAGTGTGCGGCGTATGGTCTGAGCACTGACAGGCTGACCTCCCACGTCTTCAACCTCTGCAGCAATGCTGGCAGCACTCATGTGTCTATTTAGACATTAATGGCTGTGTGTTGAGTTATTTTCAGAAGACAGTAAATCTACACTGCTATACAAGCTGTACACTGACTACTCTAAGTTATATCCAAGTTTCATGTCTATAGTGTTGTCCCATGAAAAGATATAATGAAATATTTGCAGAAATGTGAGGGGTGTACTCACTTTTGTGATACACTGTATATATATATACAGTGTATCACAAAAGTGAGTACACCCCTCACATTTCTGCAGATATTTAAGTATATCTTTTCATGGGACAACACTGACAAAATGACACTTTGACACAATGAAAAGTAGTCTGTGTGCAGCTTATATAACAGTGTAAATTTATTCTTCCCTCAAAATAACTCAATATACAGCCATTAATGTCTAAACCACCGGCAACAAAAGTGAGTACACCCCTAAGAGACTACACCCCTAAATGTCCAAATTGAGCACTGCTTGTCATTTTCCCTCCAAAATGTCATGTGATTTGTTAGTGTTACTAGGTCTCAGGTGTGCATAGGGAGCAGGTGTGTTCAATTTAGTAGTACAGCTCTCACACTCTCTCATACTGGTCACTGAAAGTTCCAACATGGCACCTCATGGCAAAGAACTCTCTGAGGATCTTAAAAGACGAATTGTTGCGCTACATGAAGATGGCCAAGGCTACAAGAAGATTGCCAACACCCTGAAACTGAGCTGCAGCACAGTGGCCAAGATCATCCAGCGTTTTAAAAGAGCAGGGTCCACTCAGAACAGACCTCGCGTTGGTCGTCCAAAGAAGCTGAGTGCACGTGCTCAGCGTCACATCCAACTGCTGTCTTCGAAAGATAGGCGCAGGAGTGCTGTCAGCATTGCTGCAGAGATTGAAAAGGTGGGGGGTCAGCCTGTCAGTGCTCAGACCATACGCCGCACACTACATCGAATTGGTCTGCATGGCTGTCACCCCAGAAGGAAGCCTCTTCTGAAGTCTCTACACAAGAAAGCCCGCAAACAGTTTGCTGAAGACATGTCAACAAAGGACATGGATTACTGGAACCATGTCCTATGGTCTGATGAGACCAAGATTAATTTGTTTGGTTCAGATGGTCTCAAGCATGTGTGGCGGCAATCAGGTGAGGAGTACAAAGATAAGTGTGTCATGCCTACAGTCAAGCATGGTGGTGGGAATGCCATGGTCTGGGGCTGCATGAGTGCAGCAGGTGTTGGGGAGTTACATTTCATTGAGGGACACATGAACTCCAATATGTACTGTGAAATACTGAAGCAGAGCATGATCCCCTCCCTCCGGAAACTGGGTCGCAGGGCAGTGTTCCAGCATGATAATGACCCCAAACACACCTCTAAGACGACCACTGCTTTATTGAAGAGGCTGAGGGTAAAGGTGATGGACTGGCCAAGCATGTCTCCAGACCTAAACCCAATCGAACATTTTTGGGGCATCCTCAAGCGGAAGGTGGAGGAGTGCAAAGTCTCGTATATCCGCCAGCTCCGTGATGTCGTCATGGAGGAGTGGAAAAGCATTCCAGTGGCAACCTGTGAAGCTCTGGTAAACTCCATGCCCAGGAGAGTTAAGGCAGTTCTGGGAAATAATGGTGGCCACACAAAATATTGACACTTCAGGAACTTTCACTAAGGGGTGTACTCACTTTTGTTGCCGGTGGTTTAGACATTAATGGCTGTATATTGAGTTATTTTGAGGGAAGAATAAATTTACACTGTTATATAAGCTGCACACAGACTACTTTTCATTGTGTCAAAGTGTCATTTTGTCAGTGTTGTCCCATGAAAAGATATACTTAAATATCTGCAGAAATGTGAGGGGTGTACTCACTTTTGTGATACACTGTATATATATATATATATACTGTATATATATATATATATATATATATATATATATATATATACATATACGTGTGTGTGTGTGTGTGCGTGTGTGTGTGTGTGTGTGTGTTTTTAAATGTGGGAAAGCTGACGATATGCCTGCTTGTGTATCATACTCACTTTTTTGCTTCATGAGCAAATGTCATTGCTGACCAGACCAAAAGTTTTTCATAAATGTTTCATTATCTCCAGTTTTTTACAGTATGAGTGAGAGGGGAAGAGAAAGCATGTGTGCGTCTCTGTGAGACAGAGAGAGTAAGAGAGAGTGGGCATCATAAAATGCCATGGGTGAAAATACTTGCAAGGTAAATTTTAAAGCCACGGCATTTTCACAGATTAATGCAGAGCAATTCACAGCATGTTAAATACTCTGCAGGTGGTTGAATAACCAATTATATGACTGAAGCAAAGTATTTGGTCATTATTTTTTTTTAAATGACAAGTATTCAGTTATGTTATTTTATTTAATTACTGTAATATAATATATCACCCAAACAATGCCAGGTGGTGCATACACATGTTACACTTACAAGAGGCCTTCTTCATAATGCTTTAGTATTTTAACTCTGCCCACATTTCCCAGACAAACATACACAAAACAGATAGTAATTTAATGCCTGAGAATTTATTTGCATATATGAAATTGCATTATTTACTTTCTATGCATTACTAATTCTTTTTTGTTAGTTTTTTGTTTAGTGTTATATATTGATCAGGTATTTTACCTACAAAACTTGTACAAATACTGTGAAAGTAAAGCTTATGTTAGATCTTTTTAAAAGATCTTAAATTTTAACTCGCTACTAAAGTTTGTTTCATTTTTAACCAAAAAAATATGTTTTGTCAAACTTCAGTAAATACGCATCATGTTTATAACGCACATCTTAAAGCGAACTGTCTTTTTGTAATATGCAATAACTGCTTCTCTGCCTTGAACACATTTGAACTTTATGAACAAGAAAAATAGTGTCCTGTATATTGAGATGGATTAGTGTGGGTTAGACTGGGTTACATGCACTGAACCTACACACACTCTTCCTTTTTCATATATAGTACCTGTATATGAAAGATCAGCTACTCCACTACCAGGCTTTAATCTAAAGCTCTACTTTTCATTTCATACCAATGCAGAAGATTATGTTATTTTACTTCTCTTACTGAACATACAATAAAACAGGCAGCTTGGCTTAAAGTGGTTGCTCTTCCTCATCAAAAGCAGATTCTGACACCTGACTAATGATACATTCATATTACTTTTAAATTAACAAATGTAGAGAAAAAATTAAATAAGCTCTTGGTAAATAAATGTTTGGCCTGCCTGCTGTAAAATATGTACTATTATAAATTTCCTGCAACACCTATATTCACAAACATGGTATAGAATAGAAATTAGTATTATTATTAATCTATAACATAGATATATATATATATACAGGGGTTGGACAAAATAACTGAAACACCTGTCATTTTAGTGTGGGAGGTTTCATGGCTAAATTGGACCAGTCTGGTGGCCAATCTTCATTAATTGCACATTGCACCAGTAAGAGCAGAGTGTGAAGGTTCAATTAGCAGGGTAAGAGCACAGTTTTGCTCAAAATATTGCAATGCACACAACATTATGGGTGACATACCAGAGTTCAAAAGAGGACAAATTGTTGGTGCACATCTTGCTGGCGCATCTGTGACCAAGACAGCAAGTCTTTGTGATGTATCAAGAGCCACGGTATCCAGGGTAGTGTCAGCATACCACCAAGAAGGACAAACCACATCCAACAGGATTAACTGTGGACGCAAGAGGAAGCTGTCTGAAAGGGATGTTCGGGTGCTAACCCGGATTGTATCCAAAAAACATAAAACCACGGCTGCCCAAATCACGGCAGAATTAAATGTGCACCTCAACTCTCCTGTTTCCACCAGAACTGTCCGTCGGGAGCTCCACAGGGTCAATATACACGGCCGGGCTGCTATAGCCAAACCTTTGGTCACTCGTGCCAATGCCAAACGTCGGTTTCAATGGTGCAAGGAGCGCAAATCTTGGGCTGTGGACAATGTGAAACATGTATTGTTCTCTGATGAGTCCACCTTTACTGTTTTCCCCACATCCGGGAGAGTTACGGTGTGGAGAAGCCCCAAAGAAGCGTACCACCCAGACTGTTGCATGCCCAGAGTGAAGCATGGGGGTGGATCAGTGATGGTTTGGGCTGCCATATCATGGCATTCCCTTGGCCCGATACTTGTGCTAGATGGGCGCGAACCATTCTGGAGGACCATGTGCATCCAATGGCGGTGCCGTGTATCAGGACAATGCACCAATGACAATGCACCAATACACACAGCAAGACTGGTGAAAGATTGGTTTGATTAACATGAAAGTGAAGTTGAACATCTCCCATGGCCTGCACAGTCACCAGATCTAAATATTATTGAGCCACTTTGGGGTGTTTTGGAGAAGCGAGTCAGGAAACGTTTTCCTCCACCAGCATCACGTAGTGACCTGGCCACTATCCTGCAAGAAGAATGGCTTAAAATCCCTCTGACCACTGTGCAGGACTTGTATATGTCATTTCCAAGACGAATTGACGCTGTATTGGCCGCAAAAGGAGGCCCTACACCATACTAATAAATTATTGTGTACATTGTATACAGTATGTGTATATATATATATATATATATATATATATATATGTATGTATATATATATATATATATATATATATATATATATATATATATATATATATATATATGTATATTATTCTGCAATTAATTACTAATTACTTTATATATTTTGAATTCGTTTTGTCAGTTAGAAGGTCTTCTTTTATCTTTTTGTTATATTGTACAGTAGATACTGCTTGTTACTTATTGCATCATCTTTGTTTCTACACTATAGTTTGCTAAATAAGTGTGACAAATGTATGATGCAGATTAGGTATAAGAATTGATTTTATTAGTAAAAAAAAAAAATACAGCTAACAAATGCTTAACAAACTAATGTTTGAATCACAGACATAGTTACTACTGCATGCACGATTGACATTGATGTACTAAAATTGTAAATATTTACAATAAAGGAAAATAAAAATGATGGGCCACTTTTAAGTAAATTGGCTCTGAAATGATTGGAAACAAGATCATTCGTTGAATATGATCTCTACTTTACTTTTAGCTGCTAACTGGTTTGTTGGCTAACTGAGGCGTGCCCCTTAAGGTCTCTAATCTGGTCTTGTTCTGATTTGTCTTGTTTTTCGCCTCATCACTCCTTGTTAACCCTAATGGAGTGTTGGGCCCGTAGCAAACTAGCAAATCTACTGATAAGCAGCTTTAGGGCGTAGTGGCCATTAAGGCTTTACTTAATGGGTGGTCTTTGTTAAGGCCCAGTGCATATGCACGTGTGTGTGTGTATGCGCACGCCTGGCTCTAAATGGGTAGTTTTAAAGGTAACAAGCGCCATCTGCTGGTGTAGTAAACTTTATGGGAAATGTTTTTATTCCTGCCTACAATCCATAATTAAATGTCACTATTTCCACATACACAGTTTATTTGTATAAACTATGCTTAATAGTTAAATAGGATGTGTTAGAGCGGCAAATAGGGATATTTTTGTTTACATATTTGTTTGTTTTTAATGTGAAAGGATATTGAAATTATTTGCACAATTGAACACACTTTAAAAACTCACACCCAGTTTATCCTCAATTAGCTGGTGAGATAAATAGATTATGTGAGAGCAGAATTATAGGACACATAGATATCCAGACTGAACGCCCTAAATACCACTGAAAGCTCCGTGTAACAACTGATTTGGTAAACTGTGCATCATTTTATCTGTTTGCTAGTTTTCAGATTACTGCTGCAGTGACACAGCTATCCATTGGGATCAGCAAATAATCCTCTTAATTTTACCATCTGTCAGCAGAAACAGGCCATAGAGTATTATTAGTGCCGATGTGGATTTGAAAGAGCCTATTGTACATAACCAGTCTAAACTGTCATGATTTTACATGAGTTCCCATCCATGCAATGCAAAAATAAATGTTACAACAGCTGGCTCTCCCAACATCTGTTGCAGCAATAATGACGGGGACAGTGTCAAGTAAATGTACATATAACTTTTACATTTAACTAGAATACAAGCAGCCAAAATTGTTTATATATCCTTGGATAAGGTGCTATTTAATTAGTCCTATGACTCAAGGGTTGCACCCTCCAGGATCCAGAATCTTCTTTTGGCAGCGTTAAAGCAGATGACAGATTTTCCAGAAGTTTTTGCCTCTTCATTCTGGGCTTCTTGTTGTCATGTTTTAAAGCTGCTGAGCAAGTCTGCGCTTTTCACCGTCTTTGTTCTTAAACGAAGACCACTGGACTAATCTGAGCTTCAGTGCTGATCACCCCATTTATCTGGGATTAGTGGAGTGAATTTACTTCTCGGTTGCTTTCCAGCACCCAAATGTCAAGTCCAAAGTCATGTGTGCAGTAGCTTTAGCAATGAAATCTCTCCAAAAGCTGTTTGCAGTTGATCTTGGGATAGAGCATGAAATAAATAAATCCTCTTTAGTGGATCAATATTCATCCGCCTTAATGCGGGAAGTAAAACTGCTGGATTTGAGCTGTTAATTCTGATGAACAGCTAATTGTTGGAAAACAAGCTGAAGTGCTTGCACATTACAGATTCTTACTGCATGATCTGCAATAAAGTACAAATACCTGTGATAAATGCTAATATAAGCATTAGCTATAGCTTTATAATAAAATTTAGGGTTAGGGTAAAATGAACTCAGGGATAATTTTATCTAAGTTTAGTCAAATTTGTCAAACACATCTGTCCAAAACAGTGGGCCCAAATGTCAGTCCTAAAAATTCATCCTACAAATCCTTTACCATCTTACAAATATATATATATATATATATATATATAGTATATATATTTCAGTTTATTTTATTTTAAGCTAATTTTATTGTTATATTAAATTCAATTTAAATTTTAGTCTCGTCTTTTTCATGATAGTTTCTATCTAGCAATATATGTTAGTTTTTTCATTGTTTGTTTTAAGCTGTAGTGTTATTGTTTGCATTATTTAAATAACATTGGTTAGTTTATATTTATAGTTTTAGTGATTTAAGTATTTATTTGTATGTAATCTTATTTTAGTGAATAGTATTATTTATATAATCATTTAATACAATTTATTTTTAGGTCAATTTTTGTGTTATTTAATAATTGCTGTATGTATTTTTGACTTTTAATATTTCTAATATAAAATAATACAATTCTGCCCATACGTATGTCATATTGTGAGTGGACGAGTGTAACCCATTGATGACTAACATGTCTACTGGTCTATTTGACATAGCAATTATGATTTTTGGGGTGGAATGGCTGCAAACAATATGCGTATTTAAAAATGATTTCTGTCTCTGTTACTACGTAAGGCACAATTGTTGAACAGGAAAAGCAAGTGTATCTGGAAAGGATTAATGTGTAGAGGAACTGAATTTTAGCGTTAAAATTGGGTAAACAGGTTTGTGGACATATTTGAGGGGGGCACACCACCCATTTGTACAGACAAAATGCAAACATGCTGGTTTGCTTATACAGTAAGGTACATTAAGCACACACACTACACATGAAAGGTGTGGCTTGTGTTGTCTACTACTCTTTTGTCTTTGTGTTTAATTAGTATTAAGTTGTCTAGAGTTAATAGTAGCATCTTTGTTTTGTGAAATGCTGGAAATGCCAGATTGATGTGAATCACACCATACTAAACAGAAATAAATACAGCATGTACAGTTACTTACTGTAGGACACATGTGCATACATCCCCACCCTTTTTTCCTTATCTTCCTTTATTTTCTTCAGATTTACAGTCCATTTCTATTCTAACAGCAGGTGCAGGTCTGCATACCAGAGGACTGTGGAATCTTAAACGCAGCCTGTATAATCGATTGTGATAAATAAGCAGTTCATTTCTGGAATTTGCCTTCATTTTTTTCCCCTTTATTACAGTATGTATAAAATGTGTGTTCAGAAACAGCTCTGCCTGCTACCAAAGTGTTTCATCTTACCCAAATAGCAGCTCAATAACCAGCTGAAAGGAGAGGGGTTTTCCGTTTCTGCCTTTTAAAGCACGTATGGCGAGTGTCCATATGGCCAACACACTTACACAGGCCTTTGGTACATACACTGAGCCAAACGTGCTGGATTTCAGAGCTGTAACACCTGCATCCCAAAGCAGATACAGCAGACGGGAGCAAACACACACACACACAAAGTCACAGCTGCTGGAGGACGTGGTGTTTTGGGTCTTTTGGCTGATAAATTCCCCTCAGTAAGCCTTTGAGATGTCTGTACTCAGTCTTAATCTGTGAATGAGCTTGCCCAGAGAGTGTGGACGGTTTTGTGTGGCTACTTGCAGGGAAAATGCATCAACACATTAACTGCACTGAGACCACACAATCGAAGTGAGAGAGAGGTAGTGTATTGATGTGAGATGTTTACCGATGCTCGACTCTGATACACACCTCACCAAAGGGACAGACAGTAGAAAGAAAATAAGAAAAAGCAAACTGGATATGCTTTTTATCTTTTCTCATTCCTCCTTTTGCCTTCTTTCTCCCTTCCTTTCTTTGTACAAACATCCACATTGCCTCTGATGTGCAGTTAAATGAACACACGCAAATAATTTATTTTAATTTTGGCTCTGCAAAAGCTCTGATTTTCTTCTCAATTATTGAAATACAAAATACCGTCAAATATATTTGGATATCCCTCCTAATTATTCAGGTTCAAGTTCAGGTTTTCCAGCCTCACCAACTCCTAACAGGTGTATAAATTTATTTTATAAACTACATTAATGCTTTTAAACTGAGTAAAATTCCCTGTTTGTCAGTTTGCCAAGTTGACAAGAAACTTTATTGGATTCAACTACTAAACACCACTAAGATGAATAAAAGCTTTGATTGTGAGCCAGGCCTACACATCCAACACCAGTGTCTGACATAGTAAATGCACTATTGACTGATGAGGCACACTTTCCCAAAGGCACATACTTAAATCTTCTATAAAGCCTTTCCAGAAGACGTGAGACTGTTATAGCTACAAGGGATGTGAGGGAGGATGAAATGGGATGTCCGCATCTCAACCACAAGAAAGACCAAGAATAAACAAAGCATATAAACAAATAAAAAAGAATAAATAAAAATAAATTGACATTTATTTTACAACAGGAATTGCACAAAACAAATGGATCTGGGCAGCCAACCATCGTAAAGTGATGGCAGCATTGTCATATTTATTTATTTATTAATTTATATATTTTTGTTAATGTGTTTCTGTAGTTATTGCTGGATTTGTGCCTCATTAAACTATCCAGCTGTTCTTAAACACAGTGACCACCAGAGGGAATCAGAACCTGCCGAAAGCGTTAGCGGGTGCACAATTTAATGACCACGTAGAATTCCATGTCAAAATGTTGGACTGTTTGTTAGAATTAATAATAAATCTAAAGATAGAAAGTACTAATCGAGATAAGCTATTAAGAAAATTGACACGCAGACAGTGGTGTATAGTAACGAAGTAATAATACTTCGTTACAGTACTTAAGTAGTTTTTTGAAGTTCTTGTACTTGACTGGAGTATAAAAATTTTCGGCAACTTTCACTTTTACTCCACTACATTTTCTAAAGAAATGGTGTACTTTTACTCCGTTACATTCGCTGTATGTAAATTCGTTACTCGTTACTACAAAATGAAAGTTAAATGATGTGAGATGTGTGACGGACTGCACGCTGGTTCGGTGAATCTGCGCTTGTGAGTTAGACGGTGGTTAAACACATCAATGCGCATGTGCAAACGTTCTCTAAACGCTAGCTGAATGTTCTAAAAGTGCGTCGTTCACCCAAAGACACGCAAACATGGACATTTCAGAAGCTCCCCGTCCAACACACTGATGTAAGTTAACAATGATTAACAAAGTAAAGCTGCAGCATCGGCGTTTTTTAAATATTATTAGCATCAACATTGTTCAGATATCTACCTACCATTTTTACCGATTACATTCGAACCACAAATAAAACGTTTCACTAAATTTGTTTGGCATTCATTGACTGCAAAACTCATTATTTTTAAAAACTCACCTATGGACAAATATTTCCTCAGATAACTTCTGTATTAGACCGGCAGAGGAGAGATTCATGGTGCTGAGGAACATGCAGCACGTCTTTAACCCTTTAATCATCTCAACAAGAACTCAGTTTATCCAACTTATTATTAATGATTTTTCAGCTGTTGGCTTCAAGTTAGAAATGGTGTTTTCTTAAAGTAAGAATACCAATATTTATTTTAACACATGCCATTCAGTGAGTAGATACAGCCCAAAAAAGATTATTTAAATACAGCTTATTTTACTCAAATATTTTGATTTAAAATAATGGTTGAACAGATCATTAAAGGGATAAAAGTGCCGCACGTTTTGTTAAACTCTCCTAAGTTTTGCTTTAAATTAATTATGCCAAAATTATTTTTTTGTTATTGAAATATACTACCCAAATAAAAAGATGGGACAGTATAGAAAATGCAAATAAAATAGATGCAGTGTTTCTTACATTTACATCGACTCACATTCTAAAAACATTGGAACAGGAACATTTAGGGCTAGTAATAAGTTAAAAAAAACAACTAAATAATGTCATGATTTCAAACAGGTGATGTCAACAGTTGATTATGATCATGAATTGGCACAAATCATGTTCAGATGAAAGGAAGAAAACAGGTTAATTGTTAAGGTGGTTTACAGGCTTAAAAGAACAATATTTATATTTAAAATGACCGCTTCCATTTATACTAACAGCATTTACTTTTACTTCTACTTTTAATACTTAAGTACATTTAATATCAAATTACTTTTGATACTTAAGTACATTAAACATCAGATACTTTTAGACTTTTACTCAAGTAATATTTTAAAAGGTGACTTTTACTTCTATCAAAGTAAATTTCTGCTAAGATACTTGTACTTTTACTCAAGTACGGCCTTCCGGTACTTTATACACCACTGCACGCAGAGCAGGTGCTACATAGCAACATGATTCCTGAGATCCTACAAAAATATTCAGCCTTTATAAATTCCCCTGAAAAAGTAATTGTGTTGCCCAGCGATGTACTGGTACCCTGTTCTTGTACCCAGCGATTCTGGTTGACACTAAATTACCCAACAAGGATTAAGCAGTTAATAAAATTCAGTGGTGACTGGTAAATGCAGACTATACACAAAACGTTTCCAGCCCAATCAAGCCAAATTAGTGAATTGTATAACTGATTGTCCCACCTTTCCGCAATGGTTCACATGTCAGCATTACTAATGATAGTAAAATAAACCTTTTCTTAATGGCCACATATTTATGGAAGTCTTCAAGACGGTGATTGTACAGTAAAAGATAAAAGAGAACATTTTTCTCAATTTTCTCAAACATTTTAGTTTAAACTACTTATAGTATGGGTATGGGTATGGGTACTGGACTGGCCTGCCTGCAGTCCTGACCTGTCCCCAATAGAGTATTTTGAAAGGAAAAATGCAACAACGAAGACCCCGTACTGTTGCACATCTTAAGACATGTTTGCAGGAAGAATGAGACAAAATAAAACCTGAAACACTAAATTGCTTGGTATCCTCTGAGCCAAAACGTCTTTTAAGTGTGGTGAAAGGGAATGGCAACATTACAAAGTGGTAAATGCTTTACCGTCCCAACTTCTTTTGAAATGTATTGCAGGCCTGAAATGCAGGGATGGATGTTTATTAATAAATTAAATGAAGTTGAGCAGATAAAACATGAAATATCTCAGGTTCATTCTATCTGCAATCAAATAAATGTCAAAGTAAATGTAAGAAACTCTGTGTTTTTTTATTGCTTTTTTCATGCCGTCCCAGCTTTTTCTGATTTGGTGTTGTATTTAATAATAATAATAATACATTTTATTTATATAGCGCTTTTCAAGATACTCAAAGACGCTTTACATAAGACAAATAATCAAAACAAATACGTACATACACCATACAAATCATAGTACAAAATCAAAATAGTACATCAACATCAAGAATAATTAAGATAAAAACAAAGAGAGCAGCATAAGACAGTTCATTAAAAATTTGCAAAATTATGAGAGAGAACAACAAATATAGAACAATTTCTTAAAATTAGACAGAAACAGGACAGATTCACATGCAATCAGGAAACTGAAAACTTTAAAAGTTTTAGGATCTAGGACTTCACATTTCTGTCGTGATCTAAGTATAAAAACTATTAAAAAGAATAGCAAAAATAAAAGCATTTATTTCGTGTTGTTACAAGTTAAATGCCACTCTGAATAGATGAGTTTTGAGAAGTGACTTGAATTTGGACAGGTCAGGACAATCTCGTAGGTGTTTGGGGAGAGCATTCCATAAAGATGGAGCAGCTATGGAAAAGGCCCTGTCACCCCAGGTCCGGTGCTTGGTCCTAGAGGGTATGGACAGTAGGTTAGCCTCAGAAGAGCGAAGGCTACGGGAGGGAATGTGCTGATGGAGCAGGTCGGTGAGGTAGGATGGGGCCTGATTATGGAGAGCTTTGTGAGTGAATAGAAGAATTTTGAATTGAATGCGTTGAGCAACGGGAAGCCAATTAAGTTTTTGGAGAACAGGTGTAATATGATCACGGGAGCGAGTATGAGTAAGGAGGCGAGCAGCTGAATTCTGGATATACTGAATTTTTTTTAGGATTTTGTTAGATGTACCATAAAGGATGCTATTGCAATAATCAATTCTGGATGTAATAAAAGCATGAATCAAGGTTTCGGCGGCAGAAAAGGAGAGTGATGGACGTAGACGTGCTATGTTTTTTAGATGAAAGAAAGCAGTTTTGGTGATGTGATTTACATGGCGGTCAAAAGAGAGGTTGCTATCAAAAATTACACCAAGATTTCGGATGTTAGAAGACGGAGACAAAGTGTCATTATCAATGGTAATTTGAAAATTTTTTGTGGTTTTTGCCAGGGTTGTAGGACCTACGATGATCATATCAGATTTTTCACAGTTTAATTTGAGGAAATTAGCTTTCATCCACAATTTCATTTCAGTGATGCAATTTGTCAGAGTGGAGTGAAGTTCAGTATTAATGGATTTGGAGGAGATGTAAAGCTGAATATCATCAGCATAGCAGTGGAAATGTAAACCATGCCGACGTATGATGTCACCAAGGGGGAGCATATAAAGAATAAACAAAAGGGGACCTAACACTGAGCCTTGGGGAACGCCTTGGGACAGTGGAGCAATGGCAGAACTACAATTGTTGATATTAACAAACTGTTGTCTGTTTACGAGATATGACCTTAACCACAAAAGGGCAGTACCAGTGATGTTGACAGAGGATTCAAGGCGGGACAGAAGAATGGAGTGATTAATGGTGTCAAAAGCTGCAGTAAGATCAAGGAGGACGAGAATATTAATTTGTCCAGAGTCTGAGGAAAGAAGAAGGTCATTTGTGACTTTGAGGAGGGCTGACTCAGTGCTGTGCTGGGGGCGGAAACCAGACTGAAATGATTCAAATAGATTATTGGAATTTAGGTGATCTTTGAGCTGTGAGGCAACAACACGTTCCAGTATTTTCGACAGAAATGGAAGATTGGAAATGGGCCGAAAGTTACTCATAATGTTAGAGTCAAGTCCAGGTTTTTTAAGTATGGGAGTAACAGCAGCCAATTTGAGTGATTGAGGGACTGAGCCAGAACTAAGAGAGGATATTTGTTTGTTTACTTATAACCAGTGATATCTGTGTAAATGCCTGATCAACCAGTAGCACTGCTGAGAATCAAACCCAGGATCAGTGGTAGTGGGCTAGCTCAGTGATAGTAGGAAAGCGTATTTTAGCGATGCACCACCCTCTGGTATTTATTTAGTTATTTATATGTTAACCTTTATTGATCCTTGGTTAAGTTGTAAGTCATCAGTATAATAACAGTGAAAGAAATAACACATGCAAAATGATTATTGTCTCAGATAAAAGTTAAAGTACCCAGAATTTATCCAGAAAACCAAGGAGTTGAGGTCTGAACTCTGTGCAGGCCACTGAAATTCCACCTTTTTTTAAGATCTTAGTTTGTTTCACATGGGTCTAGTCATACTGGAACATAAAATTATCTTACTAAACTGTTCCACAAAGCTGGAAGTATAAAACTATTTTTATATTACTGATTGTATAAATCTGTTAACAATGTGTATAGCTAAAACCTCACTCACTGTCTTAACCGCTTATCCAATTAGGGTCGCTAGGGGGGTGCTGGAGCCTATCTCAGCTTTTCAATGGGCGCAAGGCACACAGTAATACCCTGAACTGGGTGCCAGTCCATCGCAGGGAATAGCTAAAACCTGAACACAATAATTCAGGTTGGCGTCCACATCCATATCATAGAGTTCAAGTAGGCTTTGTTTTATTAAGTTTTCCTGGTTAGTAAGTAAACAGGTAAGGACAGGTAAAGAGCAAGATTCATAAGAAAAGTTTTATCTGTAAGTCAATCAGGAAGCAGTCTGTTTATGTTAAATATGTTTAATAGTGGTTATCATTTTGAAACATGATGATTGTAAATACAATATGTCATACAGTATATTGATGGTTTAGTTTAGCTATTTTAAAAAAGCAGACCCATCTTTTTGTCATTCTCATTTGAGTCACTTGATTGGTATTTTAGTCTCTTTATACTGTGTTGGGAGGAATTTTGGTTTATGTGATTGGTTAACTTCCCTACCTCTGAGAATGTATGGTAGGTAAAGCTCATCCTTGTTTGCGTGGTAGCAAATGACATCATACTGTATAAATATGAGAAAGTATATGAAAGTGAGCTTGTTAGACATTCTATCTAAAGACCTTGAGCATAAAAATCACCCCACTCCTACAGCTTTAACACACAAGCTATTTCAATTAGAAACAAATGTTTTGTATACCTGTTTTATTACTTTTCTTCTGCATAGTTTTTAAATTAGCTAGCACAGCAGACCTGGTGTCTCAAATCTTAGCTCTGCTACCGGCCTACACGGACAATGACTGTCCGGTTGGATGCCGAAGGGGTTTCCTCCTAACTGACCTCTGGTGGCTGATCGATGGCACCTGCATCAGAGGCAAGGGATAATGGATATCCCTGTGTGAGACATTATTATGACCACCAGCTAATATCCAGAGTAACCACCGTGTGCAGCACGGACAGCAGCTAGACAGGCTGGGAATGACTCAATAAGTTCCTGGTAGGTTGCCATGCTGACTGCAGTGCATCCCACAGCTGCTGGAGGGGGCGTGGGGGAGGATCCATAGAGTGAACACGACAATCGAGGTGGTCCCACAGATGCTCAATTGGGTTCAAGTCTGGGGAATTAGGGGGCCAGGGTAGTACTTGGAAGTCTTGGTCACGCTCTTCCAACAAGTGTCGGACATTTCCAGCCGTGTGACATGTCACATTGTCTTGTTGGAAGATCACATCCACTTCAGGGAAGACAGTCAGCATGTATGGGTGTACGTGATCTGCAAGGATGGATTCATACCCAAATTGGTTGATAGTACCTTCCACGTGGATGCATGAGTCCATAGAATGCCAAAAATTAATTCGCCAGAGCAAAATGCTGCCACTACCAGCTTGTGTTCTTACAGCAATGGTTGCAGGGTGTTTGTTCTTTGATGTTTCTCACATGGCACGCCATTGTCTATCTGTTTAATGAAGCAGAAAATGTGATTCATCGAAGAAGACAACCTCTTGGCAATCATCTGAAGTCTAATTACAATACTGCTGTGATAATTGAAGCCTTTTCTGCTGATCCATCTGCTTTGAAGCCCCATACACAGTAGGGTATGCCCTCACGCACCTTCGTACCCGACGTCACCTCTCATGTGAATGGCACGTGGTGCTCCGCAGTTTCCACGTAGCTTATTCGCAATGGTGCCATTTGTCCACTCACGATACACTTTAACCAAAGCAGCACATGAACAGTTCACAAACTGCACAGTTTCAGAAACTTTTTTGTGTTAGTGTCCCTTGCTTCCAGTGTTTTTCCACACCCCTGGCCTGGATTAGATGTTAATGAAAATGTATGTATGAATGAATTCATTAATTAATGGACACACACATGCTAAGAGATTGATAGTGAAAAAGAGATAGAGAGTATTGGTTCAGTGAAACAGACAGATTAATGAGTGTTTGGGCTCCATGTGGTATGTGTGTGTGTGTATGTGTGTGTGTGTGTGTGTGTGTGTGTGTGTGTGTGTGTGTGTGTGCGTGTGTGTGTGTGTGTGCAAGTGGACACAACCAGATTACTGGAATGATTTACACATTCACAGACATTCCTCCATAGCAGCTCAAGATAGTCACAGTCTGAGCCCATTAACTATCGACAAGTAACCAAACTGAATCACTCTTCTAGTTAAGAATTGTGAAAATGTTCCTATTATCACCTACTTACCTCAAACCAAATCACGCACTTATAATCTGTAACACCTGTAACACTGTTAATAGATATCCTGAAACTGAAATGACATTCTAAGCAAAATTTTACACTTCATTAGATGTTTGCATGAGGCTAAGTTTATCATACAAAACATAAACCAAAACAACATAATGACAGTTTATGTACAAGAATAAAATAAAAATATACAATTAAGAAAAATCTAAATAAATCTAACTGAAATAAAAGTTAAACATAATCATTTGTTCATTCATTCATTTGTTCATTCATTTATTTATCTTAAACAAATGCTTCATCTTGGTCAGATTGGGTTTGACTCCAGAAACACTAGGACAGACAATGAGCAATATTTCCAGATAAACATTATTTGAGATCATTACTAAATAAAACAATTCAAAAGATGTTCAAAATAATTTTAAAAATATTATACAAATGTCTCGTTATATGTGGGAAAATCCAAAACTGAAACATTTTTGTACAAAAGTATTCATTCATTCATACTATTTATTCAATATCTTGAAGATGCCCATGACAGCAACTACAGCTGCAAGTCCTCTTGGATCTGTCTCTACAAGTTTTGGATACCTGTTATTGGGCAGTTTATCCCATTTATCCCAGATCCTCTAAAGCTTTGTCAGACTGAATGGTAAGCATCTGTGAACTACTATCTTCATGTTGGGTTTTTACCCTGCAAAAAGTGATTTTGTGTTTTTGGGAGATCATTCAGTTAATAATTACTATTGTCATGTTAAGTGAACTAACTGCAAAATAAAATAAGTTCTAAAAACCTCATCTTAAATGTGAACTTGAAAACTTAAAATAGCTTGTTTGAATAATACAAAAAAGGTTTTTCAAACAGGGTTTCCAAGGTGCTGACATCACTGCTGGTTAATCTTTGGAATTGAAGATTAGAATGAGCATCTTGGGATGCTCTGTTGTGAGTTTCCACATGCTGCAAATACAAATTTTGAAATAAGTATCTAAAACATTGGCCTTATCTAGCTCTAACTGCTGTGCTAACATTAGCTAACTTAATTAAAAGCTTAATGAAAGCTAATGGTTAGCCAACTATGTGGCTACATGGCCTTGTGCAGTAGTGGCCTTGTGCAGTAGTTCAAAGTAGTTAAACTGGGAGGTGAAAACCCTTGATTGGTCGGGAAAAAATAGGAGCGGTCACATTAAATCTATTGCTTTTATAACTATTCAGCAGGCTAGAGATGCACAATAGTGTTTCCTGGGTGCATTCAGATGACAAGTGCTTTGCTCACCGCATAGCTGGGTGCAAATTGCCACTTTGATTTGAGCTTGGCTTAAGCAGTGCAGTGAAATGTCATCAAAAGTGTACCACAACACAACAATTTAAATAACCATCAAATCTACTCTTAATACCATTTACATGTATCTAATCGTAATCTACACACAGCATGTGGTACTAAGAGATGCTGAGAATTAGCTTCTCCGGGAGAGTTTTAAACGCTTAACATGAAAAAAGCCTAACATGGCTTAATGTATTAAAACAATGATTTAGGAACACCAAACTTCTCCCAATTATTACCAGTCCTAAGTACTATTAAATTTTCTTACTTATATTTTCCATATTTAGCAGACGCTTTCATTAAAAGTGACTAAGCAATTAAGGGTTAAGGGCCTTGCTCAATGGCCCAACAGTGGTAACCTCCCAGCAGTGGGGTTTGAACCAGCAACCGTCTGGTTACTAGTCCAGTACCTTAACCGCTAGGCTACAACTGCCTTTCTTACTTTCAACGGCCTCTCTTACCTTCCTTCTGGACCACAGGTTCGTCGTTTCAGTAGTAGATTGTACTTATTACGGGTAATAGGATTGAACTGTACAGCAATGGACCAGATGCACTTTTTATGTAAACTCAGACCTTTCCCTCTTTATTAAAGAAAAAAGCTAGCTAAGGCGACAGAAAAAGCTATTACAAAATTCAGAGGTCCTACAAGTGGGCCTGTTTAGACATGAGCATTGTAAATTATGGACCTGCATAAAACCAATGAGAATAAGAAGAAAAAAGACCACTAAGCACTGGACATTGGAGCAACGGAGGAAGGTCAACTAGTTTGATTAATTATATTTTCTCCAAGATTATTTGGACAGACAGGCACTTGTGCATTGTTTACATGCAGAAAAAATGGCACCAGGATCATTATATAATGAACAGAGGTAATAAAACAATATTCAACAATATATCTAGATTAAAAGCTACAGCAGAAATTAATATGGGAGGCAATGTAAGGTCTGCATTGCACTGTCAGGCATTTTTCTTCATGCAAAATAATTTAATACATCTTAGACACATGTATGAGGTAACAGCAAAATGCTTATAATACAGTAACAAATTATCAACATATGAATATTTGCTTTTATTTGATACATGAGTTGCCAATTTCATAAAGCATTTCCAAATGAAAATATGTAAATAAACTGGGCAAGAATATATCCTAAAAGCCTTACAGCAATCAATCACATGCCTCCACTTACTTGCCCTTTTTCTCATTCACTTACTTACATTAGGGGCAGTTTAGAGCAACCAGTCCACCTTCTACATGTTTTACATGTTTTTGCATGAAGAAAAAAGCCATGACCATGAGGAAGGATTAAACCCTTGTGCTGTGCCACCCAATAGTAAGCCTGTGAAAGTAATTCTAATTTAAGCTGGTCCTTTAGTTTTGAATGAAACATTAACAGTTACAGTGGACTGAGACTCTAATCCAAAGTGAATTGCCAGTTTATTACATATACCATACCAATCTAGTAGGTAATAAATAGGCAAATATGTTTTAACTCTTCTTTTAATGACAAGCATATGTTCATACTGTAGCGTCAGTGGGAGGAGCCGTGGTATCCAGGCTTACCGTCAGCGTGTATCCCAGTGTGGGAGACTGGGTGGCTGCGGTGAGAGCTGGATAGGTAGCTTATATGTTTGTCTGTTGTATGGATGTATGTGTGCATGAATGAGTGTACGTCCTAAACCACTGAGAGATCTGCCAAGGGCAGCTCACTCGAGGCCCCGACGCTCGCCTTCCTGCTCGCCGGCGCCACATTGGTGTCAGAAGTGGGATTGTGATGTCTGGGTGGCTCTGGTGGTTCGGTGGGCCAATATGCCCGATCTGTCTGAGTGCGCTGGCCCCGGGGTTGTTGCGAGGGCATGGAAAGCCAGGTGCAGCAGGGGTGTTGAAACAGCGGCTCGGCAGTGTAATGGGGTGAGGTCTGGACATGGAGCCACCCAGTGGTCGCTGGTGAGTAGGTCACCGGGACGGTTGACCTTTAGGGAGGGGGCTATGTAGCGTCAGTGGGAGGAGCCGTGGTATCCAGGCTTACCGTCAGCGTGTATCCCAGTGTGGGAGACTGGGTGGCTGCGGTGAGAGCTGGATAGGTAGCTTATATGTTTGTCTGTTGTATGGATGTATGTGTGCATGAATGAGTGTACGTCCTAAACCACTGAGAGATCTGCCAAGGGCAGCTCACTCGAGGCCCCGACGCTCGCCTTCCTGCTCGCCGGCGCCACAATACAGTTGAGGCTGAAGGTTTACATAGACATAGGCTTAAGACCTATAAACTCAATTTTCATAATTCCACACATTTTCCATACCATGTTTTGTGTGTAAGGCATATTAGGGTATGTACATTATTTCCACTAGAAGATACATTTTCAGGTTTTATTCATTAGATCATTTGATTTTCAAAGGAATGAAAATGTACACACACTAGTATTTTATGCATTGCTTACCTTTTAAATACTTAGTTCAGTCTTGCACAGGCTTCTTTCGTTACTTTTTTTGATTATTCCCCCTGACAGAACGTGGAAATGCATTTTTATGGAATTCAAATACATACCTTCACCTTGCTTTCCTTGAGTCATTCTGACACATATTTGGAGAAATGCTTAAGACTGTGTATCTATGCTACACAGATGCTTGTGCATCTTATGTTTCAGGCTTCTTCTTCTTCTTCTTTCTAAAACTTCTTAACAATCCTCATTCCTTATCCTTTCACAAATGAAGTTGCTTGACACTAGAATAATGACAATAAAGTTGAACTGAATTGAATTGAATACTTTCTGAAGTACAGCAGTCCCTTCCTCAGCAAATCAGCTCTACAGTATTATGCTGCAACCCCAGTGCTTTACAGTTGGCATGGACTGGTATTTGTACTAATAGCATAATCCTTTTTTTGCTTCATACAAAGCATTGATCAGTAAGGCCAAACTTGCTTCTTCACCAGTTTCTGTGATGTTGTTTTCGGGTTCATTTAAACCCTAATTTCCCTCTCCTTTCTGAAAAATGCAGGGATTGTACTGTATAATTCTAAATGTTATATTTAGTTTTTTTGGAAATTGCTCCTACGGGGGATTTTAAGGCAGAGTTGCTTCGATGTTCCAATAGTATCAAGAGCCAAAATGCACTAGCTAAACAGGAGGGCCTTAAAACACAGCCACAGTTGCAATAATTAACTTTTTAATTTGGCAAATGGCCAGTTAGAATTTTGGTAGTCAAGACATTGCTCAAACGTTTATGTTTCTTTTCTTTTTTTTTAATGCATTTTTCTCCCCTTTTTGTCCTCCGCTTCCAATTTGTCTTCCGCTGCTGACAGACTCCAGATTTGCATTCAAGGAGAGCATGCCGCTGCACATGCCTTTCTTTACACGTGTAGCCCTCCTCTTTTCATCCGTGCTTCCTGCACGGGCGTCTCTTCTGCCAATCAGGGTCCTTACACAGCGTATGAAGACCCACCCACCCACACATAGTCCGGTCCCCACCCTGCAGATACAGTGGCCAATTTGTATCTTCTGCAGGCACTGCCAATTATGCCCGCCAAATGGCACTCAGCCGACCGGTGGTAACATCGGGCCTCGAACCCGGGAGTTCAGAAACTCAGTGCTGGTGCGTCAGCAGAATATCCTGCTGTGCCACCTTGGCACCAACGTTTATGTTTCTACTACAATGTTTTATAAAATGTTGTTTCTAAAATCCTAAGTTGGTGTATGTAAACCTTTGACCCAATGAAAAACTGAGTTTGTGACTAAAAGCATAAATAAATAATTGATTAATCAATTGTTTTAAAATAACCTTTGAAGTAAGCAAAGTTTGACCCCAAAGCAGAAAAAGTTGGAACAGTTGGGACAAGTTGGGAAAGCATAAAGGCAAAAAAAAAAATTTGAGTTTCCTACATTTACTATGACTTATTTTATTGAAGACAGTACAAACCCGAGACATTTGTTGTTTTAAAGCTTATACATAATAAACATCCATCCCTACAATGGCAACATCACAAAGTGGTAAGTGCTTTACTGTCCCATATTTTTTTTCTTTTTTTTTAATGTTTTGCAGATCTGAATTGCAAAAATGGATATATATTAACAAATGAACTAAATACATAAGAAATAAGAAATTAAGAAATACATAAATAAAATCTCAATTAAAACAGGTAATATGACCGCTGTGTTTTTTCCCCACAAAAATGGTAAGAGAGGGACAATTTTAAATATTAAAGGTGCATTTTAAGCTATACTCAAACTTTGCATTTGACAGTGTGTGATTAACGATGGGTAAAGACTGATAATGATTCCTAACTTTCAAATCTGCATTTGATATTAATTTTAATAGTTATTTTAGAAACTACTACTGATTATGGATGCTATCAACTAAGTGAGGAAGTGTGAAACAAATAGATAACTGTAGCAACCAACACTGCACTAAAGAGTCTGTCTGAAGGAGCTGCCCTGCTGTCTATCACCTACTTAGGCAGCTGCCTAAGTAAAGAGGATTCTAATAGACATCAAACTTAAGGCAGATCATTTAACAGTGATTACGGCAATAATGCCATAGCATGCCAGCTAACATCTCCCTGGTTGATGGTTGAATTGTCAAATTGCTAATAAATGACACTTGTACATCTTTGTACACATTAAAAATCAATGAGAATTTATTTACATTTAAAAATCCACATTTGTTCACCATATTTGTAATTTTTGTGAGAAAAGTTGTGCCACACTGAATGCTGGTATTGTCTTTACTGCTAAGAAAGCATTGGATCTCCCACGTCATTCAGTCAGTTTATAGCTTTGAAATTAGGCACCTCAGTAAGCAGCATTTTAAGTTATCTAAGAATTTAGACAGCCTTCTTCTCAGGAGTGCGTAGGATGATGTAAAATGTCTATGTAGAGATCTCACTAAGTTTTCAGACAGACTCAAGGACAGTGCAGTTACAATAGTTATACAGTATAACTGAGTGAAGTGGGTGACTGTCATTGTCCATAAATTAGTGCATTTTACTCAAGGTCCTTCTTTCTGCCACTGTTACCAGTGATTCTAGCTCTATGCCAACCGCTGCCCCAGCTCACCTGATCAGTTTATTCAGCCACGTTTTCTCTCTCTTCCTACTGCTGCCTCCCCAGCACAGCACAACATAAAAGAGAATTGTTGCATGTTGTTATTACACATGTAAGTTACAGCTTAAATGAATGTTCATGAGCATGCATCAAGCCAAATTTATATTAACAACCTCAGCTTAGCACAAATGTAAACTGTATGATGTACTTTTATAACATTACTGCACAGATACAGGGTGGGTTCATATATGTAAAACTTTCCTATCTACCCAATAAATAGCTGCCAATTTTGACAGATTTAAACCTTGTAAATTGTTTGGTCAATTTGTGCCAAATTTTGTAAATAACACATATATACAAAAGTAGTAGTAAATAGCCAGGTTAATATGAATGGGAGAAAGGTGTGGGTGTGTGTGTGTGTGGGTGTGTGTGTGTGTGTGTGTGTGCAGACTTACACTGGTTGGCTGTTAATCCTGGTTGTTGGCATATTTGGAAAACAAACCAGCAGGCTGTCAGTTGCAGCTCCACACACCCAGTCCTGACTCTGATTCCTGTCATTTGGTGATAACCATGTCATCATCCCTCCATCTCTTATTACTGTACGAGTGTGTGTTTAGTCAGGATGACGTGAAACATCTGTTGCTTTATCTAGGTCTGTCCACACGTAGTACAGCATGACTTTCCAAGTCAAGACACACACACTAGAGCTGCTTAAAGTCGCAGGAGGCACTTACATGGGGAATCTTAGCTATTTGTGACATTTCAACCTCCAATCATGACGAGCATTGTGTTTAATTACAGTGTGTGTACAGTGTATCACAAAAGTGAGTACACCCCTCACATTTCTGCAGATATTTAAGTATATCTTTTCATGGGACAACACTGACAAAATGACACTTTGACACAATGAAAAGTAGTCTGTGTGCAGCTTATATACAGTGCTGGCCAAAAGTATTGGCACCCCTGCAATTCTGTCAGATAATACTCAATTTCTTCCAGAAAATGATTGCAATTACAAATGCTTTGATATTAAAATGTTCATTTAATTTGTCTTCAATGGAAAACCACAAAAAGAATTGTCAAAAAGCCAAATTGGATATAATTCCACACCAAACATAAAAAAGGGGGTGGACAAAAGTATTGGCATTCTTTGAAAAATCATGTGATGCTTCTCTAATTTGTGTAATTAACAGCACCTGTTACTTACCTGTGGCACATAACAGGTGGTGGCAATAACTAAATCACACTTGCAGCCAGTTAAAATGGATTAAAGTTGACTCAACCTCTGTCCTGTGTCCTTGTGTGTACCACATTAAGCATGGAGAAAAGAAAGAAGACCAAAGAACTGTCTGAGGACTTGAGAAGCAAAATTGTGAGGAAGCATGGGCAATCTCAAGGCTACAAGTCCATCTCCAAAGACCTGAATGTTCCTGTGTCTACCGTGCGCAGTGTCATCAAGAAGTTTAAAGCCCATGGCACTGTGGCTAACCTCCCTAGATGTGGACGGAAAAGAAAAATTGACGAGAGATTTCAACGAAAGATTGTGCGTATGGTGGATAAAGAACCTCGACTAACATCCAAACAAGTTCAAGCTGCCCTGCAGTCCGAGGGTACAACAGTGTCAACCCGTACTATCCGTCGGCGTCTGAATGAAAAGGGACTCTATGGTAGGATACCCAGGAAGACCCCACTTCTGACCCAGAGACATAAAAAAGCCAGGCTGGAGTTTGCCAAAACTTACCTGAGAAAGCCAAAAACGTTTTGGAAGAATGTTCTCTGGTCAGATGAGACAAAAGTAGAGCTTTTTGGGAAAAGGCATCAACATAGAGTTTACAGGAAAAAAAACGAGGCCTTCAAAGAAAAGAACACGGTCCCTACAGTCAAACATGGCGGAGGTTCCCTGATGTTTTGGGGTTGCTTTGCTGCCTCTGGCACTGGACTGCTTGACCGTGTGCATGGCATTATGAAGTCTGAAGACTACCAACAAATTTTGCAGCATAATGTAGGGCCCAGTGTGAGAAAGCTGGGTCTCCCTCAGAGGTCATGGGTCTTCCAGCAGGACAATGACCCAAAACACACTTCAAAAAGCACTAGAAAATGGTTTGAGAGAAAGCACTGGAGACTTCTAAAGTGGCCAGCAATGAGTCCAGACCTGAATCCCATAGAACACCTGTGGAGAGATCTCAAAATGGCAGTTTGGAGAAGGCACCCTTCAAATCTCAGGGACCTGGAGCAGTTTGCCAAAGAAGAATGATCTAAAATTCCAGCAGGGCATTGTAAGACACTCATTGATAGTTACCGGAAGCGGTTGTTCGCAGTTATTTTGTCTAAAGGTTGTGCTACCAAGTATTAGGCTGAGGGTGCCAATACTTTTGTCCGGCCCATTTTTGAAGTTTTGTGTAAAATGATAATTGATTTGACTTTTTTTTCATTCTCTTTTGTGTTTTTTCATTGCAAGCAAAATAAATGAAGATATTAATACCAAAGCATTTGTGATTGCAATCATTTTCTGGAAGAAATTGAGTATTATCTGACAGAATTGCAGGGGTGCCAATACTTTTGGCCAGCACTGTAACAGTGTAAATTTATTCTTCCCTCAAAATAACTCAATATACAGCCATTAATGTCTAAACCACAGGCAACAAAAGTGAGTACACCCATTAGTGAAAATTCCTGAAGTGTCAATATTTTGTGTGGCCACCATTATTTCCCAGAACTGCCTTAACTCTCCTGGGCATGGAGTTTACCAGAGCTTCACAGGTTGCCACTGGAATGCTTTTCCACTCCTCCATGACGACATCACGGAGCTGGCGGATATTCGAGACTTTGCGCTCCTCCACCTTCCGCTTGAGGATGCCCCAAAGATGTTCTATTGGGTTTAGGTCTGGAGACATGCTTGGCCAGTCCATCACCTTTACCCTCAGCCTCTTCAATAAAGCAGTGGTCGTCTTAGAGGTGTGTTTGGGGTCATTATCATGCTGGAACACTGCCCTGCGACCCAGTTTCCGGAGGGAGGGGATCATGCTCTGCTTCAGTATTTCACAGTACATATTGGAGTTCATGTGTCCCTCAATGAAATGTAACTCCCCAACACCTGCTGCACTCATGCAGCCCCAGACCATGGCATTCCCACCACCATGCTTGACTGTAGGCATGACACACTTATCTTTGTACTCCTCACCTGATTGCCGCCACACATGCTTGAGACCATCTGAACCAAACAAATTATTCTTGGTCTCATCAGACCATAGGACATGGTTCCAGTAATCCATGTCCTTTGTTGACATGTCTTCAGCAAACTGTTTGCAGGCTTTCTTGTGTAGAGACTTCAGAAGAGGCTTCCTTCTGGGGTGACAGCCATGCAGACCAATTTGATGTAGTGTGCGGCGTATGGTCTGAGCACTGACAGGCTGACCCCCCACCTTTTCAATCTCTGCAGCAATGCTGACTGCGCCTATCTTTCAAAGACAGCAGTTGGATGTGACGCTGAGCACGTGCACTCAGCTTCTTTGGACGACCAACGCGAGGTCTGTTCTGAGTGGACCCTTCTCTTTTAAAACGCTGGATGATCTTGGCCACTGTGCTGCAGCTCAGTTTCAGGGTGTTGGCAATCTTCTTGTAGCCTTGGCCATCTTCATGTAGCGCAACAATTCGTCTTTTAAGATCCTCAGAGAGTTCTTTGCCATGAGGTGCCATGTTGGAACTTTCAGTGACCAGTATGAGAGCGTGTGAGAGCTGTACTACTAAATTGAACACACCTGCTCCCTATGCACACCTGAGACCTAGTAACACTAACGAGTCACATGACATTTTGGAGGGAAAATGCTCAATTTGGACATTTAGGGGTGTAGTCTCTTAGGGGTGTAATCACTTTTGTTGCCGGTGGTTTAGACATTAATGGCTGTTTATTGAGTTATTTTGAGGGAAGAATAAATTTACACTGTTATATAAGCTGCACACAGACCACTTTTCATTGTGTCAAAGTGTCATTTTGTCAGTGTTGTCCCATGAAAAGATATACTTAAATATCTGCAGAAATGTGAGGGGTGTACTCACTTTTGTGATACACTGTATGTGTGTGTTTATGCATGTACAATTATGGCCTGCATGGCGCATACTTTAACAAACTTTCTCTTTTTTTACATCAGTGCCAGTACACAGTAAACTTAATTTAGTCACACAATCATGTTGCATTGGTGCAGTATAGTTGTATGAAAATGAAATGTAAAATTTATTTAGCTTTAATATTTTAGAGGAATATCAAAAAGTTTAATAGAAATTAAGTTTTACGGATAACTTCACAACAAAAATCACATTTTGCCATTAGTATTTCCCATGCAAGACTTAACATATTTAGTTAAAGTAAAAAAGGTAAGACATATTAATTCATACTGGAATTTTCAAATTATTTTATTAGTTTATTAACTTATTAATTCATTATTTTTTTTATTAGTTACTGAAACAGCTTGAGACACAAATAAAAATAATTTTAAATAGTTTCTGTATATACAGTGTATCACAAAAGTGAGTACACCCCTCACATTTCTGCAGATATTTAAGTATATCTTTTCATGGGACAACACTGACAAAATGACACTTTGACACAATGAAAAGTAGTCTGTGTGCAGCTTATATAACAGTGTAAATTTATTCTTCCCTCAAAATAACTCAATATACAGCCATTAATGTCTAAACCACCAGCAACAAAAGTGAGTACACCCCTTAGTGAAAGTTCCTGAAGTGTCAATATTTTGTGTGGCCACCATTATTTCACAGAACTGCCTTAACTCTCCTGGGCATGGAGTTTACCAGAGCTTCACAGGTTGCCACTGGAATGCTTTTCCACTCCTCCATGACGACATCACGGAGCTGGCGGATATTCGAGACTTTGCGCTCCTCCACCTTCCGCTTGAGGATGCCCCAAAGATGTTCTATTGGGTTTAGGTCTGGAGACATGCTTGGCCAGTCCATCACCTTTACCCTCAGCCTCTTCAATAAAGCAGTGGTCGTCTTAGAGGTGTGTTTGGGGTCATTATCATGCTGGAACACTGCCCTGCGACCCAGTTTCCGGAGGGAGGGGATCATGCTCTGCTTCAGTATTTCACAGTACATATTGGAGTTCATGTGTCCCTCAATGAAATGTAACTCCCCAACACCTGCTGCACTCATGCAGCCCCAGACCATGGCATTCCCACCACCATGCTTGACTGTAGGCATGACACACTTATCTTTGTACTCCTCACCTGATTGCCGCCACACATGCTTGAGACCATCTGAACCAAACAAATTAATCTTGGTCTCATCAGACCATAGGACATGGTTCCAGTAATCCATGTCCTTTGTTGACATGTCTTCAGCAAACTGTTTGTGGGCTTTCTTGTGTAGAGACTTCAGAAGAGGCTTCCTTCTGGGGTGACAGCCATGCAGACCAATTTGATGTAGTGTGCGGCGTATGGTCTGAGCACTGACAGGCTGACCCCCCACCTTTTCAATCTCTGCAGCAATGCTGACAGCACTCCTGCGCCTATCTTTCAAAGACAGCAGTTGGATGTGACGCTGAGCACGTGCACTCAGCTTCTTTGGACGACCAACGCGAGGTCTGTTCTGAGTGGACCCTGCTCTTTTAAAACGCTGATTGATCTTGGCCACTGTGCTGCAGCTCAGTTTCAGGGTGTTGGCAATCTTCTTGTAGCCTTGGCCATCTTCATGTAGCGCAACAATTCGTCTTTTAAGATCCTCAGAGAGTTCTTTGCCATGAGGTGCCATGTTGGAACTTTTAGTGACCAGTATGAGAGAGTGTGAGAGCTGTACTACTAAATTGAACACAACTGCTCCCTATGCACACCTGAGACCTAGTAACACTAACAAATCACATGACATTTTGGAGGAAAAATGACAAGCAGTGCTCAATTTGGACATTTAGGGGTGTAGTCTCTTAGGGGTGTACTCACTTTTGTTGCCGGTGGTTTAGACATTAATGGCTGTATATTGAGTTATTTTGAGGGAAGAATAAATTTACACTGTTATATAAGCTGCACACAGACTACTTTTCATTGTGTCAAAGTGTCATTTTGTCAGGGTTGTCCCATGAAAAGATATACTTAAATATCTGCAGAAATGTGAGGGGTGTACTCACTTTTGTGATACACTGTATATATATATATATACAGTGTATCACAAAAGTGAGTACACCCCTCACATTTCTGCAGATATTTAAGTATATCTTTTCATGGGACAACACTGACAAAATGACACTTTCACACAATGAAAAGTAGTCTGTGTGCAGCTTATATAACAGTGTAAATTTATTCTTCCCTCAAAATAACTCAATATACAGCCATTAATGTCTAAACCACCGGCAACAAAAGTGAGTACACCCCTTAGTGAAAGTTCCTGAAGTGTCAATATTTTGTGTGGCCACCATTATTTCCCAGAACTGCCTTAACTCTCCTGGGCATGGAGTTTACCAGAGCTTCACAGGTTGCCACTGGAATGCTTTTCCACTCCTCCATGACGACATCACGGAGCTGGCGGATATTCGAGACTTTGCGCTCCTCCACCTTCC
Source organism: Trichomycterus rosablanca (assembly GCF_030014385.1). Classification (NCBI taxonomy): domain Eukaryota; kingdom Metazoa; phylum Chordata; class Actinopteri; order Siluriformes; family Trichomycteridae; genus Trichomycterus; species Trichomycterus rosablanca. The sequence continues at coordinate 15,703,197 of NC_085995.1, forward strand.
GCTTGAGGATGCCCCAAAGATGTTCTATTGGGTTTAGGTCTGGAGACATGCTTGGCCAGTCCATCACCTTTACCCTCAGCCTCTTCAATAAAGCAGTGGTCGTCTTAGAGGTGTGTTTGGGGTCATTATCATGCTGGAACACTGCCCTGCGACCCAGTTTCCGGAGGAAGGGGATCATGCTCTGCTTCAGTATTTCACAGTACATATTGGAGTTCATGTGTCCCTCAATGAAATGTAACTCCCCAACACCTGCTGCACTCATGCAGCCCCAGACCATGGCATTCCCACCACTATGCTTGACTGTAGGCATGACACACTTATCTTTGTACTCCTCACCTGATTGCCGCCACACATGCTTGAGACCATCTGAACCAAACAAATTAATCTTGGTCTCATCAGACCATAGGACATGGTTCCAGTAAACCATGTCCTTTGTTGACATGTCTTCAGCAAACTGTTTGCGGGCTTTCTTGTGTAGAGACTTCAGAAGAGGCTTTCTTCTGGGGTGACAGCCATGCAGACCAATTTGATGTAGTGTGCGGCGTATAGTCTGAGCACTGACAGGTTGACCCCCCACCTTTTCAATCTCTGCAGCAATGCTGACAGCACTCCTGCGCCTATCTTTCAAAGACAGCAGTTGGATGTGACGCTGAGCACGTGCACTCAGCTTCTTTGGACGACCAACGCGAGGTCTGTTCTGAGTGGACCCTGCTCTTTTAAAACGCTGGATGATCTTGGCCACTGTGCTGCAGCTCAGTTTCAGGGTGTTGGCAATCTTCTTGTAGCCTTGGCCATCTTCATGTAGCGCAACAATTCGTCTTTTAAGATCCTCAGAGAGTTCTTTGCCATGAGGTGCCATATTGGAACTTTCAGTGACCAGTATGAGAGAGTGTGAGAGCTGTACTACTAAATTGAACACACCTGCTCCCTATGCACACCTGAGACCTAGTAACACTAACAAATCACATGACATTTTGGAGGGAAAATGACAAGCAGTGCTCAATTTGGACATTTAGGGGTGTAGTCTCTTAGGGGTGTACTCACTTTTGTTGCCGGTGGTTTAGACATTAATGGCTGTATATTGAGTTATTTTGAGGGAAGAATAAATTTACACTGTTATATAAGCTGCACACAGACTACTTTTCATTGTGTGAAAGTGTCATTTTGTCAGTGTTGTCCCATGAAAAGATATACTTAAATATCTGCAGAAATGTGAGGGGTGTACTCACTTTTGTGATACACTGTATACAGTGTATCACAAAAGTGAGTACACCCCTCACATTTCTGCAAATATTTTATTATATCTTTTCATGGGACAACACTATAGACATGAAACTTGGATATAACTTAGAGTAGTCAGTGTACAACTTGTATAGCAGTGTAGATTTACTGTCTTCTGAAAATAACTCAACACACAACCATTAATGTCTAAATGGCTGCAACATAAGTGAGTACACCCCACAGTGAACATGTCCAAATTGTGCCCAAAGTGTCAATATTTTGTGTGACCACCATTATTATCCAGCACTGCCTTTACCCTCCTGGGCATGGAATTCACCAGAGCTGCACAGGTTGCTACTGGAATCCTCTTCCACTCCTCCATGATGACATCACGGAGCTGGTGGATGTTAGACACCTTGAACTCCTCCACCTTCCACTTGAGGATGCGCCACAGGTGCTCAATTGGGTTTAGTCTATCACTTTTACCTTCAGCTTCCTCAGCAAGGCAGTTGTCATCTTGGAGGTTGTGTTTGGGGTCGTTATCCTGTTGGAAAACTGCCATGAGGCCCAGTTTTTGAAGGGAGGGGATCATGCTCTGTTTCAGAATGTCACAGTACATGTTGGAATTCATGTTTCCCTCACTGAACTGCAGCTCCCCAGTGCCAGCAACACTCATGCAGCCCAAGACCATGATGCTACCACCACCATGCTTGACTGTAGGCAAGATACAGTTGTCTTGGTACTTCTCACCAGGGCGCCGCCACACATGCTGGACACCATCTGAGCCAAACAAGTTTATCTTGGTCTTGTCAGACCACAGGGCATTCCAGTAATCCATGTTCTTGGACTGCTTGTCTTCAGCAAACTGTTTGCGGGCTTTCTTGTGCGTCAGCTTCCTTCTGGGATGACGACCATGCAGACCGAGTTGATGCAGTGTGCGGCGTATGGTCTGAGCACTGACAGGCTGACCTCCCACGTCTTCAACCTCTGCATCAATGCTGGCAGCACTCATGTGTCTATTTTTTAAAGCCAACCTCTGGATATGACGCCGAACACGTGGACTCGACTTCTTTGGTCGACCCTGGCGAAGCCTGTTCTGAGTGGAACCTGTCCTGGAAAACCGCTGTATGACCTTGGCCACCATGCTGTAGCTCAGTTTCAGGGTGTTAGCAATCTTCTTATAGCCCAGGCCATCTTTGTGGAGAGCAACAATTCTATTTCTCACATCCTCAGAGAGTTCTTTGCCATGAGGTGCCATGTTGAATATCCAGTGGCCAGTATGAGAGAATTGTACCCAAAACACAAAATTTAACAGCCCTGCTCCCCATTTACACCTGGGACCTTGACACATGACACCAGGGAGGGACAACGACACATTTGGGCACAATTTGGACATGTTCACTGTGGGGTGTACTCACTTATGTTGCCAGCTATTTAGACAATAATGGCTGTGTGTTGAGTTATTTTCAGAAGACAGTAAATCTACACTGCTATACAAGCTGTACACTGACTACTCTAAGTTATATCCAAGTTTCATGTATATAGTGCTGTCCCATGAAAAGATATAATGAAATATTTGCAGAAATGTGAGGGGTGTACTCACTTTTGTGATACACTGTATATACAAACACACACACACACACTGATCAGCCGTAACATTAAAACCACCTCCTTGTTTCTACTCTCACTGTTCATTTTATCAGCTCCACTTACCATACAGAAGCACTTTGAAGTTCTACAATTACTGACTGTAGTCCATCTGTTTCTCTACATACCTACATACCTCACCCTGTTCTTCAATTGTCAGGACCACCACAGAGTAGGTATTATTTGGGTGGTGGATCTTTCTTAGCCCTGTTACAATGACATGGTGGTGGTGTGTTAGTGTGTGTTGTGCTGGTATGAGTGGATCAGACACAGCAGCGCTGCGACACTCCTACCTAGTTGGTTCACCTTGTAGATGTAAAGTCAGAGATGATCGCTCATCTATTGCTGCTGTTTGAGTTGGTCATCTTCTAGATCTTCAGTGGTCACAGGACGCTGCTTACAGGGTGCTGTTGGCTGGATATTTTTGGTTGGTGGACTATTCTCAGTCCAGTAAGGCAAGGCAAGGCAAGGCAAGTTTATTTGTATAGCACCTTTCATACACAGTGGCAATTCAAAGTGCTTTACATAGTGCTTTACACAGTGTCAATTCAAAGTGCTTTACATAAGGAAAAATTTAAAATCAAAAGCATTAAAACATTCCTGAGATCTAGAACCTCAGAAAGACTTCTTGCAAACATTTAGTTACAATTAAAAACATGAAATTCAAACAAGAGAGATAAAAATTAAGAACTTGAAAAATTAAAAGAAAATATTGTAAAATATACCCTACAATTTGGTAAATACGAAATTAAAACAAGAGAAATAAGCAAATAAAACATAAAAACTAAAAGAAAATATAGTAAAATATACCTTACAGTTTAGAGAATATGGAATTAAAACAAGACTAAAAGAAATATGGTAAAATGAGGGTAATAGTAAAAATATCGAGCTCAATCATAGGCACAAGAAAAAAGAAAAGTTTTTAACCTGGATTTAAAGATTTCTATGTTTGAGGAACATCTAATATCTCCTGGCAGTCTGTTCCAGTTATATGCAGCCCAACAGCTAAATGCTGCTTCACCATGTTTAGTTTGGACTCTGGGCTCTACTAGCTGACCTGAGTCCATGGATCTAAGAGATCTACTGGGTTTATATTCTCTGAACATTTCTGAGATGTATTCTGGGCCGAACCCATTCAGTGATTTATAGACCAGTAGCAGCACTTTAAATTCTATTCTGTAACTAACCGGAAGCCAGTGTAGAGATTTTAGAACTGGAGTGATGTGCTCAGTTCTCTTTGTCTTGGTTAAAACTCTTGCAGCAGCGTTCTGAATGAGCTGTAACTGTTTAATGGTCTTTTTGGGAAGTCCAGTTAAGAGACCATTACAATAGTCCACCCTACTGGAGATAAAAGCATGGATCAGCTTCTCTAGGTCTTGTTGGCACACTAGACCCTTGATTTTGGCTATATTTCTAAGATGGTAGAAGGCTGTTTTGGTGATGGTTTTAATATGGCTGGTGAATGTAAGATCTGAGTCTATTAGAACGCCAAGATTTCGGACTTGGTCTTTGGTTTTTAGAGCCCGGGAACTGAGGTGTTCAATGACACTAGACCTCTTTTCTTTGTTGCCAAACACGACAATCTCTGTTTTGTCCTTATTTAACTGTAAAAAATTCTGGCTCATCCATTTATTGATGTCCTCTAAACACTGACACAGTGAATCTATTGGGCTGTAATCATCTGGTGAGAGAGCCAGATATATCTGTGTGTCATCTGCATAACTATGGTAATCAATGTTGTTAGCCTGTAGCATTTGGCCTAATGGCAGCATATAAAGATTGAACAGGAGAGGTCCGAGAACTGATCCCTGGGGGATTCCACATGTCATAGCCACTCTGTCAGATTCATAGCTGCCAATAGTGACAAAGTAACTGCGGTCTTTTAAGTAAGACCTGAACCAATTAAGGACTGTTCCGGAAAGTCCAACCCAGTTTTCCAACCTATCCAGCAATATTCTATGATCTACAGTGTCGAAGGCTGCACTAAGATCCAGTAAAACCAGAACTGATATTTTACCTGAGTCACTATTCAGCCGTAGATCATTTACCACTTTTATGAGAGCCGTTTCAGTGCTGTGGTGAGCTCGAAAGCCTGACTGAAATTTGTCAAAAGAACCACTGGAATTCAAAAAACTGCTGACTTGATTGTAGACAACTTTCTCAATGATCTTAGCTGTGAAAGGAAGATTTGAGATCGGCCTGTAGTTGTTTAACACAGACGCATCCAGAGTTCTCTTTTTTAGGAGTGGTTTAATGGCAGCTGTTTTAAGTGATTTTGGGAAAACGCCTGATGATAGTGAGCCATTAACTATTTGTTGCAAATCAGTTTTTACAGAGTTAAAAATAGTTTTAAAAAATTCAGATGGCAGCATGTCGAGACAACATGTCGATGATTTAAGATGCTGAACTGTTTTCTCCAGAGTTTTTTGGTCTATTGTATTAAATTGTGACATAATAGTCATGTTATTTTTAGGTGTCTGTAGGGGCAGCATGGTTTTATTGTTTGACTGAGTGGAGTTAATGGTCAGTCTAATAGTTTTGATTTTTTCACAGAAGAAATGAGCAAACTCATTACATTTCTCTGTGGACAGAAGTTCTGGCGTGATCTGTTTTGGAGGATTTGTAAGCTTGTCGACCACGTTGAATAGAGTGCGGGTGTTGTTGATGTTCCTGTTAATGATCTTAGAGAAGTGCAGCTGTCTAGCCCTGCCTAACTCTGAGTTAAAACTACAAAGGCTTTGCTTATAGAGATCATAGTGGATTTGAAGTTTAGTTTTCCTCCACTTACGTTCAGCTCTCCTGCATTCTTTTTTCATAGCCATTACCATCATTGTGTTACGCCATGGTGCTTTCTGTTTGCTCAACGTTTTCATGACTTTTACCGGAGCAACCACGTCCATGACAGTCAATATTTTCACGTTAAAGTTATCCAGGAGTTCATCAACTGACTCTGCAATTAAAGTTGGTGATATAGCTATGGCCTCCATAAACCGAGAACTAGTACTTTCATTTATATTCCTTTTCTTAACAGAAACAGAGCTAGTTTGAGCATCTGGAGTGATCAGCATTTCAAAGAAGACACAAAAATGATCAGAGAGGGCCAAGTCCTTGACCAAAACAGAGGAAATGTTAAGACCTTTAGAAATAACTAGATCCAGAGTGTGCCCTCGAGTATGAGTAGGCCCTTTCACATGTTGCAATAGACCAAATGTGTCAAAAAGTCCAAAAAGTTCTTTGGTGTTGTTGTCCTTGTTATTATCTAAGTGGATGTTAAAATCCCCAGTTATGATGAAGAAGCTGTACTCAGTGGAGATAAGTGACAGTAGTTCAGCAAATTCATCTATAAAATGTGCAGAGTATCTTGGAGGTTTATAAATGGTTAAAAATAAAATGTTGGGAGTACCCTTTAAAATAAAACAGAGGTATTCAAACGACTTAAAATTGCCAAGTTCAGTCTTTTTGCACTGGAATACATCTTTAAATAAGGCAGCTACTCCTCCACCTTTCCTACCACTTCGACACACATTCATAGAACTGAAGTTTGCTGGTGCAGTTTCATTAAGAACAGTAGCACTGCTGCCTTCTGCTAACCATGTTTCAGTTAGAAACAGAAAATCTAAACCGTAGGATAGAATTATGTCATTCACTAAAAATGATTTGTTGGCTAGAGATCTAATATTAAGCAGAGCTAGTTTTAAAGAAACCACAGGAGCCCCTGGGGCAGCCCGAGGTTGTCGTGGTACAGGTAAGAGGTTAGACTGGTTGACTTGATATGCTGAATGTGTTCTATTCTTTCTATTTCTAATCAACACAGGAATAGAAAACATTTCAGACATACTGGGTCCAAGCTTACTCTCCGAACTGTTGTCAGTATCATATCTGCTATAGCAAGGACCCTGAACACATCACAACGTGTTATCATTGTTTTGTATTCTGCAGCCGCTATCAGTAGCACTCGCTGAACATTCTGAACTCTGTACAGCCAGAGTAGATGAAGTACAAGGCTGCTGCTGACGGTGTTGAAGTGGCCTCAGAGAACGGGTAGGGGGCTGTGGACAGGGGGGAAGGGGTGCCCTGCGCTTTTTGGGTGAAGCCTGTGGACTGGCTGAGATGGAGTGTGATAATTTAGTCCCAGCACACACCAGTTTCTCCATTTTCTCTGTGAAATCCATATGTGGAGGTGATGTTGATGAGATAGAGAAGTTGGAGGATGACTGTGATGTCGCTGCTGCTGACTGCTGTGTCACTGTCTGATGATGAAGGTCGTAATAGCTTTCGTCAAGAGTCAGAAACTCAGCCTGAGCTGTGTTCTCCAGTGATGGGGATTGTATGTTTGATGGTCCTTCATGGTTCAAAGCAGGTGAGGGAGGTTGAGGAGGCACGTATTGTACCGAGTCAGTCCAAGGAGCAGATGGGTGTCGAAGAGCAAAATGGAGGTTGTCCTTTAGTGCCTTTACTCCAGTCCTGCTTAGGTGGGTGCCATCTGGGTAAAAGAATTCTCTGCGCCCCCAGAATAGATTAAAATTGTCAATATAATCCATACCTTTCAAACAGCAGGTTCTGCTTAGCCATGTGTTGAGGCTGAGTAGCCGAGAAAACATATTAGATCCTCGGGCTGGGAGAGGCCCACTGATGAACTTCTGAGCATTCAGCTTCTCAAGTGTATTGAACAGTTCAGTGAAGTTGTTCTTTAAGATTTCTGACTTCTCTTTGCGAATGTCATTTCTGCCCACATGCAGAATAATTCGGTCGATCACTCCATGCTGGGAGAGAATGTTGGGAAGTTCCTCATTTAATTCTGAGACGGTCACGTTCGGGAGACAGCATGTTAGGATTGATCTGCTGCCCATATTCTTGATGGCCGAGTCACCGACGATCAGGGTTTTCGTAGTGGTCTCTGCATCAGGCAAGGGCCTCTGCTTGTTCAGCCTCCTGTTTTTGCTAGCCCGCTTTGAGTCCCCTTTTAAAGTCATCTTCACTGGTTTTGTTTCATTACCATTACCACTGGGGGTAACCTCGATGAAATTTCTGAGTGGTTCAAAACGATTCAGCAAAGGGATCGGTTTTTGTTGCGACTCTGCTATTTTCCCACGGGGTGCAATTTTGCTAGCTTTTGGAGTAATCTTAGCTTTCCGAGCCCATGATGAACAGTCTGGTGTGGAAGACATTAAAACAGCCACCTGCTGCTTTTGTGCTTTTTGTTTTGGTTTTGCTCCAAGTTTGTGCCACCGACTTGTTCTCTCACATGGCTCATTTATGTTCCCCTGTTTTGACTGAATTCTGTCAAGCTTCGGGAAATCTGTTAAGCTTTCTAGTCTTAGCTTAGCTGGTTGTTCTGTATTAGATTTTGACTCACCCTCGAGTGATCTGGAACCATTTCTCCTATCCATTCCAGGTAGGATTGTGAGCATTTTTGTCTCCAGTACAGCGATTTTCCGTAGGAGTCTGTAGCAGTTGGAGCAGCACGAAGAACCCGCTGTAGTGATAGGAGCCATGGTAGTCCTGATAACTGTGCCCGAGTTCAGTCTGACGGCTGGTGGAAAACTCTGTTAACTAAGCGTCTAGTTTAATGTAGTTCTGTAATTCTGTGCCTTTTTTGTCGATCTATTGTCAGTGTTTGCTGATTGAGCTCTATATTTTAGAAATAAAAGATAAAAAGTAACTCAAATAACTAAAAACTAAAAGCAAGCGGAGAGCAGACAGAAAGCGTGCAGCCAGAGCGAGCGTCAAGGACAGCAACCCAGTGTCACAGTAGTGACAGTGAGGTGTTTAAAAAATCCATCAGCATTGCTGTGTCTTATCCAGCACAACACACACTAACACACCACTCAAATAATACCTACTCTGTAGTGGTCCTGGGAGAGTCCTGACCATTGAAGAACAGCATGAAAGGGGGCTAACAAAGCATGCAGAGAAACAGATGGACTACAGTCAGTAATTGTAGAACTACAAAGTGTTTCTATATGGTAAGTAGAGGTGGTTTTAATGTTATGTTGATAACATTATGTTATCATATGTAATGTATGTAAATGTAAAATATGTAAATGTAAAATATGTAATTATAATATGTTATTACTGCCCTATAGTGACAGAAAACAATGTAATTCTGCATTGTTAGAGCTGTTCATATCAGAGCCATTCTGTAATGAAAAATAAATTTACACTTTCTGATTAATTAGAATCCAAAATATAACAGCACCATGACATAAATAATATGGTTCATTGTATTTTACTGCTTCTGTGTACACTGTGTAAAGTATACATACAAATGAATAAGATTTCTACAACTGTTGATTTTTTCTACCTTACAAGTCTTTCATCGTGAATTTTTTTGACATAAATTGTTTGTATGTGTGTGTGTATGTGTGTGTTTGTGTGCGTGTGCATGTTGTTTTTGTGTGTTAGAGAGTTTAACTAAATCTGTTTAATGTTTCTCTTATCTATGCCTATGATTAGTTGGTAGTAGGGGGACGTTTTCTCTCTCTCTCTCTGTGTGTGTGTGTGTGTGTGTGTGTGAGAGTGGATATAGTACCAGCACTGGATAGTGTTAGGTGGGGTCAGGACTTGGAATGTGGCCCTTGTTATCAGTGAGATGAGCAGAGAGACAGAAGGAGTGAAGAAGTTACTGCATTCAAGCATTTATCATTAATCCAACACTAACTTAATATTTCTTAACTTAATTTTATTATTCAACTTCTTATTATTTAACACTGTATGTAACTAAAATCTGAAAATTCTGATAACCCAAATAGTGTACATCCTATCTGCCAGCAGTGGAAAACTGGACGCTACGGCATCGCAGGGTGTAGTGACATCCCTTCATTGGCAATGTAAAATCTCTAAAAGTTACACATAAAAATTTAGTTTATGTCCAACATTAAACATTTTGTTTTCATTTTAGCTCAGCAATAATTTGCAAAGTAATTCAGAGAAAAGACTGCACACATACAACCTTAAAATTAATCAGTCCGTTTTAGATCAAAAACCACACATCAAAAATCACACATCAACTATACAGCCACCAGATGAACCAGAGCAGTCTAATAGTGATTCACATGGAGTAAACACTATATGTTAAATCAGCAAAAAACAAAAATAAGGAAAATGCTGTGCTGAAGCTAACTAGCTACCTTCTTCAACTTTAGTAAGCTTGTTTTTGGATTGAGTATGTCAATTCGTACTGTACATAATTATTGTTGGCAGGTAATATAAGATGCTTATAGTTCAAATTACCTACTTAGATAACCCTTAAAACTGTGCACCATGTAGCCACATTTGCCCTGCTGGGGAAAAAAAACACTTAACCAGCCTAAGATGGTTTGCTGGTCTTACCGGGTTCAGCTAAAAATGCGTGTGTTGGTCTGATTTGGTCAAACACATTTTTAGATATTTTAGAAGTGTAGCACTTACTGTAAGCTACATTGTTAAAAGTTTTAAAAGAAATATTAAATATTGAGCAGATACGTCAGTTTTATAAGTACTGGACATGCTGTATGATAAAATATTGTTTTAAAAAGTATTGCATTTACAGTACTGATTTTTGCATTTTGTCAACAGTGCATGTTCACTTTTACCTGCAGGTCTTTTGAAAGTGTCAAATTCGTTTACATGTCTTCAAGTTTAAAGTATTGCACTTACTGTATCGTTTCTCCAAATACAGATTTTGTGCATTTGTTACATACAGTATAAGCTCTCTTTATTTCTTAACATCAACACACCACTGAGGCATAACACAGGCTTTACAATAGTGTGATTTTATTTTTATCATACAATTAAATTGGATGGAACCACTGTCCCCAATCTCATTTTGTAGAGCCAATAAAAAGATATGAAGTTGGATAAACACAAGTAAAACACATTCAGCATCATCAATATATACAGTGTATCACAAAAGTGAGTACACCCCTCACATTTCTGCAAATATTTTATTATATCTTTTCATGGGACAACACTATAGAAATAAAACTTGGATATAACTTAGAGTAGTCAGTGTACAACTTGTATAGCAGTGTAGATTTACTGTCTTCTGAAAATAACTCAACACACAGCCATTAATGTCTAAATGGCTGGCAACATAAGTGAGTACACCCCACAGTGAACATGTCCAAATTGTGCCCAAAGTGTCAATATTTTGTGTGACCACCATTATTATCCAGCACTGCCTTAACCCTCCTGGGCATGGAATTCACCAGAGCTGCACAGGTTGCTACTGGAATCCTCTTCCACTCCTCCATGATGACATCACGGAGCTGGTGGATGTTAGACACCTTGAACTCCTCCACCTTCCACTTCAGGATGCGCCACAGGTGCTCAATTGGGTTTAGTCCATCACCTTTACCTTCAGCTTCCTCAGCAAGTCAGTTGTCATCTTGGAGGTTGTGTTTGGGGTCGTTATCCTGTTGGAAAACTGCCATGAGGCCCAGTTTTCGAAGGGAGGGGATCATGCTCTGTTTCAGAATGTCACAGTACATGTTGGAATTCATGTTTCCCTCAATGAACTGCAGCTCCCCAGTGCCAGCAACACTCATGCAGCCCAAGACCATGATGCTACCACCACCATGCTTGACTGTAGGCAAGATACAGTTGTCTTGGTACTTCTCACCAGGGCGCCGCCACACATGCTGGACACCATCTGAGCCAAACAAGTTTATCTTGGTCTCGTCAGACCACAGGGCATTCCAGTAATCCATGTTCTTGGACTGCTTGTCTTCAGCAAACTGTTTGCGGGCTTTCTTGTGCGTCAGCTTCCTTCTGGGATGACGACCATGCAGACCGAGTTGATGCAGTGTGCGGCGTATGGTCTGAGCACTGACAGGCTGACCTCCCACGTCTTCAACCTCTGCAGCAATGCTGGCAGCACTCATGTGTCTATTTTTTAAAGCCAACCTCTGGATATGACGCCGAACACGTGGACTCAACTTCTTTGGTCGACCCTGGCGAAGCCTGTTCCGAGTGGAACCTGTCCTGGAAAACCGCTGTATGACCTTGGCCACCATGCTGTAGCTCAGTTTCAGGGTGTTAGCAATCTTCTTATAGCCCAGGCCATCTTTGTGGAGAGCAACAATTCTATTTCTCACATCCTCAGAGAGTTCTTTGCCATGAGGTGCCATGTTGAATATCCAGTGGCCAGTATGAGAGAATTGTACCCAAAACACCAAATTTAACAGCCCTGCTCCCCATTTACACCTGGGACCTTGACACATGACACCAGGAAGGGACAACGACACATTTGAGCACAATTTGGACATGTTCACTGTGGGGTGTACTCACTTATGTTGCCAGCTATTTAGACATTAATGGCTGTGTGTTGAGTTATTTTCAGAAGACAGTAAATCTACACTGCTATACAAGTTGTACACTGACTACTCTAAGTTATATCCTAGTTTCATGTCTATAGTGTTGTCCCATGAAAAGATATAATTAAATATTTGCAGAAATGTGAGGGGTGTACTCACTTTTGTGATACACTGTACATGTTCAGACAGCCTAGTTCATATGTTACTTTGAAGTAATTTAATTGGTTTAGGTGAACATTAGTACTTTCAGTTGAATTTGCCTAATTTAATTGTGTTGTTACATGCAACGTTTTTGTGTGTTTTTAAAAAACACAATGCAGTTGTGTGTAACCACTGTCCATAATTAAATTAAGTTCATTTAAAGAATTTTTTTTTAATGCAGCCTATATAATAGCCTTGTTAGTATCCACGAACTCTGTAAAACCAGAAAACCAGACCAGCCTGACCCGCTAACCCTAGACAGTCTACAAGCTAAAGTCAGCATGTTGTCCTAATATTATCAAGATGTTGTTTGAACACAGTCATTAAAAGTCTATACAACATTCATTTGTAGCTTTGCTGTGAAGCGTTATGTGTCAGCAGAGGTCTATATAAACATGTGGATTTTAGGTGATGGATTAAAAGCCAGAGATAAAAGATTCCACAAAATTACAGCAATTTCTAATGTAACAAAGCCAGTCAAGTAACTGAAGCTAAAAAAGAGGCGTTTTAAACAGGACCATTAAACAAAACACAGATTTTATCTAAGCTGAAGCATTACCTGGACTTAAGTAGGTCTTAAACTTGTACATGCAAGAGTAGAAGTACATGCAAGTAGTTAAAATCTTTAAAACAATAATTGAAACACCCCTTGCTGGCTACAAAAAGCTTTTCCAATATTTCTGCCAATCACTCTGTCAAGTTAGAAATTTATATTTGGTGGAATACCAATGTGTTTGTGAGTGTGCATTTGGATGTAAGGTGTACGTGTAATGGTTTTCAGCAAGCCTCTAACTATCTTCCACAGTTATAATAATATATTGTGCAAACAATACTGCACAATATATTATTATATTATCTGTGTGTGCATGCACAAACACAGACAGACTGGACAGCTGTGTGGCCATTGTGGCTGTAGGTCACCGGAATAAAGCTGAGTGGTGATTTGACCGGTCATGCAAAAGGTTAACAAAATCTCAGCAGGAAATTTATGAGCTGTGCCTTGTGTGTGTGTGTGTGTGTGTGTGTGTGTGTGTGTGAGTGTACATGATATATGTTGACCTCTTCTATATGAATGCTCTGTTTAGTTTCCAGTTTTTCACAGTGATGTGTTGTGTCCTTCACAGAGATGTGTACAATGAAGTCAACTTCCCTTTCAACAAAACAAGTTTCTTGCTGTTGTAAATTTGCTTTTCAGCTTTTATGGTATTTTTAAAGCCAGGTCTACATCTGTTGGCACAGTTGGTTGAGGGGTATTGCAAAATTTTTTTGGTCCTGTGAAGCTAGGTTTGTTCAGTGTACTACTGAGAAGTATTACTTGTCCCCCTTTTACTTGTCTGTGTGGCTTTCCTTCCAGTATATTGTGTTCACCCACCTTACAAAAAACATGCAGTAGAAACTGTATACTGACTGCTCTAAATTATGACAACACTAACAGTTCAGCTTTAAAGGAGGAAATTAATTAACCAACTATTATTAGTTATTAGTAGCTCACTGGTTAAAAATATGGGCTATCAGTTAGAAAATTGTGTATTAAAATCCTCAATCAGCCAAGCAGCCAGTGTTGGGTCCTTGAACAAGGCTCTTAACCCTCTTGGTTCCAGTGATGGCGTATGTCTGATTATCCACTCTGATCTAAGTTCATGCTGAAAAAGAATTGTACTGTAAACATGTGCAAACCCAATTTTCAAAATAATCGGGACGTTTTGTAAAAAAGTAGATAAATCTGTGATTTGTTCATTCTCTTTTATTTTTATTTACTTTTTATATACGTATGTTTTAAACGTATAATTTAAACGTTAATCTTTCGCGCGCAGTTGATATAGAGTGTTATTTTCGAAGTCTGTTACTAGGAAACTTCTGCTACCGGCATCCGAACGAAGCCCGGTTTTAGTTTGTTTGATTTGTACTCCAGCGCATAAACATCTTATTCATCCAGAATTAAAACCGTTTTCTGTCCGCACGAAGCGCGTTTGTGTTTGGCTGTTTTTGTACTTCAGCGCTGAAAGTGCTGGCTAATGCTAATCGTAGATTTTCGAAGATTGTTATCCACGTCGGCACTAATGATGTTTGTTTACGGCAGTCTGAGATTACTAAGAATAATGTTAAAGTGGTGTGTGAGTTAGCTAGGTCGATGTCTGAGGCAGTAGTGTGCTCTGGCCCCTTACCGATTCGACCCAGTGGCGAAACCTACAGCAGGTTATTGTCGCTGAACCGCTGGATGTCTAAATGGTGCTCAGAAAACTGCATTGATTTTGTAGATAATTGGTCCACTTTTGAGGGAAGGCCTGGTCTTTTGAAGCGGGATGGTGTCCACCCCTCATAGGAGGGTGCTGCTCGCATTTCTTGCAGCATAGGTGACAGGCTTCACCACCGTGTTAGTGTAGCGACAGATAGTGTTAAATGACTACCCACAGCCAAGACCAGGCAGCAGACAAACAGGCCTAACCGACTGTCTGTGAGTCGCCATCGGACGTCACCCGGAATCCTTAGGTCACAAACCATTGAGACTGTGTCTGTTTACCGTGGCAGGTGTAAGCCAAAACTAAATCAAAAAGTATGTCATAATAACTTAATTAAAATTAATCTAAATGAGCATCATGAAAACTCTAAAGGCTAAACTAAAGTTAGGACTTCTAAATATCAGATCACTTGCATGCAAAACAGTAATTGCAAATGAAATAATTACAGATAATTGTCTTAGTGCACTTTGTTTAACCGAGACCTGGGCTAGACCTGATGAGTATCTAGGTTTAAATGAAGCATCTCCAGTTACAGTTACAGTTATGAACATAAGCCACGTCTTAGCGGTCGTGGTGGAGGAATAGCCACAATTTATGACAAAGACATAGGTCTTACTGTAAAATCATCTCCCATAACAAACTCGTTTGAAGTTCTTATCTCTGATATAGCCAATAAATGTTCATCTGATAAAACTAGTATGTTTAAGCTGGTTACTGTTTATCGACCCCCTGGTCCTTACTCAGAATTTCTTAATGAATTTGCCGATTCTCTTTCTAAATTAGTTTTATCAACTGAAAAAGCTCTCTTGAATTGTTGGTGACTTTAATATTCATTATGAGGATAAGTGTAATCCACTCAAAATTGCGTTTGATTCTATTTTAGAATCTTTAGGCATTACCCAAAATGTAACAGGACCCACTCACTGCTGTAAACATACCTTAGATTTAATACATACTTATGGTATGAACATAGACAACCTGGTAATTGTACCACAGAATGACTTAATTTCTGACCACTCCCTACTAATTTATGAAGTGTCCCTATCCAATAATATACAGCAACCACATCGTTTTAAATGTAAGCGCACTATTACATCTGCAACTGCAGCAGCGTTCATAAACTGCCTACCAGAATTACCAAATATATCAGCATCAGAACCTAAAGGACTAGATCAGGCAACTCAACACCTAGAGACCATACTGTGCACAACCTTAGATAACGTAGCCCCACTCAAAACTAAACTGATTAGGGAGAAAAAACTTGCTCCATGGTACAATGACCACACATGAGCACTTAAACAAGCAGCACAGAAATTAGAACGCAAGTGGCGTCACACTATACTGGAAGTGTATAAGATTGCTTGGAAAGATGCTCTAACTGAGTATAAACATGCCCTTATAAAAGCTAAATCTTCATATTATTCGTCCCTAATATAGAAAAATAAAAACAATCCTAGATTCCTTTTTGAGACATTGTCCAAATTAACTAAAAACATCAAAGAAACTGAATCTAATATACCACCTGACTGTACCAGCGATGATTTTTTAAAATTCTTTAATGATAAGATAGAAAAAATACGACTTCAGAGTCAGAGTGTGTCACTTCCCAATGTTAAGTATGGACTCACTCTGAGCAGCATTGGTGAGAATAGTAATGATAATAGTAACGAGTTAATCCAACTAAATTCCTTTAATCCAATCTCCCAAAATGAACTAACTGTGTTGATTAAATCATCAAAGTCATCATCGTGTATACTCGATCCTGTTCCAACTCGTTTACTTAAAGATTTACTCCCAGCTATTGTGGAGCCCCTGCTTACATTAGTCAATGCATCCCTTAGCCTTGGGTACGTACCTAAATTGTTTAAAAGCGCTGTTATTAAACCCCTGATTAAAAAACCTAATCTTGATCCACATGTTCTAGCTAATTATAGGCCAATTTCAAATCTTCCTTTTGTCTCTAAGATATTAGAAAAAGTCGTTTCCAAACAGTTATGCTCTTATTTGAATGAAAATTGTATTCACGAAAAATTTCAATCTGGATTTAGACCCAACCATAGTACCGAAACCGCATTAATTAGAGTAGTTAATGAGTTGTTAATGTCTTCTGATGATGGATGTGTCTCTTTTCTTGTTCTATTAGATCTTAGTGCAGCGTTTGATACGGTCGATAATAACATTTTACTGGAGAGGCTAGAAAATACAGTAGGTGTTAAAGGACTCGCACTCTCTTGGTTCAAAACATATTTGACTGAACGCTCTCAATTTGTTTATGTAAATAATAAATGCTCTGAAACAACAAAAGTAAAGTGTGGTGTTCCACAGGGATCGGTACTGGGACCGCTATTATTTACACTCTATATGCTTCCACTAGGAGAAATTATTCATAAACATGGCATAAATTTTCACTGCTATGCAGATGACACACAGCTGTATATATCAGCCAAATCAAATAATACTGACACAATCAGTAAGATAGAAGATTGTGTAAATGACATAAAAAACTGGATGTCAGGTAATTTTCTTTTACTTAATTCAGATAAAACAGAGGTTTTACTTGTTGGCTCTAAAGCTGCAAGAGACAAGTTGTCTAACCTGGTGCTAAACCTAAACACTTTCTCTGTTACTCCCAGCTCAGATGTAAAAAACTTAGGTGTCACAATAGATTCAGATCTCTCCTTTGATACACACGTTAATAATATTACTAGAGTTGCTTTCTATCATTTGCGTAATATTTCTAAAATAAGAAATATACTATATGTTAATGATGCCGAAAAACTGATCCATGCGTTTATAACTTCTCGGTTAGATTATTGTAATGCTCTTCTAACTGGATGCTCTGGTAGATCCATAAACAAACTCCAGTTAAGTTTCAAGTTTCAAGTTTATTTGTCATTTGTACAAATGTTAGCAGCAGTTGTACATTGAAATGTGTGTTGGGAGGCTCGGGAACTCTACGAGTGTGCTATAATAAAAGTACAAATAAGATAACAATATAATAAACAGTCTTTTAAAAGTATATAAAATATAAACAAGGAAGAAAAATATAGAAAAATATATGTAACAACAATTGCAGTTAAAGCGCAAATTTGCATTGTAAACAAAGTGAAAATTGCAGTAAATGTATACATAGAACCATAGTAGACATTGCAGGAAATGTTACCATTGAACCATAGTAGACATTGCAGGCGTTATGGATATTTCACAGACAAGATTAATAATGGCTGTTAATAATGCTAATAATAGTAATAATAGAAATACCGATGATAATAATAATAATACTTCAGGATAGATTGAAGACCAGATTGCCACATCATGTTTTGAAGTAATGTGGTATTAATATTAATATTGCACATGCCCAAAGTGTGAGTGTTATGAAATGTGAGTGTTGATGAGTAACTGAAAAAGGGGTGAGTTATTATTATGCATTGTTTAACATTCTGATGGCCTGTAGGAAAAAGCTGTTCTTTAGCCTACTGGTCCTGGCTTTTATGCTGCGGTACCGTCTGCCTGATGGCAGTTTTGTGAACAGTCCGTGTGCAGGGTGGGTGTGGTCTGAGGTAATTTTTAAAGCCTTCTTTAGACAACGGCTTCGGTAGATGTCCTGTAAGGCTGGCAGCTTGTGACCAATGATGACCTCGGATGCTCTCACAACTCTCTGAAGGGCCTTGCGGTCATGGAGAGAGCAGTTTCCATACCAGACAGATATGCAGCCTGTTAGTAAACTTTCAATGGTGCATTTGTAAAAGTTTTTCAGAATTTTGGGTGGGAGACCAAACTTCCTGAGCCTGCGGAGAAAGTACAGTCTTTGACGAGCAGACTTAATCACTGACTTAGTGTGGAGGGACCAAGCCTGACTCGTTCCACAGCAGCTCCTCTGATGTACAAGGGGGTGTATTCATAGTCTTGCCACTTCCTGTAGTCTACAATTATCTCTTTTGTTTTGCTGATGTTGAGGTGAAGGTTGCTGTGGCTGCACCATTCAGCCAGCTCTGTGACCTCTTCTCTGTAGGCCGTCTTGTCACCGTTCGTGATGAGGCCCAGGACAGTGGTATCGTCAGCAAACTTAAGTATGATGTTAGAGCTGTGTTTAGCAACACAGTCAGAGTGAAGAGAGAGTACAGGAGGGGGCTGAGAACACATCCCTGTGGAACTCCTGTGTTAAGAGTCAGGGTGGAGGAAATGTGGTCTCCAATCCTTACCACTTGAGGTCTGCTCGATAAAAAGTCCAAAATCCAATTGCAAAGATTGGTGTTGAGTCCAAGGTCGTTGAGTTTAGTGGCGAGTTTCATTGGGATTATGGTGTTGAATGCTGAGCTGTAGTCGATCAACAGCATCCGCACGTAGGAGTTTTTGTTGTCAAGGTAAATCAGTGCATTGTGTATAGCCATAGCAATGCCATCCTCAGTGGACTTGTTTGGTCGGTACGCAAACTGAAGGGGATCAATTGATGATGGAAGAGATGAACAGATGTGGTTTTTGATAGTTCAAAATGCAGCAGCTCGAGTGCTAACTAGAACTAGAAAGTTTGATCATATTAGTCCTGTTCTATCATCTCTACACTGGCTGCCAGTTAAATTCCGCATTGATTACAAAATACTTTTACTAACCTATAAAACGCTACATGGTCTGGCTCCACAGTATCTGAGTGAGCTTATTAATCACTACAACCCAGCGCGTCCACTTCGCTCACAAGATGCAGGGTTACTTATAGTTCCTAGAATTAAAAAGATCACGGCTGGTGGAAGATTATTTTCTTACAAAGCTCCACAACTTTGGAATAATCTTCCTGCCTCTGTTTCGGATTCGGACACAGTCTCAATGTTTAAGTCTAGACTGAAAACATATTTATTTTCTCAGGCTTTTGATTAGTATAGACAAAGGCGCAGAGCTTGGGGGTTCTTGGTCATAGAAACTTGAGGTGATCAGGGATGTTGGGTTGCTGTCGTTCTGCCTCTCCTGTTCGATCACTCTGGTTTGGGTAGGGGAGGTGGGCGCTGATGTCCTTGTTACCTGCTTGCTCTCCCTTTTAGTTATGCTGTAATAATTAGGGCTGCCGGAGTCTAAAACTCTCTGTAAAACTGTTTTACTTAACTAGCATTGTACATTATTAACTACATTCTCTATTGTTTTACCCCAAGGGCATTCTGATGGAAACCTGTTTACCCGCCGAGGTTAAGGATTAAAGTCGAGACTGCAAGGCCAACGATGCTGCTCCTGCCGGTTATGACGGGTCTGGAGTAATTGCACCAAGAATGAGAAGAACTCACTACAGACTTTATTAAAGATTAGACCGAATAATAACTCTATTATTATTATTTATTTATTTCTTTATTTATTGCCAGTTATAACTTTTAGTTCATTTAATTCTGTGTTTGTATGATTTGTGTAAATCCTATTTATCCAGACCACCCAAGAAGGATGGGCCCTGCTGAGTCTGGTTCCTCTCAAGGTTTTTTTCCTGTAATTTTCAGGGAGTTTTTCCTTGCCACAGTCGCCCTCGGCTTGCTCAACAGGGGTTTTTGTATCTGTTGGTCCTGGATTTTGTCAAGTTGCTTTGAGACAATGTCTATTGTAAAAAGCGCTATATAAATAAAGTTGACTTGACTATTTAACAGACAAAAGTTGAAATAAAAGATTCCAATTGTATTTAAATGTTTGTGCAAAACTGCCAATAAGTTCAAAAAGAACATTTCTTAATGCAAGATTTTGTAGACTTATACTGTTAATAATATTTTTAAAAGATTCAGGGAAGCAGGTAAGATCTCAATTAATAATGGGCAAAGCTGGAAACCTCTGCTGGACATGCATGACCATTGAGCTTTCAGACAGCATTGCATGAGAAACCTCCTTGCTACTGAGATAAACATAGCCACATGGGCTCAGAAAACTATAGCCACTTAACACTGTCCACCACTGCATCAAGAAATGATGTATAAGATTGCAATTAGCTAGAGTTACCTCAAGTTTTAGGATTTAATTATGAACAATAAAACATCTCTATTATATGAGGGATCTTCAAAAAGTTTCTGCACTTTTATATTTTTGTTGGAAGTGGTGAGGGCGGATGGAGTAGTATCTGGTCGTGTCTGAGAAACTGAGAGAAAGCTTATGGTCTGAATTTAGTGCCACCTAATTTCCACCTTTTTGGACACTCAAAGAAGCTTTAAGGGGAAGAAGATTTTCATGTTATGATGATGTGAAAGCAGCGGTGCATCAGTGGCTGAATGCGCTCAACCAAAAAAAATGTTTGCTGATGGCATTAAAAAGTTGGTACAATGCTGGGACAAATGCATCAGAAGGTGACTGTAGAAAAGTGATGTCATTTGTTTTTGAAATTTTTAATAAATAGAGTTTTAAAAAGTGTGGAAAGTTTTTGAAGAACCCTCTTTAAAATGTGCTTTTATGCATACACGTGCGTTTATTAAGTCACCCATGTTGCTGATTTATTCTGTCATGCCAACACTACTTTCCTTTGGACACATTCTATAAATGCTCATAAATTTTTAGTGATATGATTAAATTTGGCCTGTGGAACCTCTGCATTATGGATAGTGTTCTTTTCAGCAGTGTGAGACTGGGCATTCACTTAATAAAAGAAAAGGGAAGATTAAAACAGGCAATATGTATCTCTCTTTACATCAGGTGTATAGTTAAATATGTTCTGGATGCCCCTTTTAAAATACCAGCCACTTTTCTCATGTCATCTCTGCCCAGATTCATTGGTGTGGGTGTCTCTTTTGTTTATGGTGAAAATAACGGGTCAGGCAAATTCCTCTGGTCTCTCCCTTACACTTACACACTCTCACACATCAACACACTTTACCATGCGTTTCTATAATGTTAGATTCGTTGATGTGAAACATTTCACCTTTTCATACTTACTCTTAATGAGGTGAAAACGAACTTATCAAAGTGACTGATGTTTATTATACAAATCATACAAGAAAAATGGTCTTTCAGAATACTTAACCCTCACTGTAAGCCCGGATAAGTTCAATCTACTTAATTTGAGGAAACCGGTTGCCTTAAGTTGATTAAACTTTCTTTTTTTTGTTATACCAACTGCTTTTCCCAATAATTCTACTTATTATCTTGAGCTCAATAAAAAAAATATTGATTTCTTTTTAGTTTTCATGTTAATTACATTTTAAATATCAATTACAAATGTTTATAGAAAAACAGACAGAATTATAAAATTTTTCTTTATTTCACTTCAGAAGTATTTACTTAAAATACAACATGTCAAGAAAACATCTTAAAAACTGTACAAACTGTATATAAAGTTCTGATGAAACACAAACAGCTCTTTACAGTACTCAGTTTCACACAGCAAGCTGATTTCTTAACATTTGGCTCGCAGCTCTCTAAAACAAAACAAAGAAACAGAAGTATTAATATCAACATTAATACCATTCATTTAAGGATTAAAATAAAGCAGGCCAGCACACTCTTTGCTTCGTATGAAGGCTAGCATGTTAGCATGTAGCCTAAATACGGCAAATAAAGCAGCGCTGTTTGATTATTTATTTAGTGTCAACATTAAGACAGCCCCATCAGACTGGTGTACATGCTACTCAAAAATAGCACAATGAGGAAGAAAATGTTCGTCCACTTAGTTTAACAAAGGTTCCAGCTCGTAAAAGACATTTGAGAAAGTTTACTTTTGCAAAAAGCCTTAAATGAAAAGTAAAAAGTAATTTGCAACAACAGGTTACAAAAGTTAAAACAAATGGCTACCCGAACACAAGAAAATCATTTTTGCCTGATTCACCAACAGCAAGCTGAAAAAAGGCGGACTTACGCGTAAATGGTGGGCGTTTTTCTGTTTAATTACCTTAACTTAACTTTTTTAAGTTAATCTGATAGAAAAGTATTGTTTTTTTGTTTAGTAAACTTAAATCTTTTAGCACATTTAAATGTGTACTCAAATGAGTACAATGTACTCTGCATTTTATAGTAGAGCAAAAAAACTTAAATAATTTATGTATGTTGTACTAAAAATGTTTGATTAGATATAAAGTCCAGGCTTACAGTGCTGCTATTGCTTTTGCAGGGCTATCTTTTCTTTTTTATTGTTTATTGTAAGATTTATTATTATTATTACTTTATATCATCAAACATTATACACATTTTACTTAATCATGAATTAATTACATAACTGATCAAATGCATTGTTCCTCTTATAAATTGGACACAGTGCATGATCTATGTAGACCATGCTCTATGTACTTAACTATTAATTGCATGAATTGTGGAATGTTAACGTTTTACATCAAGGACACATATTTTTTATGGTACTTCACATTACTGACCTAAGTAATACCAATAGTTATATTGTAAAAAAAAAAAAAAAAAAAAAGCCAAATTTACACTGCAAGATTTAGCCTTAACAGGCATATGGGTGGTTTAGCACTAGACCACCAACATAAATGAACAAAAAAAAAAATCACACCCAAACATGCAGAAAGTATGGACTCTGACAATGTCAATACATACAACTACTCAGTGACTATATAAACTGTACAATATCTCTTACACTCTTTTTACATCTCTGCTGCTATAAAAACCCTACACTGCTAACTGTATATCAGAATATGTTTTTACCCCACTTGGTCATTCCAGAACTCTCAATTCCTTTCTTTTTCTTGGTGGATTTACTGGAATGTTTTGGGTCATTGTCATGTTGCATGGTCCACATGGTAGATGCATGTACCTTGACATCAACTGTAGCAAGAGCCACCTCTTTCCGTACGTCCTTAACAACAATCAAGAGCAAACCAAACTAATGTCTGAGATTTAAATAAAACTCCAATGTCATCTAACGATGGTCTAATCATTGCAGCTGATGTGGTGCACCAGATTCTAATTTTATACATTTTAAGTAGTAATAAATGTGGGGGTGTCCTAACTTTTTCCTGACAATAAATTTCCATTTTTGTTCATTAAATTTTACAATTTGTGTTTAAAAGTAACTTTAAAAATTTTTTTTTTAGTTATATAAGCTCCATCTCTCAATAATGTTCAAAGCTCAAATGTCCATATGTTTAAATATGTTCAAAAAGACAAAGGTTTTCATTGGGTGTCCTAACTTTTTCACATGACTAGCTGAAATGACAATAAAACTTCTCTCTTGGATTCTTAAACAGACGGGGTGACATTCACACAGACAAATCAGAGGCAAAATGCAGAGAGAAAAGTAGTGTGTACTAAAACAAAAATAATGAGTCTGTAATTTTGTACAGATAGAAAGCCCCAACACATGGTACTAGAAACAGTAGGTCCTGGATGCTGGGGGGGGGGGGGGGGGGGCAAACTCCACCCTGCAAGGGCTGTCAGGAGGCCGGCATTTTAGTAAAGGTAAAAATGGGGCCAAGGGGTCTGTAGGACTGGTTGAACCATAGTTGCAACAGATAGGTCCAATAAACATCTGTTTTCTGAGTTCAGACAGATTGACTGGGACCGCCAAGAGTTAAGATGGTCCATCTGCTGAGACTGGCGAGAGGTCAGGAAGGGTCAGCTAAAACTGGCGAGAGTTCAGACAGGTTACTGGGTGATGGGTGATGTCCCCAGTGGGCTCTGAAAGCCAGGCAATTTCTACACTGGGCACTGGCTGATAGGAGATGTTCCTAGCAAAGCACTGGAAGCGAAGCAACATTCCCAACAGAATGTCTGAAGAGATTTTCTCCTGAATACTACATTCATGAGAGCTACTCAAAACCCTGAACAGAGTTGATCTCAGTCCCCCTGTCAGACCAGAGCTGCTGGGTCCATCTGCGTCTAGCACCTGTCAGCCTCTCATAAATGGTATAATTTCTGTTTCAGTAGGGTGGGAGCTCTGGGGGTAGAGCTGGCACTGAAAAAGGAAGCCACCAACATACAGGCTACCACCATCATAGGGAGCTGGTTTACTGAGCGGAGAGGTTTGAGGAAACCTCATGAAATCAAACTTCAGAAACAAAGGGGTGCGCAGAGCCCTATCTGCCAAAAAATGTCTTGCTATGTAGTTCGTCATTGTGTAACGCTGGACTGACAGACTGGGTCGGACACACTTACTGTTTTTGACCCTGTGTGTTCTTGCCCGCAGGTGGGATTGCCAGAGCTATATCAACATAATTCATTAGTTTAGCTATTGATATTTTCAAAATCTCTTTGTCTGTATTTTTGGCACGTAGTTTATTTGTCATATCTGAGGTAAGTCATTCAAGTCCCTCAGGTTCCTAGTACAGGACTGGGACCAGCGCTGCTTCACAGATTGAAGACCTGTGCTGCTCTGTACTAGGTCATGATAAACAATTTAAAGGTAGGATTTTATGGCAGGCACATATAGATTGGGATTTTCAGATAGCTTAAATTTATTGTTATTGTGGTTATCTGTCATTACTAACCAGGGGTGCGTTTCCCAAATGCATAGGTTACATAGTTGGAACAATGCAGTTGCGAAGCAAGTGTTTCCCAAAACCATAGTTCAAACTATTGTGGTAACCATGTTGGTAACTTGCATAGTCCAAAACATCATTATGAGACACAGGTGTTTCTTAAAAACATAGTTCCACCAAACGTTTGCAACCACTGTGGTTAGGTTGTGTACACCTGTGGACCTGTGGCATAGCATAGTTCCTGGTGGCGACGTCATCGATGACGTAGGATGCAGTTGAAGGATGGTACTCATAGTGCCATGTTAGCAAAAAGTTTACATCAATCTTGTTGAACATTTAAAATATCAAGTGCTTTGTATTTTTGTGTATGGGAAATGACATTGTTTTCCCACTTGTGATTGTGTTATTTGGTAGAAACATTATCTGTACATAATGGATTAACAAAATAATGAGTGAATGAATTAAATAAATGGTTAGTGGATAAATAAATGAAAAAAAATTGTTAAATGAATGAATGAATGAATGAATGAATGAATAGGTTGTAAAATAAAAGCTGTGGTTTAAAAAGGGGTGTGTGGGGGGTGAGGTGGGCTGAGGTGAGGTTATGGGCCAAACATATTTTCTATTAATTGGTGACGCGTTTCTTGGCCTGCAGGATGCATGGCATTATGTTGTAGATGGCCAGCATCTTCAGCATTGTTTACAAAGACCTTATTTTCTGGAAGCTGTACATTTGCTTTTAGGGCAAGCTTGTGCAGCAGAGCTGAGATGTAAAAACGCAGTAAAGCCAAAAGCTGCACAGCTGGACTTAGTGCATAGTTAGGCCTAGTGGCCCTCACCAGGTGAGAGTGAGCAAAATTAAGCAACTCTTCAGTTGTTGCCTAAAAGAGGCGATATTTATAAGAGAGGTTGCAGACTGCTTCTCTTACCACCAGTCGTCTTTGGTGCCCTCTGTCGAGCTGCAGCCTTCCTTTTTGTTACACTGGCATAGTTCTTTTCCATCCCTGTCCTACAGAATTGATTTTATATGTCATTTCCTGCCATGCTCTCTTTTTGAGTATTTATTAATTTTTAAAAATAATGTGGCAGTTTAAGTTGACCTCATCAACCAACACACCAAGTTCTCTTGCTGAAAAGTGTGGCTTTCATGCCATTCTTACAGAGGCCTATAGGATGTCTGACTACCAATACAAGAGCTTATATAGTGTAGAGCATAGAGTGTAAATAGGTATCAGGTGTTGCAGATTTCCCACCTGCTCCACATTACTTAATTACTACATGACTCAACCAGAGGTTAAATGACTAAACAGAGCATAAAAAACGACAACATTTAATTTAACCTTTAAATGTAACTTTTATGTGTAAATGTGTTTATTTCTAGACGTATGAAACAGAAGTGTTATTGACGTAGTCTTCAATACAAACAAATCAGAAGAGACAATATAGAAATGCTCCAGGGCAAAAACAAATGTGGGGTGGTATGATCAGCTCTGTGAACGCTTTCAAACACTGGAGTTATTTGTCCTCAAAGTTGCAGCGTCACAACTTAAGGAACTTCCAAAGCATGCTCGGAGCTGGAAAAGGGGGGCATCTGAATAGTGCACGGTACATTGAACAAAATCATAACGTGATGGCAGACTTTGAACAGTGCTTTCGAGATTTTAGTTTGCTTAAGCCGATTGCAACATTTATGTGCTTTCCATTTGGTGGTACAGCTGAAGCTGATGTGCTGGCTTCAAAAACTGCATTGTTATTCCACATGGACCCATCTGCTCTTGAAGATGAAATTTTAACCCTACAATCTGACATTCATATGAAGTTAAGGGCCTCTGCTGGACAATTTTGGAACTTGCTGGCTGAGGAAAAATATCCAAACAAGAAAATGTCTCACATATTTGAAAGCATTTTTGGTTCAATATACTTGTGTGAATCAGCCTTTTCCCACATGAAAATAATTGAGTCTAACTATCAGTCCACTCTTACTGATGAACACTTGGAAGATTGCTTGAGAATTGGCATCAGCAGCTATTATCCAGACTACATAAACCTGTCTGACACGATTCAGTGCAAATCATCAGAATAAGGTTAGTGTGATTTTTCAGTCGCTTGCCCTGTTATACTTTTTAAAAAGTAGATCGCAATGACCTGTCGACTGAAAATAGTAGATCTCAAGCCACGAAAGTATGGGCACCCCTGCTTTAAAGCATGAAGCCATATCTATTTAGGCAGATGGACCACAGTCAAGCAGTACTAAATTACTGTCTCTCTAAAAAATGCATTTGGCATTCTTGCAAACAGGTTGAGGGTTTTCAGGTCCACCGTATGCTTGTAGCCAAATAAGGTGGTAGGGTTAAGATAACTGTGGCTTGCACAAAAGGCACACAAATTAGTCCTGTCCCTGTATAAAAGACTCCTGTCACAGAATCAGTTTCTTCCGTTCAAATCTCTCGACCACCATGGGCAAGACTAAAGAGCTATCAAAGGACATCAGGGACAAGATTGTAAACCTGCACAAGGCTGGAATGGGCTACAAGACCATCAGCAAGACGCTTGGTGAGAAAGAAACCACTGTTGGCATGATCATTCGAAAATGGAAGAAATACAAGATCACAGTCAATCGACCTCGCTCTGGAGCTCCATGCAAGATCTCACCTCGTGGGGTAAGAATGATTCTGAGAAAGGTGAGGTCAGCCCAGAATTACACGGGAGGAGCTTGTCAATGATCTCAAGGGAGCTGGGAGCACAGTCACCAAGAAAACCATTAGTAACACACTTTGCCGTAATGGATTGAGATCCTGCAGTGCCCACAAAGTCCCTCTGCTCAAGAAGGCTCATGTACAGGCCCATCTGAAGTCTGCCAATGAACACCTGAATGATTCAGAGAAAGCTTGGGAGAATGTGATATGGTCAGATGAGACCAAAATTGAGCTCTTTGGAGGCAGAGAAATGCCCAGTGGGGATGATGTTCTTGGGGTCATATTCAGCATTTCTCTGCTCCCAGCTCCCTTGAGATCATTGACAAGCTCCTCCCGTGTAATTGTGGGCTGACCTCACCTTTCTCAGAATCATTCTTACCCCACGAGGTGAGATCTTGCATGGAGCTCCAGAGCGAGGGCAATTGACTGTGATCTTGTATTTCTTCCATTTTCGAATTATCGTGCCAACAGTGGTTTCTTTCTCACCAAGCTTCTTGCTGATGGTCTTGTAGCCCATTCCAGCCTTGTGCAGGTCTACAATCTTGTACCTGACGTCCTTTGATAGCTCTTTGGTCTTGCCCATGGTGGTCGAGAGATTTAAACGGAAGAAACTGATTCTGTGACAGGAGTCTTTTATACAGGAACAGGACTAATTTGTGTGCCTTTTGTGCACATAACCGGTCTGTGGGGGTCAGAATTCTTGCTGGTTGGTAGGGGATCAAATACTTATTTCCCTTAATTAAATACAAATTAATTTATACGTTTTATTTAATGTTTTTTTCTGGATTTTTTGTTGATATTCTGTCTCTCTCTGTTAAAATAAACCTTCCATAAAAATTATAGACTGGTCAAGTCTTTGTAAGGGGGTAAACTTACAAAATCAGCAGGGGATCAAATACTTATTTTCCTCACTGTGTATATATATATATATAGAATTTTATATAGAATATATATAGTTAACTTCGACAGCCCTAATATATATATATTAGGGCTGTCGAAGTTAACGCGATAATAATGCATTAACGCAATCTCAATTTAACGCGATTAAAAAAATTGTGCCGTTAACGCAAATTCTATTTGGCCCTGCGAGTCATCCGTAGTTCATGTTGAGACTTGACCGTGCACCAACGTTTTAACGTCAGACTTGCCACCGTTTGTTTCATTTGCGGTTTGTTAACATAATGTAACCGAGCATTGTAGTGATGCACTTGCTTAATAAAGAAATAAATACATGGTATATTCACAAGTTGTCGGGAGCAGAACACTTTAATACTTCTTCTGTTACGGTACCGAATAGCAAACAGCTAGAGTCATACCGTTAGCCAAGCATGCTATTCCATGCACTATGGAAGCCCCAAAGGGTCAAAACACACTCACAATATTTGCTGATGGAGAAATTTTTACCTACAATCTGACATTTATACGAAGTCAAGGGTCTCTGCTGGATAGTATTACTGCCTAGTATGTGAGTGAATAAAACTCCCTTACAGTTTTCTCTTGTCCCAGCAGTTTTTAACATAAGTACATTTAGCATAAAATGTGTTCACCATTTTAATTGTAACATTTCACTTAAAAATCCTTGTTTTCTATAACATTTACACAGATTTTTTTAATGCGATTAACTATATGAAATTCTGACATTAATCGCGATTAAAAATTTTAATCGTTTGACAGCCCTTATATACAGTGTATCACAAAAGTGAGTATACCCCTCACATTTCTGCAAATATTTCATTATATCTTTTCATGGGACAACACTATAGACATGAAACTTGGATATAATTTAGAGTAGTCAGTGTACAGCTTGTATAGCAGTGTAGATTTACTGTCTTCTGAAAATAACTCAACACACAGCCATTAATGTCTAAATAGCTGCAACATAAGTGAGTACACCCCACAGTGAACATGTCCAAATTGTGCCCAAATGTGTCATTGTCCCTCCCTGGTGTCATGTGTCAAGGTCCCAGGTGTAAATGGGGAGCAGGGCTGTTAAATTTGGTGTTTTGGGTACAATTCTCTCATACTGGCCACTGGATATTCAACATGGCACCTCATGGCAAAGAACTCTCTGAGGATGTGAGAAATAGAATTGTTGCTCTCCACAAAGATGGCCTGGGCTATAAGAAGATTGCTAACACCCTGAAACTGAGCTACAGCACGGTGGCCAAGGTCATACAGCGGTTTTCCAGGACAGGTTCCACTCGGAACAGGCTTCGCCAGGGTCGACCAAAGAAGTTGAGTCCACGTGTTCGGCGTCATATCCAGAGGTTGGCTTTAAAAAATAGACACATGAGTGCTGCCAGCATTGCTGCAGAGGTTGAAGACGTGGGAGGTCAGCCTGTCAGTGCTCAGACCATACGCCGCACACTGCATCAACTCGGTCTGCATGGTCGTCATCCCAGAAGGAAGCTGACGCACAAGAAAGCCCGCAAACAGTTTGCTGAAGACAAGCAGTCCAAGAACATGGATTACTGGAATGCCCTGTGGTCTGACGAGACCAAGATAAACTTGTTTGGCTCAGATGGTGTCCAGCATGTGTGGCGACGTCCTGGTGAGAAGTACCAAGACAACTGTATCTTGCCTACAGTCAAGCATGGTGGTGGTAGCATCATGGTCTTGGGCTGCATGAGTGTTGCTGCCACTGGGGAGCTGCAGTTCATTGAGGGAAACATGAATTCCAACATGTACTGTGACATTCTGAAACAGAGCATGATCCCCTCCCTTCAAAAACTGGGCCTCATGGCAGTTTTCCAACAGGATAACGACCCCAAACACAACCTCCAAGATGACAACTGCCTTGCTGAGGAAGCTGAAGGTAAAGGTGATGGACTAAACCCAATTGAGCACCTGTGGCGCATCCTCAAGTGGAAGGTGGAGGAGTTCAATGTGTCTAACATCCACCAGCTCCGTGATGTCATCATGGAGGAGTGGAAGAGGATTCCAGTAGCAACCTGTGCAGCTCTGGTGAATTCCATGCCCAGGAGGGTTAAGGCAGTGCTGGATAATAATGGTGGTCACACAAAATATTGACACTTTGGGCACAATTTGGACATGTTCACTGTGGGGTGTACTCACTTATGTTGCCAGCCATTTAGACATTAATGGCTGTGTGTTGAGTTATTTTCAGAAGACAGTAAATCTACACTGCTATACAAGCTGTACACTGACTACTCTAAGTTATATCCAAGTTTCATGTCTATAGTGTTGTCCCATGAAAAGATATAATGAAATATTTGCAGAAATGTGAGGGGTGTACTCACTTTTGTGATACACTGTATATATATATAAACATACATATATATGTTTATATAAATGTTTACATTTTAACTTTTACTTTTTAGGACTTTTTAATACAAATTATTATTATTGATTAATTCAGCACCTTTAGTACAAGATTCCTTGTCTAATCATATATATAAGTTGCAGTTTGTATTGAAGTAATTGAAGAGATAATTGAAGCAACATCCTGCTTAATACTGTACACTTTCAAACCAGTCTTATAACTATTTTTTTAACTCTGCTATAAATGAATACAATTAAAATAAGCAGCATTTTAGAGGCTTTTTCTTTAGGTCATACTGTTGCTCTGATGTAATTGAAATGTAGTGTTGGCTACGGCAGATTGAAGGGCTGGAATGTGTACAGTGCTGGTGGTGCATGTAAGGAGGAGGATCTATTCCTTTCAGTGTCTTGACCATCATATATCATACTCATGATGTTTCTTTTGAATCTAATTATAGTTGCCGGTTCTTGTATTCGTCTTACTTCAGATGCTACCTGGTTTCCAAATGTAGTGAACACATTAGGAATAGAATCAGCATCAACCTTTGCTGCCAATGTCTTTAAAACAACCAGCTTCTGCAACTCTACAGTGGTAGCCTAGTGGTTAAGGTACTGGACTAGTAATCAAAAAGTCACTGGTTCAAGCCCCACCACTGCCAAGTTGCCACTGTTGGGCCTTTGAGCAAGGCCCTTAACCTTAGACAATATACTGTCACAGTACTGTAAGTCGCTCCGGATAAAAGCGTCTGCTAAATACAGAAAATGTAAATGTCTAGACCACATTCTGACCCTCTTTTGCATTTGACCCCCCTTTCACTTGACTCCCGTGTCTTCCTGCTGCCAGATAATAAAGCAGGTGAAGGACCTTCCCCATCTTCTTTAAGGGGGGAAGGAACATGTGATGTACTAGCTGATGGTGTTCTAGGTCTTAGGGGTGGTGTTGGTAACTTTTCAAGTTTGAATGATTCAGAAAGATCATTCTGATAATCCAGCTCAGACACATCATCCTGGAAGAGAGATGAATGTAAATAGTGTCAGTAGACATCACAGCAAGGCAGTAGCCATAAAATGAACATTATTATATCTCAATACTGAATATATATTGTCATATATATTATATATATACGGCTTTGCATCACAGATCTACAGAAATATCATGGTTATTGTTCTTAACAATCATGTTACTTATGCAAACTTACCATAATATTTGATAGTTAATTATGTGTTTCAGTTATGCTTTTTAAAAGCATAATTTTAATATATTTAAGAAACTAGTTTTTAAAAAGTAGTTAAAATATGTATTGTTGCAGTCTGTTCATTGTGTATACTGAAAACATGTTTGTAGACTATATAATAACTCACAGTGGTCTCACATGGACAGTGAACAATATATTGTTTCATGAAATACATCAACCTGAGGAGCCACCTTCTCCTAAGTGTCAAGGGTTTGTTTCCACTCCCACTCAGTTTTGGTTTTATCAAGCATGAAAACTGTGTTCACAAGGATGCTGTCCTGGCCATAACCTTCTCACCTGAAAGACAACATTATGAATTGCTGGAAAGAAATCAAACACATTGTCAATTGTCATGCATTCCAAAATTTGATGTGCATGCATTCCAGATGTTTAAAACTGCTGTTACATAGCTGCTCAGGTGGCACAGAGGTAAAGTATGCTAGCACACCAGAGTTGGGGTTTTGAATACATCGTATCGAATCTCAGCTCTGCCTGTCCGACTGGGTTGGGCGGCAGCATGAACAACGATTGGCTGTTGTTCAGGGTTAGAGGGTAAGAAAGTGGGATCATAGGTCCTCATAACTGGTGCAACTGCGGCCCCTGCTGGCTGACTGATGGCGCCTGCACAAGGCTGAGGAATAATGCTGTTGGGGGTGTGGCCCTCCATACACAGTGCCCGTCAAGTGTATGAACATGAAAAAAAACTGCTGTTACATTTTTAAAAAAGACATTACTCATC
Source organism: Trichomycterus rosablanca (assembly GCF_030014385.1). Taxonomy (NCBI): domain Eukaryota; kingdom Metazoa; phylum Chordata; class Actinopteri; order Siluriformes; family Trichomycteridae; genus Trichomycterus; species Trichomycterus rosablanca. Next base: position 15,736,133 of record NC_085995.1, read on the forward strand.
ATTACAGCATGAAAATGTAGTTTGACTCACCTGGTTGTTAAAGAGAATCTGCAATTTCTCTCCACCTCTTCTCTTATTTAACTCGGTTACTCGGTTATTTAACTCGGTGTTACAGATTATCAGATACACCAAAAAGGCATGGGTGCTCCTGCCAAATTTCAACTAATTTATCATTTGTGGAACTTTTTCTGTAGCCATGCTTGTTGACATAGGCTGTAGTTCAACACCGCAACTGAGGTTAATTGTAAGAGCAGTAAACTGTGTAAGATTGTGCAGTTCATCAGCCACACCACAATTTTTCCTACTTTTACTCAACACTTTGAATGTAACACTGGATGTCACACTTGCTACATCACCTAGCAGTTAGCTAGATATTACTACTACCCAAGCTGCAGTTCTGCAAGCTGACAGTACAATATCTAGGTTTTACCCTATCCAGAAGTCAGTAAAGTTTGTCTGCTGAGTTTTTTTGGACTGGTAAACTACAGTACTGTTGACAGTGGGTTCCCGACGTCTCTTACTATGACCGCCTTCTTTAAGAGGGGTGCTCTACTGTTGACCCCTCTGCCAAGGTCAAATGGACAAATTAAAAGTTAGATGCATTTCAAGCTTGGCTCTCTCGGCCTGCCGTGGTATGATCTGCCCTTCCATTTGTGCTAGCACAAGAGCATGGTAGACCTGGTCTGAGAGCTGTGGCTTATCTCCTCAAGACTTTGAATCGCGTAGTACAGGCCATGCCAGCCTATCTACATGTCACTGCTGCTTGTGCCATTATGGTACAAGATGCACAGGAAATCACTTCACCCACTCGTCACCGAGTCATTAACATCCTTCAGAACATACAGACACAACACATGACAGCTCAGCGTATATCAGGATATGAAGTCATTCTTTGCCCTACTAAAAATCTCACCATTAAACCTCTCTCTTTTGCCAACTCTCCTGTTTGATTGCTTCAAGACCTCTTGCAGCACTCCAGCAGTGACTTGGCATCATCCAACTTAAAGATGAACATGACTGCTTGTCGTCTATTCATTGAGCTCTAGTGTACATGCAGTGTAGTCTACACCACTTGGGGAAGGTGACAAAGTCATTATTGATGACTCTTGCTTTGAACCAAACGATTCCATGTTCCTGTGTGGCTATTCTGTCTGCATGCTACACGACACTGTCATCGAGGCCTCTCCTGTCCCTTACAGATCTGCACAAGCTGCTAGACTTGCACTTACGCATGCGTGCCATCTGTTTTCTGGTCAGTCTGTTACCGTCTACACTGATTCAAAGTATGCTTTCGGAGTATCCCATGATTATGGGAAAATGTGGTCTAATGGAGGCTTTAAATCGGCTGATGGAAATCGGCTATTTTTGCCTGGTCACTGCCTTCCAATCTCGCCATTGTAAAAGTAAAAGGGCATGACCCCTTGGATACAGATATAGCTCGTGCCGCTTTAGCCGATCATTGCGCATGTGCAGCAGCTAATGGATAATGGATCTCAAAATCTGTCTTTCGTAGTTGAACAAAAGACTAGTAAACAGATTATACATTCTTTGCTAAATGATAATCTTTTGAACATTAACGCATTATAAGATGACTCAGATGATTCAGTTCTGGCCCTTCAGGGCGCATTGCTTTGCCACAATCTGTTCTACCTTTTCTTGTAAGACACTATCATGTTGAGTCCCACATCACAAAGAGGGGAGTGGTAGGTCTGTTAACCTAACATTTCTGTATACACAAAGCCAGTTCGTCAAAAAAATCTTACTGGTCACATGTTTAACCTGCGAAACGTGTAAACACAACAGAGAACGCTAAACACGATGCTTTTTCTGTTCCAAACCAACCTTTCACACATGTGCTCGCTCTCCCCTTTAGTTATGCTGTAATAATTAGGGCTGCCGGAGTCTAAAACTCTCTGTAAAACTGTTTGTCAACTAGCATTGTACATTATTAACTACATTCTCTGTTGTTTTACCCCGAGGGCATTCTGATGGAAACCTGTTTACCCGCCGAGGTTAAGGATTAAAGTCGAGACTGCCGGGACAACGATGCTGCTCCTGTCAGATGTGACGGGTCTGGAGTAATTGCAACGACAAGAAATCACTACAGACTTTATTGAAGACTAGAGCGGATAACAACTCTATTATTATTTAATTGTTTATTTATCTATTTATTACCAGTTATGACTTTTAGATCATTTAATTCTGTGTTTGTATGATTTGTGTAAATCGTGTATTTATTTAAAGTATCCTCCAGGCCACCCAAGAAGGATGGGCCCTGCTGAGTCTGGTTCCTCTCAAGGTTTCTTCCTGTAATTTTCAGGGAGTTTTTCCTTGCCACAGTCGCCCTCGGCTTGCTCAACAGGGGTTTTTGTATCTGTTGGTCCTGGATTTTGTAAAGTTGCTTTGAGACAATGTCTATTGTAAAAAGCGCTATATAAATAAAGTTGACTTGACTTGACTTGGCTAAAATGCAACCCCATATCAGAAAAAGCTGGGACAAATGCAAATAAAAATGCAGTGTTTCTTATATATACAGTACTTTGACTTTTATTTAATTGCAGATAATTTACACTTTTGTGATGGCAGCATTAATGCAGAAAAGTACATTGAGATCTTAGAGCAACATATTTTGCCTTCAAGACATCATCTTCTCCAGGCACGTCCATGCATTTTTCAACAAGACAATGCAAAACCACATGCTGCAAACATTACAAAGGCATGGCTGTGGAAGTAGAGGGTACGCATACTGGACTGGCCTGCCTGCAGTCCTGACCTGTTCCCAATAAAGAATGTGTGGAGAATTTAGAAACGAAAAATGTGACAACGACGACCCCATACTGTTGCATATCTTAAGATTTGTTTAAAGGAAGAATGGAACAAAATAAAAGCTGAAACACAAAATTGCTTGGTATCCTCGGTGCCAAAACGTCTTTTAAGTGTGGTGAAAATGAGTGGCAACATTACAAAGTGGTAAATGCTTTACTGTCCCAACTTTTTTTGGAATGTTTTGCACGCCTGAAATGCAGGAATGGATGTTTATTAGTAAATGAAATGAAGTTGACCAGACAAAATATGAAATATCTCAGGTTCATCCTGTCAGCAATTAAATAAAAGTCCAAGTCAATGTAAGAAACTCTGAGTTTTTTTTTATTTGCATTTTTCCATGCTGTCCCAACTTTTTGTGATTTTGGGTTGTACATGCTAGTAGTAGAAGATTGATTCTCCAAGTGGGTAAAGGCATTCCTTACAGCCAGTAAGAAGGTGTCCACTGTGGTAAAGATTTTGTCTACCTATCTCTATAGACAGCAAACAAGGCCCTAGTTTTGTTTCGAGACTTACTAACAAACATTTGTAAATACCTACAGATCAATTGGCACTTTCACATACCGTACCACCCACAGTCCTTAGGTCTTGTTGAAAGAATTAGCTTAACTCTCAAGGAGAGATTGACGAAGTCATGCTGGATACAGGTAAGAACAATTGTGTTAAATTACTTGCGGTACTAGCGGAAATCAGAATGTCCCCTAGTGCCACCACAAGCTCTCTCCATTTGAAGTAATTTTGGCAAGCCATTCCAATGAAACAATACCAACAAAACTAACCACTTACACTCCTCAGGTGAACTGAAGATGCTGACATCTGATTATGCAGTAAAACTGGTTGATAAGCCTGTTGAACCTAAAGTGTCTCTGTCTCTCCCATTACCTGCAGAGATCCCTACTCATCCATTTGAGCCTGGTGAGACAGTTCTGGTGAAATCTCTAAACCTCAGGAAGGTTGGCGAGGCGGCGTATGGGCCCCTGACTACTGTCCTGGCTATTACTCGCACAGGCATACTCACTGATTCTCAACCACACTGGATTCATACCTCACGAGTCAAAAAGTGCCCAAACAACAGTAATCAGTGACAGCCCAACTCCTCTTCTGCTCTAGATAGAAGCAAGAGGGGAAACTAAAAGAAACATAGTGCAAACCTGTTTAATTTTTTTTGTGTGTTGATATTGATGATTCTGATATTTTGTGTCCTGACAGTTTTACAAAGTTTACTGATAGCAATTCTGAACCAACAACTTAGATACTGGACGAACATCACAACATCCTCCCCGCAGAATTAGATAATCCTCTAACCTCAGAATTGGCTGTCCTACAAGAGTGGGTGCACCTGTAAGACATAAGGCCATGATGAATTGATTTGATTTGATGAAACTAGATAGGGGAGTCTGTGACACAATTAATGATAAGCTAAATATCTATGCCAGGATCCATGTGGCTAATGAGATTGGCACTTTGTGCTGGCTCATTCAGATTACATTAACAAAACCAATCGGTTTCAAATAAACTACTCTAAACCACTATTAAAAACATGCAAATCACTGACTCTGGTACTTTAATGGCCCTGACCCATATCAAAAGGTAAAAAAGGAGGAGTCCCAAGAAACAGGGAAGAAGAACAAATTCATATACAAATTTACCCTTCTCCCAGGCCCTGATGATGTAAATTATCACAGGGTGCTCATTCAGTGTGAAGAAAATACTGCATGTGCCCTATCCGTGTTTAATAAACAGGTGGCTAAAATTTTACAGGACTGTTGGACATGCCACAAACCTACTACCAAATGGTATACTTCTCCTCTTACTTACTCCTCTATTAAGAACTTAACTCAATCACATTCTTGTATTATACCTACTTGCATGTCTGCGTTGTTGACTTTTGGTAATGAAATAAGAAAGAACTTCACTCCATCCAATTATTACCCTACTTGCAATAATGAGCCCACACCAGAACAAAATGCTCACTTTAAAATTCCGTGGAAACATGGTGAGACTTGTGTGTGCTCTTTATCTGCCAAACTGTAGGCCCATTGGTAAGTCTGTTTGCTAAACATACGTCTCGTTTAACGATACCACTTCAAAATGTATGGCTAAACTGGGGAATAATACAATTTGTTTTGAATGTTCTTCAAACTTAAACAAACTTGGCTTGTAGACGAAAGGCTTATCACCGCCTAACCTCCAATTGGCAAGGCTGCTGTTGTAATCACTCCCTATTATAATCACTCCAAGCACCTCAGTTTTGTTACTAAAAATTCATGCCGACAAACCACAACACCAAGCTAAAGAATTTATTTCTAATTAGATGCCTTCCTGGTATAATGGATATCACCTTTGGAACCCTTTGACATCTACTGGGGCTGCATTTGGTTTCTCCTTGATACCTACAGGTGGTACAGCAGCAACATTCAACAAAATTAATGGCCTGGCTTGGTCAGTATTATATTTGGCTAATGAGGCAGAGTCAGTCAATTGATTATGAAATGACTGCACTTCGTACTGCTGTTATTCAGCATAGACCGATCAGCCATTACATTAAAACCACCTCCTTGTTTCTATACACATTGTCCATTTTATCAGCTCCACTTACCGTATAGAAGCACTTTGTAGTTCTACAATTACTGACTGTAGTCCATCTGTTTCTTTGCATGCTTTGTTAGCCCCCTTTCTTGCTGTTCTTCAATGGTCAGGACTCCCCCAGGACCACCACAGAGCAGGTATTATTTGGGTGGTGGAATATTCTCAGCACTGCAGTAACACTGACATGGTGATGGTGTGTTAGTGTGTGTGTTGTGCTGGTATAACACATAAGACACAGCAGTACTAATGGAGTTTTTAAACACCTCACTGTTACTGCTGGACTGAGAATAGTCCACCAACCAAAAATATACAGCCAACAGCACCACGTGGGCAGCTTCCTGTGACCACTGGTGAAGGTCTAGAAGATGACCAACTCAAACAGCAGCAGTAGATGAGCGATCGTCTCTGACTTTACATCTACAAGGTGGCTCAACTAGGTGGGTGTGTCTAATAGAGTGGACAGTGAGTGGACATGGTATTTTTAAAACTCCAGCAGCGCTGCTGTGTCTGATCCACTCATACCAGCACAACACACTCTAACATACCACCACCATGTCATTGTCACTGCAGTGCTGAGAATCATCCCCTACCTAAATAATACCTGCTCTGTGGCGGACCTGTGGGGGTCCTGACCATTGAAGAACAGGGTGAAAGCAGGCTAAAAAAAAGTATATAGAGAAACAGATGTACTACAGTCAGTAATTGTAGAACTACAAAGTGCTTCTATATGGTAAGTGGAGCTGATAAAATGGACAGTGTAGAAACAAGGAGGTGGTTTTAATGTTATGGCCAAGAGGGGCGGAGTGTGCAAAGTCCTTGAAACATCTTGTTGTTTTTACATACCTACTTGACATGATAACCTTACCTCTATCATACAACACATGAAAGAGGCCATTGAAACTCCTGACAATCTGTGGCTTTCCTGGCTCTTCCCATGGGGTAATGGATGGATGGCTTGGGTTATTAATACTGTGTTGCCTATTATTATTATTGTTGGGTTTTTTTTAAACGTATTTGTGGATCTTGTTTTTGAGAGTAGTATTAAGAGTAGAATTATAGCATTCACTCGCCTTCGTACTTCTGATCATTATCCTTTGTAATGCATATGTCTTAGTAGACATATGAAAGGGGACTGTTAGATTATCTTTCTTTCTTTTGTATCTTTAGTCAACCTTATAGTCATGAGTCATGCAACCATATGTATGTGTTGTGATCACACCCTGGAATTTCCTACTGTCTTTTGATCATTCCTTCCTTTTGATCGTTACTTCCTCAGGAAGTGATTATGCACAGATTTCCACAGACACATTCCAGACTGTGAAACGCTGTCCTGGAAGATATTAATGCCAATTGTTTACCAATTATACAACACTATTAAAAAAGAGCAAAGTGAGAGCTGCTGTAACAGGCTGCTGATCACTCCAGCGCCAAGGTGTGAATTTCCCTAATAGGGATCAATAAAGGAATCTTATCTTATCTTAAATGTTAAGAAAATTGTATTTGTAAAAAATGCAATGTTAGCATTAGTTTCATTCACTTCATTTCTTTTTTTAAATATTCCACCTGTGCACACACACCTGCCATCAGTAAGATCCCAAAGCATGGGAGCCATTAAAAAAAATCACTGACAAGGGAGGATAGATAAAATAAATAGCACAACTGTATTAAAGTGAAATGAAATAAAAAGTAGAGAAAACAGTTATTGTTAAGTGGCTTTTTATTGTGGGCTATAAGAGGCTCCAAGTGATTGATGCTCTTCTTTACAGTCCTCATTCTTCACTTGGTATCAACGATATTGACTGCCTGGCTGAAGCTTAGCACCTCCACAAGTTATTTTGTTAAAGGATCAGCCTCTTTCATGTCTAAATATAAATATAAGTGCAAACAACAATTCTCTCTGCCATGTCCGTGTAATTTACGAACACTCACACATTCCACAATGTATGGCTCTGTCTACCCAGGGCTTGGCAGGATTACAAAGACAAATGTGTGTTTAATAACAGCTGTTTCATAGGAGCCACCAGGATCCTAAATATGAATGATAATGCCACACATTAACTTCAGTTTTTTTTTCTAAAAAATATATGACCGTGGACACTGGTAGCCATTGTTTGGCATGTTAAAGATAAATAATTTTAATGCTTGTTACAATTTAATAGGGCCACTAGCACAGTGGGTAGTTTTAGTGACTAGCTTTAACACGCCTTGGCATAGATTTTACAAGTCTGTCAAACTCATAAAGGATGAAAAAACATTTGTCTAAAAAACTTTTCTTTTAATCAATGTTTTAATAATGATTGTGGAAAGCAGTTTCCCATAGGTGTTTAGCTGTGTTAAGACTTGATATCTGCTGTAGCTATATCATACAATGACCATATAAAAATATAATACTCTCCAAAAGTCTTATTTCTTTAGCTGTATGTACACTTTCATCTTAATTTTAGTTTCTTCAAATTTCTAATAAAACAATAAATGTAGCTAGATGACAAGTATAAATGTAATTGTGATATGTACATTCTTGGTTTTTTTTTTCCTTTTATTTATGCATTTTTTTCTCCAATTTTTCTCCAGATTTAGCATATCCAGTTTGTCTTCCGCTGCTGGGGATCCCTGATTGCATTCGAGGGAGGTATATTTATCGTTCACGGCTCCTCCGACCTTTGCGCAGTCCTTAGCGGACTCTTTCTTTTCACCCATGCTTACTGCTCAGGCGCCTCTATTTGCTAATTAGGGTCGTTGCACAGCATTAGAAGACCCCACCCACATGGTCTGTCATCCCACCCTAGCAGATATGGGCCAATTAGAGTCTGCTGCAGGAGCTGGAATATCCTGCTGCGCCACCTGGGTGCCGTTCTTTCTTGTTTTTAAAGAAACTTATACTAAGCTAAAATATTACATTGCTGAAGTATAGGCATTCCATTCTTTTATGATACATTTGGGAAAGTGTGTGTGGGGGGGGGGGGGGTTGCTACTGCAGTATACCCAATAAACATGTGTACAGTCTAATTTTGGTTTTCTTAGTATTGATGTATCCCTTGAAAATAAATGCCTTGCAATTGTGTTTATTAATTGTGTCTGAGTCTCATACCCCATATAAAATCATGTGCCAAGACCCAACAAAGTCTGTAGGTGATGAGGCTATCCCAAAGTTAAAAACAATCAGTCTGTAAATCGCCCTGATCAACCAGCAACATCAATTTCTACATCTGCAACAACATAATGTGCAAATCATGGAGAGGCTGACTAAGCTTTATTACCAGCGGTTCTCAAAACCTGTTCTCTGCGTAAATTTAATTTGAGGTGAGTCAATTTCCTATTTTGGTTCAGCGCTATTTAAACTGGAGAAATATAGTGAAGCAAGATATTTCATGTTTTGTCTGGTCAACTTCATTTCATTTCCAAATATACATCCATCCAGCTTTTTTTTACTTTGTAATGTTGCCATTTCTTCTCACAACACTTAAAAGATGTTTTGGCACAGAGTATACCAAATTATGAAGAGTTTAAGGTGTTATTCTGTCCCATTCTTTTTGCAAACACGTCTTAAGGCATGCAACAGTACAGAGTTGTCATCACATTTTTCATTTTAAAATCCTCCACACATTCTCTGTTCAGGACAGGTCAGGACTGCAGGCAGGTCAGTCCAGCGCCTGTACCCTTTTCCTCCACAGCTACTGTATGTCTTTGTAATGTGTGCAGCATGTGGTTTTGCATTGTCTCGTTAAAAAATGCATAGATTTTCCTGGAACAAGTGCCATCTTGTTTGGTTCTATTTAGCCACTGTTACATACTGTAATGTTGTTTGGAATGAGGGCATTGAAACCCACTGTCAAGTGTAGTGGTCTTATTATTCAGTGCCAGTAGAATGGGTTCATTGCATAATGAGAATGTCATATTAACATTATTTTTGACAGTTCAAAATGTGATAAATTATCTAGTCATTATAGATGTATGACTCTGTGCAACATAATTAACAATTCAGTTACTCTGGTTTTCTCTTAAAAACTCACCAGTTAGTAAATTTCATTTTTAATGTCATTTTGATGTTTTACCACCACTTTATGCTTGTCAGGGTCTCCGTGGGTCTGGTCACTGGGTGCAATCCAGTAACACACCCTGGACAGAACATCAATCCATTGCAAGGACTTAGCCATCCTCCCCAATCATGTCTGTATGTAGAAACCCAACTAGTCAATAGCACCAATATGCATTCAAAACCTGGATCCCAGCTTGAAGTGGGCTAGCACTAGGGTGGCCAGACGTCCGGTTATAGGTCGGACAGTCCGGCTTTTCAGCTGCCAGTCCTCCATCCACGCAACGCTAGGACGGACACTTAAAAATCCTCCTTTTGGAGTGAACTGGTTTAATTTTTGAACAATATTATCTGTCATTGGCTCAGGTACATGTCAAAACAAATGCTTTGTATTTCATTGGTTTAACAGCCTCATTTGCTACCACTGGCCAATCGCAGAAGGTCCGCCCGCTAGTCTGTGATTGGGTGGTTGAATTTCGCCCACCCACTCTGGTCTGTATACACCTCTAATAGAGTCAGTCAGCTCTCATGCTCAGGAATGCTGTGAAAGTGCCAAAAAGTAAACTTTTGGAGGCAGCGAGGAATGGACTTAAATATGAAAAGTAGACACAACATTTAGTGACTGAAACAGTAATTTGTTATAGAATTCTTGCTTAAATTGGTCAAAAACTCTGTTATATTGGTTATGGTTTCATTCTGTGTGTTGCAGTATCATGTCCCCCTGTTCCTAATATGACGTCCTCCTTTTGGGTGTAATGTCCTCCTTTTTGGGGTGTAATGTCCTCCTTTTTGTGACTATGAATGTGGCCACCCTAGCTAGCACCCAAGTAGGTAAATTACCAATCCTAATTGTTTTATGGATTATTTAGGTTAAAAATGTGTTAGTGTGTAATTTCCTGCATTGGTCTGTCACCCAGTCCATCTATACCTAATGAACAGCAACTCTACAACTACCATGGTCATAACAGAATTAACATTATTGAAGATGTATAATATCATTGTTAAATGTGGCTTTTTCATACATTCCTTCAGGTACATAAAGGAATATGGAACTGACATTCCATATTATGATCAAAGCTAAATGCCCATCCTAATGAACATGACTGAAATAGTCAACATGCCAACATTAATCTTGCTGTTTTCATGAGAGTCCTGTGAGTAAGTACATTCAAGCCGGAAAGTCTGCACACCCCGTCACCTTCTCCATGTTTTATTACATTACAGACTCATTCTATAATAGTCTGAGTTCTTGTTTTGCCTCAAACATCTACACACAATCACTGAGAATTCCAGAGTGAAAACAGGGTTTAGAAAATATGCAATTTTATTTTACTGACAAAAATAGTTTATTTAGGGGTTACATATCTGTACACACCCTTAGCCTAATACTTGGTTGATGCACCTTTGGCAGCAAGTACAGCTTCAACCATCTTGGGAAGGAAGCTACAAGCTTGGCACACTTGTTTCTGGACATTTTTGCCCATTACTCTTGGCATGTCTGGAGTTCTGTCAGAGTGACCCTCGGGTTCCTGCTCACCTCTCTGGCCAAAACCCGTCTTCCCCGATCGCTCAGTTTGGCCAGGCAAGATTTTAAATTAGCACAAATGTCTAAAAACCTGCTTTCACTTTGTTATTGTGGGCTATTTTGTGTAGAATTTTGTGACAGAAAAAGAACTCTATTATAGAATGAGTCTGTAACGTAATAAAATGTGGAGAAGGTGAAAGGGGTGTGCAGACTTTCCGTCTAGACTGTATGTGAGGATAAATCTGTTACTGGGTGTTTTTCAGTAACAGACTGCAAAACTGAACATTTAAGCTGTTTTGTTGTCAATATCAGTTTTAAAAAGTTTCTGTTATCAGGGTGGATGAAATGCTTGTGGAATGCAAGTTCTCTTTTTCCAGGCCGAAGCTTTAATTATGGTAAAGGAATCTATTGCAATAGTTTAAAATAAATTCTAGGAATAAATGAATGAATGATGGAGCTACAGGTGTGGGAAATTCAGGTGCTGTGGGGTCAGTCAGGTGATGAAAACTGCAGTGCATCATCCTGGCCTGTAGTTTCATACAACTGTACTGCATGTAAAGTCATAAAATATAAAAATTAAAATAAATAAATAAAGTACACCGACGAGGCATAACATTATGACCGGTGAAGTGAATAACACTGATTATCTCTTAATCACGGGATCTGTTAGCGGGTGGGATATATTAGGCAGCAAGTGAACATTTTATCCTCAAAGTTAATGTGTTAGAAGCAGGAAAAATGGGCAAGTGTAAAGCTTTGAGCGAGTTTAAAGCTTTGAGCAAGTTTGACAAGGGCCAAATTGTGATGGCTAGACGACTGGGTCAGAGCATCTCCAAAACTGCAGCTCTTGTGGGGTGTTCCTGGTCTGCAGTGCAGTATCTATCAAAAGTGGTCCAAGGAAGGAACAGTGGTAAACCGAAGACAGGTTCATGGGTGGCCAAGACTCATTGATGCACGAGCAAAGGCTGGCCCGTGTGGTCTGATCCAACAGACGAGCTACTGTAGCTCAAATTGCTGAAGAAGTTAATGCTGGTTCTGATAGAAAGGTGTCAGAATACACTGTGCATTGCAGTTTGTTGCGTATGAGGCAGCAAAAGGGGGACCAACACAATATTTGGAAGGTGGTCATAATGTTATGCCTAATTGGTGTATAATGCAGACAACTGGAGTAAATTGCAGTAATAAAAATGCACAAAAGCATGTAATGCATTAAGAATGAGTGTAACAAAGTTTAATTTAATTTCTTACTATCTATCAGTTGTACCAGTTCCTCTTTGATCCCTCCCTCTGGTTATCTGTAAAACTGAAGTGGAGAAAATATCTCCCTTGGATTTTCCCACAGCAAAAGAGGATCAGGGAGACAAGCAGCTGAAGATTCACACAAACCAGATGACCACGCTCACCAGAAACATCATCACCACCACCTTTAGAGTGGAGCGAAAATGAAGGTTTTACAATTCAGCCCCTTCATTGCTAAGTACTAAAACTTCCAGAGAAATTTATATTCTCTATAAGAACATTGACTGAGAATAGGACAAAAAAGAAATATTTAATGTTTTATTATTGTACATTTAATTTGATATTTGTAATAGGAATTTAAACAAGTTGCCCCTGTTGGTAAACTAGTTGGTAAGCATGCCCCTGTCCCAACTTGTTTGATGCTCGTTGCAGCCAAATTTAAATCTAATTTAGTAATGATTTATGTGATAAATGTAGAATTAACAGAATATTTCAAAGGGGGTATTTACTCCTTCACATCAGTGTATATCTTTACATTCCTTTTTACCATAACACTAATTTATTACTGGTTTTAATATTTGTGGTCAGTTTTTCAGTCAGTGTCATCTGATCTAAATGGATGTTGATGGGGAGGAGATGTGTAAACACCCTCCTCCCTTTGACCCCCTTATCTTGTTACATGTCCTACCTCTTTCTTTAAAAGGCCAAACATTAAAGCAAGAACCAAGTAACAAACTGTCCCAAATAAAATATTTATATCACTGGCAAGATATAATTCTTATAAATTAAATGTAGTTAATTTCACATTTTAAGGTTATTGTTTCTTTGTAGCAGTACAGATCAGAACATTTCTATTCAAACTGTTTGATTAAACATCAAACTTTATTTGAAGGTTTTAAGTGTTATGATTAAATAGTCTAAAAGTCCTTTTAGATTAATTTAACTCTTTAGGTTCAGATTAACACTTTTATTTTAAGAACTTAAGAGTAAGTAAGAGTAAGGCATAATTGTAAGAACCACACTGCTGGTAACAGAGTTCTGGGGGATTAGGCTGGGCTCATTAATACAAAAGATGCAAAGTGTTATCTGAACCTTGCCATTGGGGACACACATATCAGTGCACCCTTAGTGCCAGTCCCAAGCCTAGATAAATAGAAGAGCTTTGTCATGAAGGGCATGTTTTTAAATAAAATATGCAGTTGAATGAAATATCCACTGTGGTGAACTGTTATTTTAAGCTAAAATAAATCATTCATTTTAAAAATTTAAGACTAAAAGTCTGGTATCAAGAGATTAATCATTATAATCAGGTTGATGTTTCAAATATTCAGGTCAAAAAAGGGTAAATATTTTCAAAAGGTTGTGTTTGTGTTTAGCTTTAAAGACTTGAGGAATGTGGGATAAATCTTTAGCTTAAACATTTTGGGTTAAAAAGTCAGGTTAAAATATTTAAGTACTTTAGCTTTGAAAGTTAAAGTTAATTGTTAGGATCAACTTTAAAAGTTTTATGAACATTTCATGTCATCCAAAATGTAACAAAACCTATTTCCCCTTAACCCCAGCTTCAATGCTCTAGCTTAGTATTGATAACTGATGATCATAACATGCCTCAAGGCAGCTTCATTTTTTTCTTACAACCTGAAATCAAAACATAATAAATCTCTTTCTCCAGCTTTATTAAAACTGTTTATCTTACAAAATTCAAGTAATAAGAAAAAAATAAAACTGTTTTGAAAATGAACTAATAAAAATTTAAAAAGCTAAAAGTCACCAGTCCCCTGATTTAGTACTTTCTAAAGGCACCTTTTGCTTTAATCGTATCAGTCTGTTTGAATATGTTTCTACCAGCTTTGCACACCTAGATGTAGAGGTTTAATGTTAAAACTTTTAAAATAAGACCTCTAGGTTTAACAATAAACCTTTAGAGGACGGAGATAAACATTTAGCTTTAGAATTTATAGCAGTCACTTCAGATTATGTTTTCATCCTCCAAAAATCCCTATCAACCTGCTGTTTTTACATGACTAGGTCATTTTCTATTTAAAATATATAATTCACTAAAATAACCCAGCTAATATTCTGTACAATGTAATAATGAATTAGCAATAATATATGTTATCTTTTATTTTCTTAAGATTTCTTTGTAGTAAGGTTTTTTCCTTTTTTTCTTTTTAAGCATCTGTGTCTTTACTGGGATACTACTTAAAGGATTAACAAAATTAAATAAGGAGCTGTTCAAAGCTCAATCTTATCAAAAACAAGGACACTACTGAAGGATTACAGAAAGTACATGATAGAATTTGGGGAAAATAATGACAGCATTGTCATCCTATCCTATAGGACCTCACAGGGAGACCTTTAGCCACTTTGAGCTGATGTCTTTATGAAGGGATAGCATGGTCAGTCCTCCCAAGCCAAACACCCCTCTTACTGAGGATTAGCTGCTGTCAGAGCCTCCATGTCCCTCTCTCTAAAAACATGTTTTTATAGCTTTGTGTGTGTATGTGTGTGTGTGTGTGTGTGTGTGTGTGTATGTGAGAGAGTGTCTGTGATAGCTCTATGCAAGTCTCAGATAGACTTTGTTTAGCCAACTAGCCTTGCCAGGTATATAGTGGATTAAAGTGAGGGACAGAAGGGGTTAAGGCAGTTCGGCTCAATGCCTGGAAAGGGGAGAGTGTTGTCATGCCAGTGAGTGTGTGTCTGTATGTCAACTTGCAGCCCCCTGACTACATTTGTCTCTTCACAGGCTTTTGACTGACAGGTAGTGGGATTTACTAAGCAGTTTTTTTGTATGAGAGCCAACAAGGTAAAGTGAGCAGGGCGGATTAGTTTGGATTATGTTGTCAGAGGGAGGTTTGATGGACAAATTGAAGAGAAATAAATTGTGAATCTTTTTGAGATTGCATTTTACCATTCTGTCCAAAAGAACCAAAGATAAATCATTAATAATTTTGTACATGGATAGTACATAACCTACATGCTGAACGCTAAGCAATGCAGCAGTTTTTGCTTTTAATCTTTTAAATGGCCTATAATATTTATTTAATATTTTATTTATTTAATAAATGCAGGTAATTAAGATTGCTCAAGCTTGACCTGAAAGGGTTCATTTTTAACATTAGCTTCTGTCCTGCAACAGCTAATGTCTAGCTGTCTGTGAATGCTAGTGTGCATGTTTTTCCTCAGAGTTTTACTAAATCTACGTCAAACTAACAGTATTCAGGTAGCTTTTAGAGCAGTAATGGGCTGTGTAAATGCAAGCCCTTGTTTATGATGACCTCCATTAACTGTAAGGAGCTCTTAGACACTAAATCTCTTGCAGTAAATTTATGGCTGTTGTGATGAACTGGGCTTCTGTATTTTAATCTGCTCTAGCTCAACATTCACACACAGTCCTGGCAACTACATAAACTCTTGCACCACATAAACTCTTGCACCACTCTCCTGAACTGTCTGTAATGTTTGCCTTTAAGGTCTTATTAAGCAAACTGTGTCTCTTTGTGTTTATAATAAATACTCAGTTATAACACTGAGATTTTTTATGCATTCTGACTGTAGGACAAGATTCATAAAACATTTGGGAATGGCTCATTAAACTCACAAGTGGCATGACATCTATGTCATATATTTTTAATGTGGACAGATGTTTATAATAGTCTTGCTCATTATAGGTTTTCTACATGACAACTGCTACACAGCTAAACCTTCTACAGTAATAGAATTAAACCCTGTAATAATAAATTACACACTGTATATGCCACGCAACCATTTGTAGGCTGTTTTTATTTTTTTCCCTACCTTTATTTTTAGACTTCTTAACCTGTAACTATACATCGATTAGCCAAGAATTCACCATCACAGTACATTACCATTGCCAAAGAAGAGAATCACAGTCAGGGATATATCAGATGTTGGGCTGATGACAGATGTTGGGTTGAAACAGTACCATAGTTACAATAGTTACATTAACTTTCCAAAGTAAAAAAAATACTTGTGACAAAATACAATGTAAACAATTGAGGGCTTTGCTCAGGGTCCAAACAATGACAACTTGGTTTAGATGGAGCTTAAACTAATGACCTGATATTTTATCTTTTATCTTAATAACTACAAAGTGCTCCTATATGGTAAGTGGAGCTGATAAAATGGACAGTGAGTGTAGAAACAAGGAGATGGTTTTAATGTTATGGCTGATCAGTGTATATAAATGAAGTTGTTGTACTACTTGGTTTTGTATATGTGAGCTTCTTCTTATGTAAATGAATGTGATGTCCCTGGGGAGAAGTGTTAATTAGAATCACATGCAGGCTGATTTCAGAAACGTGACTCATAATATCAATGAGTTGAATGCATGCTGTGCTGCTTTGGAATGTTAGGCATGCACGTCTGTATGTTAAACATATGCATATCCATTAATGTTTAAATATCTGCTCTGAGATTCAGCAATGGACCTGTGATTGGAATTATAACACATAAACAGAACAATAAAATTTGTTGTTTTTTTGTTTATTTTTAGTAGGGCTGATAAATTTACATTACGTACATGTAAATTTACTTGATTAGAATGACATATCAAAGTGTTTTATAGGTGTAGTATTATGGTGAGGAGAAGTGTATGTAATCCCTAATGACTGTTTTTACAGGTTGAACTGAGATATATTGTATTTGTGTACTGACCTTTGCTAAATCCTAGATCCTGACTCTGCCATTTCTGTACCAATTATAGCACTCTTTCTCTCTCTCCCTTTCTCTCCCTCTCTCTATCTCTCTCCTTCGTGTGTTGTTATATTTGTTTCCTTTTTTCAGATTTAAGGTAATAATAATAGTAATAGTAATAGTGTTATATTATAATGGAGATAATGATTATGTTAAAACTAGTGAATCATTTGCTGAGCCAGACATTTTACAGTTGGCTTTTGTATTTTATTTATTTATTTACTGAAATTATACTGTAACTCATTTGTCTAACTGCTGTGTCATTGCAACAATGTGTAATAGGCTGTAAAAAAAAAAAACCTGTAAAATAGGTTGTAAACAATTAAGTAACCATTTGGATAACACTGTGACCTTGTAAATGCAAATATCAGCTGTTTGGTAAAATGCAGAAAACACAGTAATTTATTCATTTGTTATTAAAACAAATAAATTATTAAAATATTAAAATAAATTGTTGAATGATTAATTTATCTATGGCAATGGGGCTAAACAAAAAAAAACATCTAGGTGAATAAAATTACAAATTATTATTATTATTAATTATTACAATTACAAATTATTATTGTTATTATTATTATTATTATTATTAATAATATTAATAATAATAATAGAAATATATTTAAAAGCACCCTTCGAGGTATCGAAGAACAGTGTACAGATAAGTTACAGCACATTTACTGCATCAGAATAGATTTAAGTAAAATGATTTCAGTACAAAGCATAAACAGGCAAAAGTCTCTAAAACAGAGACTACCTCCACTGCTATACAAACATCACTTCCATGAAAACAAGAATCTTTCATTTATTAAAAGATAAGGTAAGGTAGTCTATGTTTTAGAGAATTAATAAATGAAAGATTCTTGTTTTTTCCATGGAAGTGATGTTTGTAGTGCTGTCGAGGTAGTCTCTGTTTTAGAGAATTAATAAATGAAAGATTCTTGTTTTTTCCATGGAAGTGATGTTTGTAGTGCAGTGGAGGTAGTCTCTGTTTTAGAGCATTAATAAATGAAAGATTCTTGTTTTTTCCATGGAAGTGATGTTTGTAGTGCAGTGGAGGTAGTCTCTGTTTTAGAGAATTAATAAATGAAAGATTCTTGTTTTTTGCATGGAAGTGATGTTTGTAGTGCAGTGGAGGTAGTCTCTGTTTTAGAGAATTAATAAATGAAAGATTCTTGTTTTTTTCCATGGAAGTGATGTTTGTATAGCAGTGGAGGTAGTCTCTGTTTTAGATCATTAATAAATGAAAGATTCTTGTTTTTTCCATGGAAGTGATGTTTGTAGTGCAGTGGAGGTAGTCTCTGTTTTAGATCATTAATAAATGAAAGATTCTTGTTTTTCCATGGAAGTGATGTTTGTATTGCAGTGGAGGTAGACTCTGTTTTAGATAATTAATAAATGAAAGATTCTTGTTTTTTCCATGGAAGTGATGTTTGTATAGCAGTGGAGGTAGTCTCTGTTTTAGATCATTAATAAATGAAAGACTCTTGTTTTTTTCCATGGAAGTGATGTTTGTATAGCAGTGGAGGTAGTCTCTGTTTTAGAAAATTAATAAATGAAAGATTCTTGTTTTTTCCATGGAAGTGATGTTTGTATAGCAGTGGATGTAGTCTCTGTTTTAGAGAATTAATAAATGAAAGTTTCTTGTTTTTTTACATGGAAGTGATGTTTGTAGTGCAGTGGAGGTAGTCTCTGTTTTAGAAAATTAATAAATGAAAGATTCTTGTTTTTTCCATGGAAGTGATGTTTGTAGTGCAGTGGAGGTAGACTCTGTTTTAGATAATTAGTAAATGAAAGATTCTTGTTTTTTTCCATGGAAGTGATGTTTGTATAGCAGTGGAGGTAGTCTCTGTTTTAGATCATTAATAAATGAAAGACTCTTGTTTTTTCCATGGAAGTGATGTTTGTATAGCAGTGGATGTAGTCTCTGTTTTAGAAAATTATTAAATGAAAGATTCTTGTTTTTTCCATGGAAGTGATGTTTGTATAGCAGTGGATGTAGTCTCTGTTTTAGAGAATTAATAAATGAAAGATTCTTGTTTTTTTCCATGGAAGTGATGTTTGTAGTGCAGTGGAGGTAGTCTCTGTTTTAGAAAATTAATAAATGAAAGATTCTTGTTTTTTTTCCATGGAAGTGATGTTTGTAGTGCAGTGGAGGTAGTCTCTGTTTTAGAAAATTAATAAATGAAAGATTCTTGTTTTTTCCATGGAAGTGATGTTTGTATAGCAGTGGATGTAGTCTCTGTTTTAGAGAATTAATAAATGAAAGATTCTTGTTTTTTTCCATGGAAGTGATGTTTGTAGTGCAGTGGAGGTAGTCTCTGTTTTAGAGAATTAATAAATGAAAGATTCTTGTTTTTTTTCCATGGAAGTGATGTTTGTAGTGCAGTGGAGGTAGTCTCTGTTTTAGAAAATTAATAAATGAAAGATTCTTGTTTTTTCCATGGAAGTGATGTTTGTATAGCAGTGGAGGTAGTCTCTGTTTTAGAGAATTAATAAATGAAAGATTCTTGTTATTTCCATGGAAGTGATGTTTGTATAGCAGTGGAGGTAGTCTCTGTTTTAGATCATTAGTAAATGAAAGATTCTTGTTTTTTTCCATGGAAGTTATGTTTGTATAGCAGTGGAGGTAGTCTCTGTTTTAGATCATTAATAAATGAAAGATTCTTGTTTTTTCCATGGAAGTGATGTTTGCATAGCAGTGGAGGTAGTCTCTGTTTTAGAAAATTAATAAATGAAAGATTCTTGTTTTTTCCATGGAAGTGATGTTTGTATAGCAGTGGAGGTAGTCTCCGTTTTAGATCATTAGTAAATGAAAGATTCTTGTTTTTTTCCATGGAAGTGATGTTTGTATAGCAGTGGAGGTAGTCTCTGTTTTAGAGAATTAATAAATGAAAGACTCTTGTTTTTTTCCATGGAAGTGATGTTTGTATAGCAGTGGAGGTAGTCTCTGTTTTAGAAAATTAATAAATGAAAGACTCTTGTTTTTTTCCATGGAAGTGATGTTTGTATAGCAGTGGAGGTAGTCTCTGTTTTAGATAATTAGTAAATGAAAGATTCTTGTTTTTTTCCATGGAAGTGATGTTTGTATAGCAGTGGAGGTAGTCTCTGTTTTAGAGAATTAATAAATGAAAGATTCTTGTTTTTTTTCCATGGAAGTGATGTTTGTAGTGCAGTGGAGGTAGTCTCTGTTTTAGAAAATTAATAAATGAAAGATTCTTGTTTTTTCCATGGAAGTGATGTTTGTATAGCAGTGGAGGTAGACTCTGTTTTAGAGAATTAATAAATGAAAGATTCTTGTTTTTTCCATGGAAGTGATGTTTGTATAGCAGTGGAGGTAGTCTCTGTTTTAGAAAATTAATAAATGAAAGATTTTTGTTTTTTCCATGGAAGTGATGTTTGTAGTGCAGTGGAGGTAGACTCTGTTTTAGATAATTAGTAAATGAAAGATTCTTGTTTTTTTCCATGGAAGTGATGTTTGTATAGCAGTGGAGGTAGTCTCTGTTTTAGATCATTAATAAATGAAAGACTCTTGTTTTTTTCCATGGAAGTGATGTTTGTATAGCAGTGGAGGTAGTCTCTGTTTTAGAAAACTAATAAATGAAAGATTCTTGTTTTTTCCATGGAAGTGATGTTTTTATAGCAGTGGATGTAGTCTCTGTTTTAGAGAATTAATAAATGAAAGATTCTTGTTTTTTTTCCATGGAAGTGATGTTTGTAGTGCAGTGGAGGTAGTCTCTGTTTTAGAAAATTAATGAATGAAAGATTCTTGTTTTTTCCATGGAAGTGATGTTTGTATAGCAGTGGAGGTAGTCTCTGTTTTAGAGAATTAATAAATGAAAGATTCTTGTTTTTTCCATGGAAGTGATGTTTGTATAGCAGTGGAGGTAGTCTCTGTTTTAGAAAATTAATAAATGAAAGATTCTTGTTATTTCCATGGAAGTGATGTTTGTATAGCAGTGGAGGTAGTCTCTGTTTTAGATAATTAGTAAATGAAAGATTCTTGTTTTTTTCCATGGAAGTGATGTTTGTATAGCAGTGGAGGTAGTCTCTGTTTTAGATAATTAATAAATGAAAGACTTGTTTTTTTCCATGGAAGTGATGTTTGTATAGCAGTGGAGGTAGTCTCTGTTTTAGATAATTAATAAATGAAAGATTCTTGTTATTTCCATGGAAGTGATGTTTGTATAGCAGTGGAGGTAGTCTCTGTTTTAGAGAATTAATAAATGAAAGATTCTTGTTTTTTCCATGGAAGTGATGTTTGTATAGCAGTGGAGGTAGTCTCTGTTTTAGAGAATTAATAAATGAAAGATTCTTGTTTTTTCCATGGAAGTGATGTTTGTATAGCAGTGGAGGTAGTCTCTGTTTTAGAAAATTAATAAATGAAAGATTCTTGTTTTTTCCATGGAAGTGATGTTTGTATAGCAGTGGAGGTAGTCTCTGTTTTAGAGAATTAATAAATGAAAGATTCTTGTTTTTTCCATGGAAGTGATGTTTGTATAGCAGTGGAAGTAGACTCTGTTTTAGAGAATTAATAAATGAAAGATTCTTGTTTTTTCCTTGGAAGTGATGTTTGTAGTGCAGTGGAGGTAGTCTCTGTTTTAGATCATTAGTAAATGAAAGATTCTTGTTATTTCCATGGAAGTGATGTTTGTATTGCAGTGGAGGTAGTCTCTGTTTTAGAGAATTAATAAATGAAAGATTCTTGTTTTTTCCATGGAAGTGATGTTTGTATAGCAGTGGAGGTAGTCTCTGTTTTAGAGAATTAATAAATGAAAGATTCTTGTTTTTTCCATGGAAGTGATGTTTGTATAGCAGTGGAGGTAGTCTCTGTTTTAGAAAATTAATAAATGAAAGATTCTTGTTATTTCCATGGAAGTGATGTTTGTATAGCAGTGGAGGTAGTCTCTGTTTTAGATAATTAGTAAATGAAAGATTCTTGTTTTTTTCCATGGAAGTGATGTTTGTATAGCAGTGGAGGTAGTCTCTGTTTTAGATAATTAATAAATGAAAGACTTGTTTTTTTCCATGGAAGTGATGTTTGTATAGCAGTGGAGGTAGTCTCTGTTTTAGATAATTAATAAATGAAAGATTCTTGTTATTTCCATGGAAGTGATGTTTGTATAGCAGTGGAGGTAGTCTCTGTTTTAGAGAATTAATAAATGAAAGATTCTTGTTTTTTCCATGGAAGTGATGTTTGTATAGCAGTGGAGGTAGTCTCTGTTTTAGAGAATTAATAAATGAAAGATTCTTGTTTTTTCCATGGAAGTGATGTTTGTATAGCAGTGGAGGTAGTCTCTGTTTTAGAAAATTAATAAATGAAAGATTCTTGTTTTTTCCATGGAAGTGATGTTTGTATAGCAGTGGAGGTAGTCTCTGTTTTAGAGAATTAATAAATGAAAGATTCTTGTTTTTTCCATGGAAGTGATGTTTGTATAGCAGTGGAAGTAGACTCTGTTTTAGAGAATTAATAAATGAAAGATTCTTGTTTTTTCCTTGGAAGTGATGTTTGTAGTGCAGTGGAGGTAGTCTCTGTTTTAGATCATTAGTAAATGAAAGATTCTTGTTATTTCCATGGAAGTGATGTTTGTATTGCAGTGGAGGTAGTCTCTGTTTTAGAGAATTAATAAATGAAAGATTCTTGTTTTTTCCATGGAAGTGATGTTTGTATAGCAGTGGAGGTAGTCTCTGTTTTAGAGAATTAATAAATGAAAGATTCTTGTTTTTTCCATGGAAGTGATGTTTGTATAGCAGTGGAGGTAGTCTCTGTTTTAGAAAATTAATAAATGAAAGATTCTTGTTATTTCCATGGAAGTGATGTTTGTATAGCAGTGGAGGTAGTCTCTGTTTTAGATAATTAGTAAATGAAAGATTCTTGTTTTTTTCCATGGAAGTGATGTTTGTATAGCAGTGGAGGTAGTCTCTGTTTTAGATAATTAATAAATGAAAGACTTGTTTTTTTCCATGGAAGTGATGTTTGTATAGCAGTGGAGGTAGTCTCTGTTTTAGAGAATTAATAAATGAAAGATTCTTGTTATTTCCATGGAAGTGATGTTTGTATAGCAGTGGAGGTAGTCTCTGTTTTAGAGAATTAATAAATGAAAGATTCTTGTTTTTTCCATGGAAGTGATGTTTGTATAGCAGTGGAGGTAGTCTCTGTTTTAGAGAATTAATAAATGAAAGATTCTTGTTTTTTCCATGGAAGTGATGTTTGTATAGCAGTGGAGGTAGTCTCTGTTTTAGAAAATTAATAAATGAAAGATTCTTGTTTTTTCCATGGAAGTGATGTTTGTATAGCAGTGGAGGTAGTCTCTGTTTTAGAGAATTAATAAATGAAAGATTCTTGTTTTTTCCATGGAAGTGATGTTTGTATAGCAGTGGAAGTAGACTCTGTTTTAGAGAATTAATAAATGAAAGATTCTTGTTTTTTCCTTGGAAGTGATGTTTGTAGTGCAGTGGAGGTAGTCTCTGTTTTAGATCATTAGTAAATGAAAGATTCTTGTTATTTCCATGGAAGTGATGTTTGTATTGCAGTGGAGGTAGTCTCTGTTTTAGAGAATTAATAAATGAAAGATTCTTGTTTTTTCCATGGAAGTGATGTTTGTATAGCAGTGGAGGTAGTCTCTGTTTTAGATAATTAATAAATGAAAGACTTGTTTTTTTCCATGGAAGTGATATAGCAGTGGAGGTAGTCTCTGTTTTAGAGAATTAATAAATGAAAGATTCTTGTTATTTCCATGGAAGTGATGTTTGTATAGCAGTGGAGGTAGTCTCTGTTTTAGATAATTAGTAAATGAAAGATTCTTGTTTTTTTCCATGGAAGTGATGTTTGTATAGCAGTGGAGGTAGTCTCTGTTTTAGAGAATTAATAAATGAAAGATTCTTGTTTTTTTCCATGGAAGTGATGTTTGTAGTGCAGTGGAGGTAGTCTCTGTTTTAGAAAACTAATAAATGAAAGATTCTTGTTTTTTCCATGGAAGTGATGTTTGTAGTGCAGTGGAGTAGTCTCTGTTTTAGAAAATTTATAAATGAAAGATTCTTGTTTTTTCCATGGAAGTGATGTTTGTATAGCAGTGGAGGTAGTCTCTGTTTTAGAGAATTAATAAATGAAAGATTCTTGTTTTTTTCATGGAAGCGATGTTTGTAGTGCAGTGGAGGTAGTCTCTGTTTTAGAAAACTAATAAATGAAAGATTCTTGTTTTTTCCATGGAAGTGATGTTTGTAGTGCAGTGGAGTAGTCTCTGTTTTAGAAAATTAATAAATGAAAGATTCTTGTTTTTTCCATGGAAGTGATGTTTGTAGTGCAGTGGAGGTAGACTCTGTTTTAGATAATTAGTAAATGAAAGATTCTTGTTTTTTTCCATGGAAGTGATGTTTGTATAGCAGTGGAGGTAGTCTCTGTTTTAGAGAATTAATAAATGAAAGACTCTTGTTTTTTTCCATGGAAGTGATGTTTGTAGTGCAGTGGAGGTAGTCTCTGTTTTAGAAAATTAATAAATGAAAGATTCTAGTTTTTTCCATGGAAGTGATGTTTGTAGTGCAGTGGAGTAGTCTCTGTTTTAGAAAATTAATAAATGAAAGATTCTTGTTTTTTCCATGGAAGTGATGTTTGTAGTGCAGTGGAGTAGTCTCTGTTTTAGAGAATTAATAAATGAAAGACTCTTGTTTTTTTCCATGGAAGTGATGTTTGTAGTGCAGTGGAGGTAGTCTCTGTTTTAGAAAATTAATAAATGAAAGATTCTAGTTTTTTCCATGGAAGTGATGTTTGTAGTGCAGTGGAGTAGTCTCTGTTTTAGAAAATTAATAAATGAAAGATTCTTGTTTTTTCCATGGAAGTGATGTTTGTAGTGCAGTGGAGTAGTCTCTGTTTTAGAAAATTAATAAATGAAAGATTCTTGTTTTTTCCATGGAAGTGATGTTTGTAGTGCAGTGGAGGTAGTCTCTGTTTTAGAAAACTAATAAATGAAAGATTCTTGTTTTTTCCATGGAAGTGATGTTTGTAGTGCAGTGGAGTAGTCTCTGTTTTAGAAAATTAATAAATGAAAGATTCTTGTTTTTTCCATGGAAGTGATGTTTGTAGTGCAGTGGAGGTAGTCTCTGTTTTAGATAATTAGTAAATGAAAGATTCTTGTTTTTTTCCATGGAAGTGATGTTTGTATAGCAGTGGAGGTAGTCTCTGTTTTAGATCATTAATAAATGAAAGACTCTTGTTTTTTTCCATGGAAGTGATGTTTGTATAGCAGTGGAGGTAGTCTCTGTTTTAGAAAATTAATAAATGAAAGATTCTTGTTTTTTCCAAGGAAGTGATGTTTGTATAGCAGTGGATGTAGTCTCTGTTTTAGAGAATTAATAAATGAAAGATTCTTGTTTTTTTCCATGGAAGTGATGTTTGTAGTGCAGTGAAGGTAGTCTCTGTTTTAGAAAATTAATAAATGAAAGATTCTTGTTTTTTCCATGGAAGTGATGTTTGTATAGCAGTGGAGGTAGTCTCTGTTTTAGAGAATTAATAAATGAAAGATTCTTGTTTTTTCCATGGAAGTGATGTTTGTATAGCAGTGGAGGTAGTCTCTGTTTTAGAAAATTAATAAATGAAAGATTCTTGTTATTTCCATGGAAGTGATGTTTGTATAGCAGTAAAGGTAGTCTCTGTTTTAGAGAATTAATAAATGAAAGATTCTTGTTTTTTCCATGGAAGTGATGTTTGTATAGCAGTGGAGGTAGTCTCTGTTTTAGAAAATTAATAAATGAAAGATTCTTGTTATTTCCATGGAAGTGATGTTTGTATAGCAGTGGAGGTAGTCTCTGTTTTAGATAATTAATAAATGAAAGACTTGTTTTTTTCCATGGAAGTGATGTTTGTATAGCAGTGGAGGTAGTCTCTGTTTTAGATAATTAATAAATGAAAGATTCTTGTTTTTTCCATGGAAGTGATGTTTGTATAGCAGTGGAGGTAGTCTCTGTTTTAGATAATTAGTAAATGAAAGATTCTTGTTTTTTTCCATGGAAGTGATGTTTGTATAGCAGTGGAGGTAGTCTCTGTTTTAGATAATTAATAAATGAAAGACTTGTTTTTTTCCATGGAAGTGATGTTTGTATAGCAGTGGAGGTAGTCTCTGTTTTAGATAATTAATAAATGAAAGATTCTTGTTATTTCCATGGAAGTGATGTTTGTATAGCAGTGGAGGTAGTCTCTGTTTTAGAGAATTAATAAATGAAAGATTCTTGTTTTTTCCATGGAAGTGATGTTTGTATAGCAGTGGAGGTAGTCTCTGTTTTAGAGAATTAATAAATGAAAGATTCTTGTTTTTTCCATGGAAGTGATGTTTGTATAGCAGTGGAGGTAGTCTCTGTTTTAGAAAATTAATAAATGAAAGATTCTTGTTTTTTCCATGGAAGTGATGTTTGTATAGCAGTGGAGGTAGTCTCTGTTTTAGAGAATTAATAAATGAAAGATTCTTGTTTTTTCCATGGAAGTGATGTTTGTATAGCAGTGGAAGTAGACTCTGTTTTAGAGAATTAATAAATGAAAGATTCTTGTTTTTTCCTTGGAAGTGATGTTTGTAGTGCAGTGGAGGTAGTCTCTGTTTTAGATCATTAGTAAATGAAAGATTCTTGTTATTTCCATGGAAGTGATGTTTGTATTGCAGTGGAGGTAGTCTCTGTTTTAGAGAATTAATAAATGAAAGATTCTTGTTTTTTCCATGGAAGTGATGTTTGTATAGCAGTGGAGGTAGTGTCTGTTTTAGATAATTAATAAATGAAAGACTTGTTTTTTTCCATGGAAGTGATATAGCAGTGGAGGTAGTCTCTGTTTTAGAGAATTAATAAATGAAAGATTCTTGTTATTTCCATGGAAGTGATGTTTGTATAGCAGTGGAGGTAGTCTCTGTTTTAGATAATTAGTAAATGAAAGATTCTTGTTTTTTTTCCATGGAAGTGATGTTTGTATAGCAGTGGAGGTAGTCTCTGTTTTAGAGAATTAATAAATGAAAGATTCTTGTTTTTTTCATGGAAGCGATGTTTGTAGTGCAGTGGAGGTAGTCTCTGTTTTAGAAAACTAATAAATGAAAGATTCTTGTTTTTTCCATGGAAGTGATGTTTGTAGTGCAGTGGAGTAGTCTCTGTTTTAGAAAATTAATAAATGAAAGATTCTTGTTTTTTCCATGGAAGTGATGTTTGTAGTGCAGTGGAGGTAGACTCTGTTTTAGATAATTAGTAAATGAAAGATTCTTGTTTTTTTCCATGGAAGTGATGTTTGTATAGCAGTGGAGGTAGTCTCTGTTTTAGAAAATTAATAAATGAAAGATTCTAGTTTTTTCCATGGAAGTGATGTTTGTAGTGCAGTGGAGTAGTCTCTGTTTTAGAAAATTAATAAATGAAAGATTCTAGTTTTTTCCATGGAAGTGATGTTTGTAGTGCAGTGGAGTAGTCTCTGTTTTAGAAAATTAATAAATGAAAGATTCTTGTTTTTTCCATGGAAGTGATGTTTGTAGTGCAGTGGAGTAGTCTCTGTTTTAGAAAATTAATAAATGAAAGATTCTTGTTTTTTTTCCATGGAAGTGATGTTTGTAGTGCAGTGGAGGTAGTCTCTGTTTTAGAAAATTAATAAATGAAAGATTCTTGTTTTTTCCATGGAAGTGATGTTTGTATAGCAGTGGATGTAGTCTCTGTTTTAGAGAATTAATAAATGAAAGATTCTTGTTTTTTTCCATGGAAGTGATGTTTGTAGTGCAGTGGAGGTAGTCTCTGTTTTAGAAAATTAATAAATGAAAGATTCTTGTTTTTTTTCCATGGAAGTGATGTTTGTAGTGCAGTGGAGGTAGTCTCTGTTTTAGAAAATTAATAAATGAAAGATTCTTGTTTTTTCCATGGAAGTGATGTTTGTATAGCAGTGGATGTAGTCTCTGTTTTAGAGAATTAATAAATGAAAGATTCTTGTTTTTTTCCATGGAAGTGATGTTTGTAGTGCAGTGGAGGTAGTCTCTGTTTTAGAGAATTAATAAATGAAAGATTCTTGTTTTTTTTCCATGGAAGTGATGTTTGTAGTGCAGTGGAGGTAGTCTCTGTTTTAGAAAATTAATAAATGAAAGATTCTTGTTTTTTCCATGGAAGTGATGTTTGTATAGCAGTGGAGGTAGTCTCTGTTTTAGAGAATTAATAAATGAAAGATTCTTGTTATTTCCATGGAAGTGATGTTTGTATAGCAGTGGAGGTAGTCTCTGTTTTAGATCATTAGTAAATGAAAGATTCTTGTTTTTTTCCATGGAAGTTATGTTTGTATAGCAGTGGAGGTAGTCTCTGTTTTAGATCATTAATAAATGAAAGATTCTTGTTTTTTCCATGGAAGTGATGTTTGCATAGCAGTGGAGGTAGTCTCTGTTTTAGAAAATTAATAAATGAAAGATTCTTGTTTTTTCCATGGAAGTGATGTTTGTATAGCAGTGGAGGTAGTCTCTGTTTTAGATCATTAGTAAATGAAAGATTCTTGTTTTTTTCCATGGAAGTGATGTTTGTATAGCAGTGGAGGTAGTCTCTGTTTTAGAGAATTAATAAATGAAAGACTCTTGTTTTTTTCCATGGAAGTGATGTTTGTATAGCAGTGGAGGTAGTCTCTGTTTTAGAAAATTAATAAATGAAAGACTCTTGTTTTTTTCCATGGAAGTGATGTTTGTATAGCAGTGGAGGTAGTCTCTGTTTTAGATAATTAGTAAATGAAAGATTCTTGTTTTTTTCCATGGAAGTGATGTTTGTATAGCAGTGGAGGTAGTCTCTGTTTTAGATCATTAATAAATGAAAGACTCTTGTTTTTTTCCATGGAAGTGATGTTTGTATAGCAGTGGAGGTAGTCTCTGTTTTAGAGAATTAATAAATGAAAGATTCTTGTTTTTTTTCCATGGAAGTGATGTTTGTAGTGCAGTGGAGGTAGTCTCTGTTTTAGAAAATTAATAAATGAAAGATTCTTGTTTTTTCCATGGAAGTGATGTTTGTATAGCAGTGGAGGTAGACTCTGTTTTAGAGAATTAATAAATGAAAGATTCTTGTTTTTTCCATGGAAGTGATGTTTGTATAGCAGTGGAGGTAGTCTCTGTTTTAGAAAATTAATAAATGAAAGATTTTTGTTTTGTCCATGGAAGTGATGTTTGTAGTGCAGTGGAGGTAGACTCTGTTTTAGATAATTAGTAAATGAAAGATTCTTGTTTTTTTCCATGGAAGTGATGTTTGTATAGCAGTGGAGGTAGTCTCTGTTTTAGATCATTAATAAATGAAAGACTCTTGTTTTTTTCCATGGAAGTGATGTTTGTATAGCAGTGGAGGTAGTCTCTGTTTTAGAAAACTAATAAATGAAAGATTCTTGTTTTTTCCATGGAAGTGATGTTTTTATAGCAGTGGATGTAGTCTCTGTTTTAGAGAATTAATAAATGAAAGATTCTTGTTTTTTTTCCATGGAAGTGATGTTTGTAGTGCAGTGGAGGTAGTCTCTGTTTTAGAAAATTAATGAATGAAAGATTCTTGTTTTTTCCATGGAAGTGATGTTTGTATAGCAGTGGAGGTAGTCTCTGTTTTAGAGAATTAATAAATGAAAGATTCTTGTTTTTTCCATGGAAGTGATGTTTGTATAGCAGTGGAGGTAGTCTCTGTTTTAGAAAATTAATAAATGAAAGATTCTTGTTATTTCCATGGAAGTGATGTTTGTATAGCAGTGGAGGTAGTCTCTGTTTTAGATAATTAGTAAATGAAAGATTCTTGTTTTTTTCCATGGAAGTGATGTTTGTATAGCAGTGGAGGTAGTCTCTGTTTTAGATAATTAATAAATGAAAGACTTGTTTTTTTCCATGGAAGTGATGTTTGTATAGCAGTGGAGGTAGTCTCTGTTTTAGATAATTAATAAATGAAAGATTCTTGTTATTTCCATGGAAGTGATGTTTGTATAGCAGTGGAGGTAGTCTCTGTTTTAGAGAATTAATAAATGAAAGATTCTTGTTTTTTCCATGGAAGTGATGTTTGTATAGCAGTGGAGGTAGTCTCTGTTTTAGAGAATTAATAAATGAAAGATTCTTGTTTTTTCCATGGAAGTGATGTTTGTATAGCAGTGGAGGTAGTCTCTGTTTTAGAAAATTAATAAATGAAAGATTCTTGTTTTTTCCATGGAAGTGATGTTTGTATAGCAGTGGAGGTAGTCTCTGTTTTAGAGAATTAATAAATGAAAGATTCTTGTTTTTTCCATGGAAGTGATGTTTGTATAGCAGTGGAAGTAGACTCTGTTTTAGAGAATTAATAAATGAAAGATTCTTGTTTTTTCCTTGGAAGTGATGTTTGTAGTGCAGTGGAGGTAGTCTCTGTTTTAGATCATTAGTAAATGAAAGATTCTTGTTATTTCCATGGAAGTGATGTTTCTATTGCAGTGGAGGTAGTCTCTGTTTTAGAGAATTAATAAATGAAAGATTCTTGTTTTTTCCATGGAAGTGATGTTTGTATAGCAGTGGAGGTAGTCTCTGTTTTAGAGAATTAATAAATGAAAGATTCTTGTTTTTTCCATGGAAGTGATGTTTGTATAGCAGTGGAGGTAGTCTCTGTTTTAGAAAATTAATAAATGAAAGATTCTTGTTATTTCCATGGAAGTGATGTTTGTATAGCAGTGGAGGTAGTCTCTGTTTTAGATAATTAGTAAATGAAAGATTCTTGTTTTTTTCCATGGAAGTGATGTTTGTATAGCAGTGGAGGTAGTCTCTGTTTTAGATAATTAATAAATGAAAGACTTGTTTTTTTCCATGGAAGTGATGTTTGTATAGCAGTGGAGGTAGTCTCTGTTTTAGATAATTAATAAATGAAAGATTCTTGTTATTTCCATGGAAGTGATGTTTGTATAGCAGTGGAGGTAGTCTCTGTTTTAGAGAATTAATAAATGAAAGATTCTTGTTTTTTCCATGGAAGTGATGTTTGTATAGCAGTGGAGGTAGTCTCTGTTTTAGAGAATTAATAAATGAAAGATTCTTGTTTTTTCCATGGAAGTGATGTTTGTATAGCAGTGGAGGTAGTCTCTGTTTTAGAAAATTAATAAATGAAAGATTCTTGTTTTTTCCATGGAAGTGATGTTTGTATAGCAGTGGAGGTAGTCTCTGTTTTAGAGAATTAATAAATGAAAGATTCTTGTTTTTTCCATGGAAGTGATGTTTGTATAGCAGTGGATGTAGTCTCTGTTTTAGAGAATTAATAAATGAAAGATTCTTGTTTTTTTCCATGGAAGTGATGTTTGTAGTGCAGTGGAGGTAGTCTCTGTTTTAGAAAATTAATAAATGAAAGATTCTTGTTTTTTTTCCATGGAAGTGATGTTTGTAGTGCAGTGGAGGTAGTCTCTGTTTTAGAAAATTAATAAATGAAAGATTCTTGTTTTTTCCATGGAAGTGATGTTTGTATAGCAGTGGATGTAGTCTCTGTTTTAGAGAATTAATAAATGAAAGATTCTTGTTTTTTTCCATGGAAGTGATGTTTGTAGTGCAGTGGAGGTAGTCTCTGTTTTAGAGAATTAATAAATGAAAGATTCTTGTTTTTTTTCCATGGAAGTGATGTTTGTAGTGCAGTGGAGGTAGTCTCTGTTTTAGAAAATTAATAAATGAAAGATTCTTGTTTTTTCCATGGAAGTGATGTTTGTATAGCAGTGGAGGTAGTCTCTGTTTTAGAGAATTAATAAATGAAAGATTCTTGTTATTTCCATGGAAGTGATGTTTGTATAGCAGTGGAGGTAGTCTCTGTTTTAGATCATTAGTAAATGAAAGATTCTTGTTTTTTTCCATGGAAGTTATGTTTGTATAGCAGTGGAGGTAGTCTCTGTTTTAGATCATTAATAAATGAAAGATTCTTGTTTTTTCCATGGAAGTGATGTTTGCATAGCAGTGGAGGTAGTCTCTGTTTTAGAAAATTAATAAATGAAAGATTCTTGTTTTTTCCATGGAAGTGATGTTTGTATAGCAGTGGAGGTAGTCTCTGTTTTAGATCATTAGTAAATGAAAGATTCTTGTTTTTTTCCATGGAAGTGATGTTTGTATAGCAGTGGAGGTAGTCTCTGTTTTAGAGAATTAATAAATGAAAGACTCTTGTTTTTTTCCATGGAAGTGATGTTTGTATAGCAGTGGAGGTAGTCTCTGTTTTAGAAAATTAATAAATGAAAGACTCTTGTTTTTTTCCATGGAAGTGATGTTTGTATAGCAGTGGAGGTAGTCTCTGTTTTAGATAATTAGTAAATGAAAGATTCTTGTTTTTTTCCATGGAAGTGATGTTTGTATAGCAGTGGAGGTAGTCTCTGTTTTAGATCATTAATAAATGAAAGACTCTTGTTTTTTTCCATGGAAGTGATGTTTGTATAGCAGTGGAGGTAGTCTCTGTTTTAGAGAATTAATAAATGAAAGATTCTTGTTTTTTTTCCATGGAAGTGATGTTTGTAGTGCAGTGGAGGTAGTCTCTGTTTTAGAAAATTAATAAATGAAAGATTCTTGTTTTTTCCATGGAAGTGATGTTTGTATAGCAGTGGAGGTAGACTCTGTTTTAGAGAATTAATAAATGAAAGATTCTTGTTTTTTCCATGGAAGTGATGTTTGTATAGCAGTGGAGGTAGTCTCTGTTTTAGAAAATTAATAAATGAAAGATTTTTGTTTTGTCCATGGAAGTGATGTTTGTAGTGCAGTGGAGGTAGACTCTGTTTTAGATAATTAGTAAATGAAAGATTCTTGTTTTTTTCCATGGAAGTGATGTTTGTATAGCAGTGGAGGTAGTCTCTGTTTTAGATCATTAATAAATGAAAGACTCTTGTTTTTTTCCATGGAAGTGATGTTTGTATAGCAGTGGAGGTAGTCTCTGTTTTAGAAAACTAATAAATGAAAGATTCTTGTTTTTTCCATGGAAGTGATGTTTTTATAGCAGTGGATGTAGTCTCTGTTTTAGAGAATTAATAAATGAAAGATTCTTGTTTTTTTTCCATGGAAGTGATGTTTGTAGTGCAGTGGAGGTAGTCTCTGTTTTAGAAAATTAATGAATGAAAGATTCTTGTTTTTTCCATGGAAGTGATGTTTGTATAGCAGTGGAGGTAGTCTCTGTTTTAGAGAATTAATAAATGAAAGATTCTTGTTTTTTCCATGGAAGTGATGTTTGTATAGCAGTGGAGGTAGTCTCTGTTTTAGAAAATTAATAAATGAAAGATTCTTGTTATTTCCATGGAAGTGATGTTTGTATAGCAGTGGAGGTAGTCTCTGTTTTAGATAATTAGTAAATGAAAGATTCTTGTTTTTTTCCATGGAAGTGATGTTTGTATAGCAGTGGAGGTAGTCTCTGTTTTAGATAATTAATAAATGAAAGACTTGTTTTTTTCCATGGAAGTGATGTTTGTATAGCAGTGGAGGTAGTCTCTGTTTTAGATAATTAATAAATGAAAGATTCTTGTTATTTCCATGGAAGTGATGTTTGTATAGCAGTGGAGGTAGTCTCTGTTTTAGAGAATTAATAAATGAAAGATTCTTGTTTTTTCCATGGAAGTGATGTTTGTATAGCAGTGGAGGTAGTCTCTGTTTTAGAGAATTAATAAATGAAAGATTCTTGTTTTTTCCATGGAAGTGATGTTTGTATAGCAGTGGAGGTAGTCTCTGTTTTAGAAAATTAATAAATGAAAGATTCTTGTTTTTTCCATGGAAGTGATGTTTGTATAGCAGTGGAGGTAGTCTCTGTTTTAGAGAATTAATAAATGAAAGATTCTTGTTTTTTCCATGGAAGTGATGTTTGTATAGCAGTGGAAGTAGACTCTGTTTTAGAGAATTAATAAATGAAAGATTCTTGTTTTTTCCTTGGAAGTGATGTTTGTAGTGCAGTGGAGGTAGTCTCTGTTTTAGATCATTAGTAAATGAAAGATTCTTGTTATTTCCATGGAAGTGATGTTTCTATTGCAGTGGAGGTAGTCTCTGTTTTAGAGAATTAATAAATGAAAGATTCTTGTTTTTTCCATGGAAGTGATGTTTGTATAGCAGTGGAGGTAGTCTCTGTTTTAGAGAATTAATAAATGAAAGATTCTTGTTTTTTCCATGGAAGTGATGTTTGTATAGCAGTGGAGGTAGTCTCTGTTTTAGAAAATTAATAAATGAAAGATTCTTGTTATTTCCATGGAAGTGATGTTTGTATAGCAGTGGAGGTAGTCTCTGTTTTAGATAATTAGTAAATGAAAGATTCTTGTTTTTTTCCATGGAAGTGATGTTTGTATAGCAGTGGAGGTAGTCTCTGTTTTAGATAATTAATAAATGAAAGACTTGTTTTTTTCCATGGAAGTGATGTTTGTATAGCAGTGGAGGTAGTCTCTGTTTTAGATAATTAATAAATGAAAGATTCTTGTTATTTCCATGGAAGTGATGTTTGTATAGCAGTGGAGGTAGTCTCTGTTTTAGAGAATTAATAAATGAAAGATTCTTGTTTTTTCCATGGAAGTGATGTTTGTATAGCAGTGGAGGTAGTCTCTGTTTTAGAGAATTAATAAATGAAAGATTCTTGTTTTTTCCATGGAAGTGATGTTTGTATAGCAGTGGAGGTAGTCTCTGTTTTAGAAAATTAATAAATGAAAGATTCTTGTTTTTTCCATGGAAGTGATGTTTGTATAGCAGTGGAGGTAGTCTCTGTTTTAGAGAATTAATAAATGAAAGATTCTTGTTTTTTCCATGGAAGTGATGTTTGTATAGCAGTGGAAGTAGACTCTGTTTTAGAGAATTAATAAATGAAAGATTCTTGTTTTTTCCTTGGAAGTGATGTTTGTAGTGCAGTGGAGGTAGTCTCTGTTTTAGATCATTAGTAAATGAAAGATTCTTGTTATTTCCATGGAAGTGATGTTTGTATTGCAGTGGAGGTAGTCTCTGTTTTAGAGAATTAATAAATGAAAGATTCTTGTTTTTTCCATGGAAGTGATGTTTGTATAGCAGTGGAGGTAGTGTCTGTTTTAGATAATTAATAAATGAAAGACTTGTTTTTTTCCATGGAAGTGATATAGCAGTGGAGGTAGTCTCTGTTTTAGAGAATTAATAAATGAAAGATTCTTGTTATTTCCATGGAAGTGATGTTTGTATAGCAGTGGAGGTAGTCTCTGTTTTAGATAATTAGTAAATGAAAGATTCTTGTTTTTTTCCATGGAAGTGATGTTTGTATAGCAGTGGAGGTAGTCTCTGTTTTAGAGAATTAATAAATGAAAGATTCTTGTTTTTTTCCATGGAAGTGATGTTTGTAGTGCAGTGGAGGTAGTCTCTGTTTTAGAAAACTAATAAATGAAAGATTCTTGTTTTTTCCATGGAAGTGATGTTTGTAGTGCAGTGGAGTAGTCTCTGTTTTAGAAAATTTATAAATGAAAGATTCTTGTTTTTTCCATGGAAGTGATGTTTGTATAGCAGTGGAGGTAGTCTCTGTTTTAGAGAATTAATAAATGAAAGATTCTTGTTTTTTTCATGGAAGCGATGTTTGTAGTGCAGTGGAGGTAGTCTCTGTTTTAGAAAACTAATAAATGAAAGATTCTTGTTTTTTCCATGGAAGTGATGTTTGTAGTGCAGTGGAGTAGTCTCTGTTTTAGAAAATTAATAAATGAAAGATTCTTGTTTTTTCCATGGAAGTGATGTTTGTAGTGCAGTGGAGGTAGACTCTGTTTTAGATAATTAGTAAATGAAAGATTCTTGTTTTTTTCCATGGAAGTGATGTTTGTATAGCAGTGGAGGTAGTCTCTGTTTTAGAGAATTAATAAATGAAAGACTCTTGTTTTTTTCCATGGAAGTGATGTTTGTAGTGCAGTGGAGGTAGTCTCTGTTTTAGAAAATTAATAAATGAAAGATTCTAGTTTTTTCCATGGAAGTGATGTTTGTAGTGCAGTGGAGTAGTCTCTGTTTTAGAAAATTAATAAATGAAAGATTCTTGTTTTTTCCATGGAAGTGATGTTTGTAGTGCAGTGGAGTAGTCTCTGTTTTAGAGAATTAATAAATGAAAGACTCTTGTTTTTTTCCATGGAAGTGATGTTTGTAGTGCAGTGGAGGTAGTCTCTGTTTTAGAAAATTAATAAATGAAAGATTCTAGTTTTTTCCATGGAAGTGATGTTTGTAGTGCAGTGGAGTAGTCTCTGTTTTAGAAAATTAATAAATGAAAGATTCTTGTTTTTTCCATGGAAGTGATGTTTGTAGTGCAGTGGAGTAGTCTCTGTTTTAGAAAATTAATAAATGAAAGATTCTTGTTTTTTCCATGGAAGTGATGTTTGTAGTGCAGTGGAGGTAGTCTCTGTTTTAGAAAACTAATAAATGAAAGATTCTTGTTTTTTCCATGGAAGTGATGTTTGTAGTGCAGTGGAGTAGTCTCTGTTTTAGAAAATTAATAAATGAAAGATTCTTGTTTTTTCCATGGAAGTGATGTTTGTAGTGCAGTGGAGGTAGTCTCTGTTTTAGATAATTAGTAAATGAAAGATTCTTGTTTTTTTCCATGGAAGTGATGTTTGTATAGCAGTGGAGGTAGTCTCTGTTTTAGATCATTAATAAATGAAAGACTCTTGTTTTTTTCCATGGAAGTGATGTTTGTATAGCAGTGGAGGTAGTCTCTGTTTTAGAAAATTAATAAATGAAAGATTCTTGTTTTTTCCAAGGAAGTGATGTTTGTATAGCAGTGGATGTAGTCTCTGTTTTAGAGAATTAATAAATGAAATATTCTTGTTTTTTTCCATGGAAGTGATGTTTGTAGTGCAGTGAAGGTAGTCTCTGTTTTAGAAAATTAATAAATGAAAGATTCTTGTTTTTTCCATGGAAGTGATGTTTGTATAGCAGTGGAGGTAGTCTCTGTTTTAGAGAATTAATAAATGAAAGATTCTTGTTTTTTCCATGGAAGTGATGTTTGTATAGCAGTGGAGGTAGTCTCTGTTTTAGAAAATTAATAAATGAAAGATTCTTGTTATTTCCATGGAAGTGATGTTTGTATAGCAGTAAAGGTAGTCTCTGTTTTAGAGAATTAATAAATGAAAGATTCTTGTTTTTTCCATGGAAGTGATGTTTGTATAGCAGTGGAGGTAGTCTCTGTTTTAGAAAATTAATAAATGAAAGATTCTTGTTATTTCCATGGAAGTGATGTTTGTATAGCAGTGGAGGTAGTCTCTGTTTTAGATAATTAATAAATGAAAGACTTGTTTTTTTCCATGGAAGTGATGTTTGTATAGCAGTGGAGGTAGTCTCTGTTTTAGATAATTAATAAATGAAAGATTCTTGTTTTTTCCATGGAAGTGATGTTTGTATAGCAGTGGAGGTAGTCTCTGTTTTAGATAATTAGTAAATGAAAGATTCTTGTTTTTTTCCATGGAAGTGATGTTTGTATAGCAGTGGAGGTAGTCTCTGTTTTAGATAATTAATAAATGAAAGACTTGTTTTTTTCCATGGAAGTGATGTTTGTATAGCAGTGGAGGTAGTCTCTGTTTTAGATAATTAATAAATGAAAGATTCTTGTTATTTCCATGGAAGTGATGTTTGTATAGCAGTGGAGGTAGTCTCTGTTTTAGAGAATTAATAAATGAAAGATTCTTGTTTTTTCCATGGAAGTGATGTTTGTATAGCAGTGGAGGTAGTCTCTGTTTTAGAGAATTAATAAATGAAAGATTCTTGTTTTTTCCATGGAAGTGATGTTTGTATAGCAGTGGAGGTAGTCTCTGTTTTAGAAAATTAATAAATGAAAGATTCTTGTTTTTTCCATGGAAGTGATGTTTGTATAGCAGTGGAGGTAGTCTCTGTTTTAGAGAATTAATAAATGAAAGATTCTTGTTTTTTCCATGGAAGTGATGTTTGTATAGCAGTGGAAGTAGACTCTGTTTTAGAGAATTAATAAATGAAAGATTCTTGTTTTTTCCTTGGAAGTGATGTTTGTAGTGCAGTGGAGGTAGTCTCTGTTTTAGATCATTAGTAAATGAAAGATTCTTGTTATTTCCATGGAAGTGATGTTTGTATTGCAGTGGAGGTAGTCTCTGTTTTAGAGAATTAATAAATGAAAGATTCTTGTTTTTTCCATGGAAGTGATGTTTGTATAGCAGTGGAGGTAGTGTCTGTTTTAGATAATTAATAAATGAAAGACTTGTTTTTTTCCATGGAAGTGATATAGCAGTGGAGGTAGTCTCTGTTTTAGAGAATTAATAAATGAAAGATTCTTGTTATTTCCATGGAAGTGATGTTTGTATAGCAGTGGAGGTAGTCTCTGTTTTAGATAATTAGTAAATGAAAGATTCTTGTTTTTTTCCATGGAAGTGATGTTTGTATAGCAGTGGAGGTAGTCTCTGTTTTAGAGAATTAATAAATGAAAGATTCTTGTTTTTTTCATGGAAGCGATGTTTGTAGTGCAGTGGAGGTAGTCTCTGTTTTAGAAAACTAATAAATGAAAGATTCTTGTTTTTTCCATGGAAGTGATGTTTGTAGTGCAGTGGAGTAGTCTCTGTTTTAGAAAATTAATAAATGAAAGATTCTTGTTTTTTCCATGGAAGTGATGTTTGTAGTGCAGTGGAGGTAGACTCTGTTTTAGATAATTAGTAAATGAAAGATTCTTGTTTTTTTCCATGGAAGTGATGTTTGTATAGCAGTGGAGGTAGTCTCTGTTTTAGAAAATTAATAAATGAAAGATTCTAGTTTTTTCCATGGAAGTGATGTTTGTAGTGCAGTGGAGTAGTCTCTGTTTTAGAAAATTAATAAATGAAAGATTCTAGTTTTTTCCATGGAAGTGATGTTTGTAGTGCAGTGGAGTAGTCTCTGTTTTAGAAAATTAATAAATGAAAGATTCTTGTTTTTTCCATGGAAGTGATGTTTGTAGTGCAGTGGAGTAGTCTCTGTTTTAGAAAATTAATAAATGAAAGATTCTTGTTTTTTTTCCATGGAAGTGATGTTTGTAGTGCAGTGGAGGTAGTCTCTGTTTTAGAAAATTAATAAATGAAAGATTCTTGTTTTTTCCATGGAAGTGATGTTTGTATAGCAGTGGATGTAGTCTCTGTTTTAGAGAATTAATAAATGAAAGATTCTTGTTTTTTTCCATGGAAGTGATGTTTGTAGTGCAGTGGAGGTAGTCTCTGTTTTAGAAAATTAATAAATGAAAGATTCTTGTTTTTTTTCCATGGAAGTGATGTTTGTAGTGCAGTGGAGGTAGTCTCTGTTTTAGAAAATTAATAAATGAAAGATTCTTGTTTTTTCCATGGAAGTGATGTTTGTATAGCAGTGGATGTAGTCTCTGTTTTAGAGAATTAATAAATGAAAGATTCTTGTTTTTTTCCATGGAAGTGATGTTTGTAGTGCAGTGGAGGTAGTCTCTGTTTTAGAGAATTAATAAATGAAAGATTCTTGTTTTTTTTCCATGGAAGTGATGTTTGTAGTGCAGTGGAGGTAGTCTCTGTTTTAGAAAATTAATAAATGAAAGATTCTTGTTTTTTCCATGGAAGTGATGTTTGTATAGCAGTGGAGGTAGTCTCTGTTTTAGAGAATTAATAAATGAAAGATTCTTGTTATTTCCATGGAAGTGATGTTTGTATAGCAGTGGAGGTAGTCTCTGTTTTAGATCATTAGTAAATGAAAGATTCTTGTTTTTTTCCATGGAAGTTATGTTTGTATAGCAGTGGAGGTAGTCTCTGTTTTAGATCATTAATAAATGAAAGATTCTTGTTTTTTCCATGGAAGTGATGTTTGCATAGCAGTGGAGGTAGTCTCTGTTTTAGAGAATTAATAAATGAAAGACTCTTGTTTTTTTCCATGGAAGTGATGTTTGTATAGCAGTGGAGGTAGTCT
This sequence comes from Trichomycterus rosablanca, assembly GCF_030014385.1. Classification (NCBI taxonomy): domain Eukaryota; kingdom Metazoa; phylum Chordata; class Actinopteri; order Siluriformes; family Trichomycteridae; genus Trichomycterus; species Trichomycterus rosablanca. Next base: position 15,775,842 of record NC_085995.1, read on the forward strand.
CTGTTTTAGAAAATTAATAAATGAAAGACTCTTGTTTTTTTCCATGGAAGTGATGTTTGTATAGCAGTGGAGGTAGTCTCTGTTTTAGATAATTAGTAAATGAAAGATTCTTGTTTTTTTCCATGGAAGTGATGTTTGTATAGCAGTGGAGGGAGTCTCTGTTTTAGATCATTAATAAATGAAAGACTCTTGTTTTTTTCCATGGAAGTGATGTTTGTATAGCAGTGGAGGTAGTCTCTGTTTTAGAGAATTAATAAATGAAAGATTCTTGTTTTTTTTCCATGGAAGTGATGTTTGTAGTGCAGTGGAGGTAGTCTCTGTTTTAGAAAATTAATAAATGAAAGATTCTTGTTTTTTCCATGGAAGTGATGTTTGTATAGCAGTGGAGGTAGACTCTGTTTTAGAGAATTAATAAATGAAAGATTCTTGTTTTTTCCATGGAAGTGATGTTTGTATAGCAGTGGAGGTAGTCTCTGTTTTAGAAAATTAATAAATGAAAGATTTTTGTTTTTTCCATGGAAGTGATGTTTGTAGTGCAGTGGAGGTAGACTCTGTTTTAGATAATTAGTAAATGAAAGATTCTTGTTTTTTTCCATGGAAGTGATGTTTGTATAGCAGTGGAGGTAGTCTCTGTTTTAGATCATTAATAAATGAAAGACTCTTGTTTTTTTCCATGGAAGTGATGTTTGTATAGCAGTGGAGGTAGTCTCTGTTTTAGAAAACTAATAAATGAAAGATTCTTGTTTTTTCCATGGAAGTGATGTTTTTATAGCAGTGGATGTAGTCTCTGTTTTAGAGAATTAATAAATGAAAGATTCTTGTTTTTTTTCCATGGAAGTGATGTTTGTAGTGCAGTGGAGGTAGTCTCTGTTTTAGAAAATTAATGAATGAAAGATTCTTGTTTTTTCCATGGAAGTGATGTTTGTATAGCAGTGGAGGTAGTCTCTGTTTTAGAGAATTAATAAATGAAAGATTCTTGTTTTTTCCATGGAAGTGATGTTTGTATAGCAGTGGAGGTAGTCTCTGTTTTAGAAAATTAATAAATGAAAGATTCTTGTTATTTCCATGGAAGTGATGTTTGTATAGCAGTGGAGGTAGTCTCTGTTTTAGATAATTAGTAAATGAAAGATTCTTGTTTTTTTCCATGGAAGTGATGTTTGTATAGCAGTGGAGGTAGTCTCTGTTTTAGATAATTAATAAATGAAAGACTTGTTTTTTTCCATGGAAGTGATGTTTGTATAGCAGTGGAGGTAGTCTCTGTTTTAGATAATTAATAAATGAAAGATTCTTGTTATTTCCATGGAAGTGATGTTTGTATAGCAGTGGAGGTAGTCTCTGTTTTAGAGAATTAATAAATGAAAGATTCTTGTTTTTTCCATGGAAGTGATGTTTGTATAGCAGTGGAGGTAGTCTCTGTTTTAGAGAATTAATAAATGAAAGATTCTTGTTTTTTCCATGGAAGTGATGTTTGTATAGCAGTGGAGGTAGTCTCTGTTTTAGAAAATTAATAAATGAAAGATTCTTGTTTTTTCCATGGAAGTGATGTTTGTATAGCAGTGGAGGTAGTCTCTGTTTTAGAGAATTAATAAATGAAAGATTCTTGTTTTTTCCATGGAAGTGATGTTTGTATAGCAGTGGAAGTAGACTCTGTTTTAGAGAATTAATAAATGAAAGATTCTTGTTTTTTCCTTGGAAGTGATGTTTGTAGTGCAGTGGAGGTAGTCTCTGTTTTAGATCATTAGTAAATGAAAGATTCTTGTTATTTCCATGGAAGTGATGTTTGTATTGCAGTGGAGGTAGTCTCTGTTTTAGATAATTAATAAATGAAAGACTTGTTTTTTTCCATGGAAGTGATATAGCAGTGGAGGTAGTCTCTGTTTTAGAGAATTAATAAATGAAAGATTCTTGTTATTTCCATGGAAGTGATGTTTGTATAGCAGTGGAGGTAGTCTCTGTTTTAGATAATTAGTAAATGAAAGATTCTTGTTTTTTTCCATGGAAGTGATGTTTGTATAGCAGTGGAGGTAGTCTCTGTTTTAGAGAATTAATAAATGAAAGATTCTTGTTTTTTTCCATGGAAGTGATGTTTGTAGTGCAGTGGAGGTAGTCTCTGTTTTAGAAAACTAATAAATGAAAGATTCTTGTTTTTTCCATGGAAGTGATGTTTGTAGTGCAGTGGAGTAGTCTCTGTTTTAGAAAATTTATAAATGAAAGATTCTTGTTTTTTCCATGGAAGTGATGTTTGTATAGCAGTGGAGGTAGTCTCTGTTTTAGAGAATTAATAAATGAAAGATTCTTGTTTTTTTCATGGAAGCGATGTTTGTAGTGCAGTGGAGGTAGTCTCTGTTTTAGAAAACTAATAAATGAAAGATTCTTGTTTTTTCCATGGAAGTGATGTTTGTAGTGCAGTGGAGTAGTCTCTGTTTTAGAAAATTAATAAATGAAAGATTCTTGTTTTTTCCATGGAAGTGATGTTTGTAGTGCAGTGGAGGTAGACTCTGTTTTAGATAATTAGTAAATGAAAGATTCTTGTTTTTTTCCATGGAAGTGATGTTTGTATAGCAGTGGAGGTAGTCTCTGTTTTAGAGAATTAATAAATGAAAGACTCTTGTTTTTTTCCATGGAAGTGATGTTTGTAGTGCAGTGGAGGTAGTCTCTGTTTTAGAAAATTAATAAATGAAAGATTCTAGTTTTTTCCATGGAAGTGATGTTTGTAGTGCAGTGGAGTAGTCTCTGTTTTAGAAAATTAATAAATGAAAGATTCTTGTTTTTTCCATGGAAGTGATGTTTGTAGTGCAGTGGAGTAGTCTCTGTTTTAGAGAATTAATAAATGAAAGACTCTTGTTTTTTTCCATGGAAGTGATGTTTGTAGTGCAGTGGAGGTAGTCTCTGTTTTAGAAAATTAATAAATGAAAGATTCTAGTTTTTTCCATGGAAGTGATGTTTGTAGTGCAGTGGAGTAGTCTCTGTTTTAGAAAATTAATAAATGAAAGATTCTTGTTTTTTCCATGGAAGTGATGTTTGTAGTGCAGTGGAGTAGTCTCTGTTTTAGAAAATTAATAAATGAAAGATTCTTGTTTTTTCCATGGAAGTGATGTTTGTAGTGCAGTGGAGGTAGTCTCTGTTTTAGAAAACTAATAAATGAAAGATTCTTGTTTTTTCCATGGAAGTGATGTTTGTAGTGCAGTGGAGTAGTCTCTGTTTTAGAAAATTAATAAATGAAAGATTCTTGTTTTTTCCATGGAAGTGATGTTTGTAGTGCAGTGGAGGTAGTCTCTGTTTTAGATAATTAGTAAATGAAAGATTCTTGTTTTTTTCCATGGAAGTGATGTTTGTATAGCAGTGGAGGTAGTCTCTGTTTTAGATCATTAATAAATGAAAGACTCTTGTTTTTTTCCATGGAAGTGATGTTTGTATAGCAGTGGAGGTAGTCTCTGTTTTAGAAAATTAATAAATGAAAGATTCTTGTTTTTTCCAAGGAAGTGATGTTTGTATAGCAGTGGATGTAGTCTCTGTTTTAGAGAATTAATAAATGAAATATTCTTGTTTTTTTCCATGGAAGTGATGTTTGTAGTGCAGTGAAGGTAGTCTCTGTTTTAGAAAATTAATAAATGAAAGATTCTTGTTTTTTCCATGGAAGTGATGTTTGTATAGCAGTGGAGGTAGTCTCTGTTTTAGAGAATTAATAAATGAAAGATTCTTGTTTTTTCCATGGAAGTGATGTTTGTATAGCAGTGGAGGTAGTCTCTGTTTTAGAAAATTAATAAATGAAAGATTCTTGTTATTTCCATGGAAGTGATGTTTGTATAGCAGTAAAGGTAGTCTCTGTTTTAGAGAATTAATAAATGAAAGATTCTTGTTTTTTCCATGGAAGTGATGTTTGTATAGCAGTGGAGGTAGTCTCTGTTTTAGAAAATTAATAAATGAAAGATTCTTGTTATTTCCATGGAAGTGATGTTTGTATAGCAGTGGAGGTAGTCTCTGTTTTAGATAATTAATAAATGAAAGACTTGTTTTTTTCCATGGAAGTGATGTTTGTATAGCAGTGGAGGTAGTCTCTGTTTTAGATAATTAATAAATGAAAGATTCTTGTTTTTTCCATGGAAGTGATGTTTGTATAGCAGTGGAGGTCGTCTCTGTTTTAGATAATTAGTAAATGAAAGATTCTTGTTTTTTTCCATGGAAGTGATGTTTGTATAGCAGTGGAGGTAGTCTCTGTTTTAGATAATTAATAAATGAAAGACTTGTTTTTTTCCATGGAAGTGATGTTTGTATAGCAGTGGAGGTAGTCTCTGTTTTAGATAATTAATAAATGAAAGATTCTTGTTATTTCCATGGAAGTGATGTTTGTATAGCAGTGGAGGTAGTCTCTGTTTTAGAGAATTAATAAATGAAAGATTCTTGTTTTTTCCATGGAAGTGATGTTTGTATAGCAGTGGAGGTAGTCTCTGTTTTAGAGAATTAATAAATGAAAGATTCTTGTTTTTTCCATGGAAGTGATGTTTGTATAGCAGTGGAGGTAGTCTCTGTTTTAGAAAATTAATAAATGAAAGATTCTTGTTTTTTCCATGGAAGTGATGTTTGTATAGCAGTGGAGGTAGTCTCTGTTTTAGAGAATTAATAAATGAAAGATTCTTGTTTTTTCCATGGAAGTGATGTTTGTATAGCAGTGGAAGTAGACTCTGTTTTAGAGAATTAATAAATGAAAGATTCTTGTTTTTTCCTTGGAAGTGATGTTTGTAGTGCAGTGGAGGTAGTCTCTGTTTTAGATCATTAGTAAATGAAAGATTCTTGTTATTTCCATGGAAGTGATGTTTGTATTGCAGTGGAGGTAGTCTCTGTTTTAGAGAATTAATAAATGAAAGATTCTTGTTTTTTCCATGGAAGTGATGTTTGTATAGCAGTGGAGGTAGTGTCTGTTTTAGATAATTAATAAATGAAAGACTTGTTTTTTTCCATGGAAGTGATATAGCAGTGGAGGTAGTCTCTGTTTTAGAGAATTAATAAATGAAAGATTCTTGTTATTTCCATGGAAGTGATGTTTGTATAGCAGTGGAGGTAGTCTCTGTTTTAGATAATTAGTAAATGAAAGATTCTTGTTTTTTTCCATGGAAGTGATGTTTGTATAGCAGTGGAGGTAGTCTCTGTTTTAGAGAATTAATAAATGAAAGATTCTTGTTTTTTTCATGGAAGCGATGTTTGTAGTGCAGTGGAGGTAGTCTCTGTTTTAGAAAACTAATAAATGAAAGATTCTTGTTTTTTCCATGGAAGTGATGTTTGTAGTGCAGTGGAGTAGTCTCTGTTTTAGAAAATTAATAAATGAAAGATTCTTGTTTTTTCCATGGAAGTGATGTTTGTAGTGCAGTGGAGGTAGACTCTGTTTTAGATAATTAGTAAATGAAAGATTCTTGTTTTTTTCCATGGAAGTGATGTTTGTATAGCAGTGGAGGTAGTCTCTGTTTTAGAAAATTAATAAATGAAAGATTCTAGTTTTTTCCATGGAAGTGATGTTTGTAGTGCAGTGGAGTAGTCTCTGTTTTAGAAAATTAATAAATGAAAGATTCTAGTTTTTTCCATGGAAGTGATGTTTGTAGTGCAGTGGAGTAGTCTCTGTTTTAGAAAATTAATAAATGAAAGATTCTTGTTTTTTCCATGGAAGTGATGTTTGTAGTGCAGTGGAGTAGTCTCTGTTTTAGAAAATTAATAAATGAAAGATTCTTGTTTTTTCCATGGAAGTGATGTTTGTAGTGCAGTGGAGGTAGTCTCTGTTTTAGAAAACTAATAAATGAAAGATTCTTGTTTTTTCCATGGAAGTGATGTTTGTAGTGCAGTGGAGTAGTCTCTGTTTTAGAAAATTAATAAATGAAAGATTCTTGTTTTTTCCATGGAAGTGATGTTTGTAGTGCAGTGGAGGTAGACTCTGTTTTAGATAATTAGTAAATGAAAGATTCTTGTTTTTTTCCATGGAAGTGATGTTTGTATAGCAGTGGAGGTAGTCTCTGTTTTAGAGAATTAATAAATGAAAGACTCTTGTTTTTTTCCATGGAAGTGATGTTTGTAGTGCAGTGGAGGTAGTCTCTGTTTTAGAAAATTAATAAATGAAAGATTCTAGTTTTTTCCATGGAAGTGATGTTTGTAGTGCAGTGGAGTAGTCTCTGTTTTAGAAAATTAATAAATGAAAGATTCTTGTTTTTTCCATGGAAGTGATGTTTGTAGTGCAGTGGAGTAGTCTCTGTTTTAGAAAATTAATAAATGAAAGATTCTTGTTTTTTCCATGGAAGTGATGTTTGTAGTGCAGTGGAGGTAGTCTCTGTTTTAGAAAACTAATAAATGAAAGATTCTTGTTTTTTCCATGGAAGTGATGTTTGTAGTGCAGTGGAGTAGTCTCTGTTTTAGAAAATTAATAAATGAAAGATTCTTGTTTTTTCCATGGAAGTGATGTTTGTAGTGCAGTGGAGGTAGTCTCTGTTTTAGATAATTAGTAAATGAAAGATTCTTGTTTTTTTCCATGGAAGTGATGTTTGTATAGCAGTGGAGGTAGTCTCTGTTTTAGATCATTAATAAATGAAAGACTCTTGTTTTTTTCCATGGAAGTGATGTTTGTATAGCAGTGGAGGTAGTCTCTGTTTTAGAAAATTAATAAATGAAAGATTCTTGTTTTTTCCAAGGAAGTGATGTTTGTATAGCAGTGGATGTAGTCTCTGTTTTAGAGAATTAATAAATGAAAGATTCTTGTTTTTTTCCATGGAAGTGATGTTTGTAGTGCAGTGAAGGTAGTCTCTGTTTTAGAAAATTAATAAATGAAAGATTCTTGTTTTTTCCATGGAAGTGATGTTTGTATAGCAGTGGAGGTAGTCTCTGTTTTAGAGAATTAATAAATGAAAGATTCTTGTTTTTTCCATGGAAGTGATGTTTGTATAGCAGTGGAGGTAGTCTCTGTTTTAGAAAATTAATAAATGAAAGATTCTTGTTATTTCCATGGAAGTGATGTTTGTATAGCAGTAAAGGTAGTCTCTGTTTTAGAGAATTAATAAATGAAAGATTCTTGTTTTTTCCATGGAAGTGATGTTTGTATAGCAGTGGAGGTAGTCTCTGTTTTAGAAAATTAATAAATGAAAGATTCTTGTTATTTCCATGGAAGTGATGTTTGTATAGCAGTGGAGGTAGTCTCTGTTTTAGATAATTAATAAATGAAAGACTTGTTTTTTTCCATGGAAGTGATGTTTGTATAGCAGTGGAGGTAGTCTCTGTTTTAGATAATTAATAAATGAAAGATTCTTGTTTTTTCCATGGAAGTGATGTTTGTATAGCAGTGGAGGTAGTCTCTGTTTTAGATAATTAATAAATGAAAGATTCTTGTTTTTTCCATGGAAGTGATGTTTGTATAGCAGTGGAGGTAGTCTCTGTTTTAGAGAATTAATAAATGAAAGATTCTTGTTTTTTTCCATGGAAGTGATGTTTGTAGTGCAGTGGAGGTAGTCTCTGTTTTAGAAAACTAATAAATGAAAGATTCTTGTTTTTTCCATGGAAGTGATGTTTGTAGTGCAGTGGAGTAGTCTCTGTTTTAGAAAATTTATAAATGAAAGATTCTTGTTTTTTCCATGGAAGTGATGTTTGTATAGCAGTGGAGGTAGTCTCTGTTTTAGAGAATTAATAAATGAAAGATTCTTGTTTTTTTCATGGAAGCGATGTTTGTAGTCCAGTGGAGGTAGTCTCTGTTGTAGAAAACTAATAAATGAAAGATTCTTGTTTTTTCCATGGAAGTGATGTTTGTAGTGCAGTGGAGTAGTCTCTGTTTTAGAAAACTAATAAATGAAAGATTCTTGTTTTTTCCATGGAAGTGATGTTTGTAGTGCAGTGGAGGTAGTCTCTGTTTTAGATAATTAATAAATGAAAGACTTGTTTTTTTCCATGGAAGTGATGTTTGTATAGCAGTGGAGGTAGTCTCTGTTTTAGATAATTAATAAATGAAAGATTCTTGTTTTTTCCATGGAAGTGATGTTTGTATAGCAGTGGAGGTAGTCTCTGTTTTAGATAATTAATAAATGAAAGATTCTTGTTTTTTCCATGGAAGTGATGTTTGTATAGCAGTGGAGGTAGTCTCTGTTTTAGAAAACTAATAAATGAAAGATTCTTGTTTTTTCCATGGAAGTGATGTTTGTAGTGCAGTGGAGTAGTCTCTGTTTTAGAAAATTTATAAATGAAAGATTCTTGTTTTTTCCATGGAAGTGATGTTTGTATAGCAGTGGAGGTAGTCTCTGTTTTAGAGAATTAATAAATGAAAGATTCTTGTTTTTTTCATGGAAGCGATGTTTGTAGTCCAGTGGAGGTAGTCTCTGTTGTAGAAAACTAATAAATGAAAGATTCTTGTTTTTTCCATGGAAGTGATGTTTGTAGTGCAGTGGAGTAGTCTCTGTTTTAGAAAATTATTAAATGAAAGACTCTTGTCTTTTCCATGGAAGTGATGTTTGTAGTGCAGTGGAGGTAGTCTCTGTTTTAGAGAATTAATAAATGAAAGACTCTTGTTTTTTTCCATGGAAGTGATGTTTGTAGTGCAGTGGAGGTAGTCTCTGTTTTAGAAAATTAATAAATGAAAGATTCTTGTTTTTTCCATGGAAGTGATGTTTGTAGTGCAGTGGAGTAGTCTCTGTTTTAGAAAATTAATAAATGAAAGATTCTTGTTTTTTCCATGGAAGTGATGTTTGTAGTGCAGTGGAGTAGTCTCTGTTTTAGAAAATTAATAAATGAAAGATTCTTGTTTTTTCCATGGAAGTGATGTTTGTAGTGCAGTGGAGGTAGTCTCTGTTTTAGAGAATTAATAAATGAAAGACTCTTGTTTTTTTCCATGGAAGTGATGTTTGTAGTGCAGTGGAGGTAGTCTCTGTTTTAGAAAATTAATAAATGAAAGATTCTTGTTTTTTCCATGGAAGTGATGTTTGTAGTGCAGTGGAGTAGTCTCTGTTTTAGAAAATTAATAAATGAAAGATTCTTGTTTTTTCCATGGAAGTGATGTTTGTAGTGCAGTGGAGTAGTCTCTGTTTTAGAAAATTAATAAATGAAAGATTCTTGTTTTTTCCATGGAAGTGATGTTTGTAGTGCAGTGGAGGTAGACTCTGTTTTAGATAATTAGTAAATGAAAGATTCTTGTTTTTTTCCATGGAAGTGATGTTTGTATAGCAGTGGAGGTAGTCTCTGTTTTAGATCATTAATAAATGAAAGACTCTTGTTTTTTTCCATGGAAGTGATGTTTGTATAGCAGTGGAGGTAGTCTCTGTTTTAGAAAATTAATAAATGAAAGATTCTTGTTTTTTCCATGGAAGTGATGTTTGTAGTGCAGTGGAGGTAGTCTCTGTTTTAGAAAATTAATAAATGAAAGACTCTTGTTTTTTTCCATGGAAGTGATGTTTGTATAGCAGTGGAGGTAGTCTCTGTTTTAGAAAATTAATAAATGAAAGATTCTTGTTTTTTCCATGGAAGTGATGTTTGTAGTGCAGTGGAGTAGTCTCTGTTTTAGAAAATTAATAAATGAAAGATTCTTGTTTTTTCCATGGAAGTGATGTTTGTAGTGCAGTGGAGTAGTCTCTGTTTTAGAAAATTAATAAATGAAAGATTCTTGTTTTTTCCATGGAAGTGATGTTTGTAGTGCAGTGGAGGTAGACTCTGTTTTAGATAATTAGTAAATGAAAGATTCTTGTTTTTTTCCATGGAAGTGATGTTTGTATAGCAGTGGAGGTAGTCTCTGTTTTAGATCATTAATAAATGAAAGACTCTTGTTTTTTTCCATGGAAGTGATGTTTGTATAGCAGTGGAGGTAGTCTCTGTTTTAGAAAATTAATAAATGAAAGATTCTTGTTTTTTCCATGGAAGTGATGTTTGTAGTGCAGTGGAGGTAGTCTCTGTTTTAGAAAATTAATAAATGAAAGATTCTTGTTATTTCCATGGAAGTGATGTTTGTATAGCAGTGGAGGTAGTCTCTGTTTTAGAGAATTAATAAATGAAAGATTCTTGTTTTTTCCATGGAAGTGATGTTTGTATAGCAGTGGAGGTAGTCTCTGTTTTAGAGAATTAATAAATGAAAGATTCTTGTTTTTTCCATGGAAGTGATGTTTGTATAGCAGTGGAGGTAGTCTCTGTTTTAGAAAATTAATAAATGAAAGATTCTTGTTTTTTCCATGGAAGTGATGTTTGTATAGCAGTGGAGGTAGTCTCTGTTTTAGAGAATTAATAAATGAAAGATTCTTTTTTTTTCCATGGAAGTGATGTTTGTATAGCAGTGGAAGTAGACTCTGTTTTAGAGAATTAATAAATGAAAGATTCTTGTTTTTTCCTTGAAAGTGATGTTTGTAGTGCAGTGGAGGTAGTCTCTGTTTTAGATCATTAGTAAATGAAAGATTCTTGTTATTTCCATGGAAGTGATGTTTGTATTGCAGTGGAGGTAGTCTCTGTTTTAGAGAATTAATAAATGAAAGATTCTTGTTTTTTCCATGGAAGTGATGTTTGTATAGCAGTGGAGGTAGTGTCTGTTTTAGATAATTAATAAATGAAAGACTTGTTTTTTTCCATGGAAGTGATATAGCAGTGGAGGTAGTCTCTGTTTTAGAGAATTAATAAATGAAAGATTCTTGTTATTTCCATGGAAGTGATGTTTGTATAGCAGTGGAGGTAGTCTCTGTTTTAGATAATTAGTAAATGAAAGATTCTTGTTTTTTTCCATGGAAGTGATGTTTGTATAGCAGTGGAGGTAGTCTCTGTTTTAGAGAATTAATAAATGAAAGATTCTTGTTTTTTTCCATGGAAGTGATGTTTGTAGTGCAGTGGAGGTAGTCTCTGTTTTAGAAAACTAATAAATGAAAGATTCTTGTTTTTTCCATGGAAGTGATGTTTGTAGTGCAGTGGAGTAGTCTCTGTTTTAGAAAATTTATAAATGAAAGATTCTTGTTTTTTCCATGGAAGTGATGTTTGTATAGCAGTGGAGGTAGTCTCTGTTTTAGAGAATTAATAAATGAAAGATTCTTGTTTTTTTCATGGAAGCGATGTTTGTAGTGCAGTGGAGGTAGTCTCTGTTTTAGAAAACTAATAAATGAAAGATTCTTGTTTTTTCCATGGAAGTGATGTTTGTAGTGCAGTGGAGTAGTCTCTGTTTTAGAAAATTAATAAATGAAAGATTCTTGTTTTTTCCATGGAAGTGATGTTTGTAGTGCAGTGGAGGTAGACTCTGTTTTAGATAATTAGTAAATGAAAGATTCTTGTTTTTTTCCATGGAAGTGATGTTTGTATAGCAGTGGAGGTAGTCTCTGTTTTAGAGAATTAATAAATGAAAGACTCTTGTTTTTTTCCATGGAAGTGATGTTTGTAGTGCAGTGGAGGTAGTCTCTGTTTTAGAAAATTAATAAATGAAAGATTCTAGTTTTTTCCATGGAAGTGATGTTTGTAGTGCAGTGGAGTAGTCTCTGTTTTAGAAAATTAATGAATGAAAGATTCTTGTTTTTTCCATGGAAGTGATGTTTGTAGTGCAGTGGAGTAGTCTCTGTTTTAGAAAATTAATAAATGAAAGATTCTTGTTTTTTCCATGGAAGTGATGTTTGTAGTGCAGTGGAGGTAGTCTCTGTTTTAGAAAACTAATAAATGAAAGATTCTTGTTTTTTCCATGGAAGTGATGTTTGTAGTGCAGTGGAGTAGTCTCTGTTTTAGAAAATTAATAAATGAAAGATTCTTGTTTTTTCCATGGAAGTGATGTTTGTAGTGCAGTGGAGGTAGTCTCTGTTTTAGATAATTAGTAAATGAAAGATTCTTGTTTTTTTCCATGGAAGTGATGTTTGTATAGCAGTGGAAGTAGTCTCTGTTTTAGATCATTAATAAATGAAAGACTCTTGTTTTTTTCCATGGAAGTGATGTTTGTATAGCAGTGGAGGTAGTCTCTGTTTTAGAAAATTAATAAATGAAAGATTCTTGTTTTTTCCAAGGAAGTGATGTTTGTATAGCAGTGGATGTAGTCTCTGTTTTAGAGAATTAATAAATGAAAGATTCTTGTTTTTTTCCATGGAAGTGATGTTTGTAGTGCAGTGAAGGTAGTCTCTGTTTTAGAAAATTAATAAATGAAAGATTCTTGTTTTTTCCATGGAAGTGATGTTTGTATAGCAGTGGAGGTAGTCTCTGTTTTAGAGAATTAATAAATGAAAGATTCTTGTTTTTTCCATGGAAGTGATGTTTGTATAGCAGTGGAGGTAGTCTCTGTTTTAGAAAATTAATAAATGAAAGATTCTTGTTATTTCCATGGAAGTGATGTTTGTATAGCAGTAAAGGTAGTCTCTGTTTTAGAGAATTAATAAATGAAAGATTCTTGTTTTTTCCATGGAAGTGATGTTTGTATAGCAGTGGAGGTAGTCTCTGTTTTAGAAAATTAATAAATGAAAGATTCTTGTTATTTCCATGGAAGTGATGTTTGTATAGCAGTGGAGGTAGTCTCTGTTTTAGATAATTAATAAATGAAAGACTTGTTTTTTTCCATGGAAGTGATGTTTGTATAGCAGTGGAGGTAGTCTCTGTTTTAGATAATTAATAAATGAAAGATTCTTGTTTTTTCCATGGAAGTGATGTTTGTATAGCAGTGGAGGTAGTCTCTGTTTTAGAAAATTAATAAATGAAAGATTCTTGTTTTTTCCATGGAAGTGATGTTTGTAGTGCAGTGGAGGTAGTCTCTGTTTTAGAAAACTAATAAATGAAAGATTCTTGTTTTTTCCATGGAAGTGATGTTTGTAGTGCAGTGGAGTAGTCTCTGTTTTAGAAAATTAATAAATGAAAGATTCTTGTTTTTTCCATGGAAGTGATGTTTGTAGTGCAGTGGAGGTAGTCTCTGTTTTAGATAATTAGTAAATGAAAGATTCTTGTTTTTTTCCATGGAAGTGATGTTTGTATAGCAGTGGAAGTAGTCTCTGTTTTAGATCATTAATAAATGAAAGACTCTTGTTTTTTTCCATGGAAGTGATGTTTGTATAGCAGTGGAGGTAGTCTCTGTTTTAGAAAATTAATAAATGAAAGATTCTTGTTTTTTCCAAGGAAGTGATGTTTGTATAGCAGTGGATGTAGTCTCTGTTTTAGAGAATTAATAAATGAAAGATTCTTGTTTTTTTCCATGGAAGTGATGTTTGTAGTGCAGTGAAGGTAGTCTCTGTTTTAGAAAATTAATAAATGAAAGATTCTTGTTTTTTCCATGGAAGTGATGTTTGTATAGCAGTGGAGGTAGTCTCTGTTTTAGAGAATTAATAAATGAAAGATTCTTGTTTTTTCCATGGAAGTGATGTTTGTATAGCAGTGGAGGTAGTCTCTGTTTTAGAAAATTAATAAATGAAAGATTCTTGTTATTTCCATGGAAGTGATGTTTGTATAGCAGTAAAGGTAGTCTCTGTTTTAGAGAATTAATAAATGAAAGATTCTTGTTTTTTCCATGGAAGTGATGTTTGTATAGCAGTGGAGGTAGTCTCTGTTTTAGAGAATTAATAAATGAAAGATTCTTGTTTTTTCCATGGAAGTGATGTTTGTAGTGCAGTGGAGTAGCCTCTGTTTTAGAAAATTAATAAATGAAAGATTCTTGTTTTTTCCATGGAAGTGATGTTTGTAGTGCAGTGGAGGTAGTCTCTGTTTTAGAAAACTAATAAATGAAAGATTCTTGTTTTTTCCATGGAAGTGATGTTTGTAGTGCAGTGGAGTAGTCTCTGTTTTAGAAAATTAATAAATGAAAGATTCTTGTTTTTTCCATGGAAGTGATGTTTGTAGTGCAGTGGAGGTAGTCTCTGTTTTAGATAATTAGTAAATGAAAGATTCTTGTTTTTTTCCATGGAAGTGATGTTTGTATAGCAGTGGAAGTAGTCTCTGTTTTAGATCATTAATAAATGAAAGACTCTTGTTTTTTTCCATGGAAGTGATGTTTGTATAGCAGTGGAGGTAGTCTCTGTTTTAGAAAATTAATAAATGAAAGATTCTTGTTTTTTCCAAGGAAGTGATGTTTGTATAGCAGTGGATGTAGTCTCTGTTTTAGAGAATTAATAAATGAAAGATTCTTGTTTTTTTCCATGGAAGTGATGTTTGTAGTGCAGTGAAGGTAGTCTCTGTTTTAGAAAATTAATAAATGAAAGATTCTTGTTTTTTCCATGGAAGTGATGTTTGTATAGCAGTGGAGGTAGTCTCTGTTTTAGAGAATTAATAAATGAAAGATTCTTGTTTTTTCCATGGAAGTGATGTTTGTATAGCAGTGGAGGTAGTCTCTGTTTTAGAAAATTAATAAATGAAAGATTCTTGTTATTTCCATGGAAGTGATGTTTGTATAGCAGTAAAGGTAGTCTCTGTTTTAGAGAATTAATAAATGAAAGATTCTTGTTTTTTCCATGGAAGTGATGTTTGTATAGCAGTGGAGGTAGTCTCTGTTTTAGAAAATTAATAAATGAAAGATTCTTGTTATTTCCATGGAAGTGATGTTTGTATAGCAGTGGAGGTAGTCTCTGTTTTAGATAATTAATAAATGAAAGACTTGTTTTTTTCCATGGAAGTGATGTTTGTATAGCAGTGGAGGTAGTCTCTGTTTTAGATAATTAATAAATGAAAGATTCTTGTTTTTTCCATGGAAGTGATGTTTGTATAGCAGTGGAGGTAGTCTCTGTTTTAGAAAATTAATAAATGAAAGATTCTTGTTTTTTCCATGGAAGTGATGTTTGTAGTGCAGTGGAGGTAGTCTCTGTTTTAGAAAACTAATAAATGAAAGATTCTTGTTTTTTCCATGGAAGTGATGTTTGTAGTGCAGTGGAGTAGTCTCTGTTTTAGAAAATTAATAAATGAAAGATTCTTGTTTTTTCCATGGAAGTGATGTTTGTAGTGCAGTGGAGGTAGTCTCTGTTTTAGATAATTAGTAAATGAAAGATTCTTGTTTTTTTCCATGGAAGTGATGTTTGTATAGCAGTGGAAGTAGTCTCTGTTTTAGATCATTAATAAATGAAAGACTCTTGTTTTTTTCCATGGAAGTGATGTTTGTATAGCAGTGGAGGTAGTCTCTGTTTTAGAAAATTAATAAATGAAAGATTCTTGTTTTTTCCAAGGAAGTGATGTTTGTATAGCAGTGGATGTAGTCTCTGTTTTAGAGAATTAATAAATGAAAGATTCTTGTTTTTTTCCATGGAAGTGATGTTTGTAGTGCAGTGAAGGTAGTCTCTGTTTTAGAAAATTAATAAATGAAAGATTCTTGTTTTTTCCATGGAAGTGATGTTTGTATAGCAGTGGAGGTAGTCTCTGTTTTAGAGAATTAATAAATGAAAGATTCTTGTTTTTTCCATGGAAGTGATGTTTGTATAGCAGTGGAGGTAGTCTCTGTTTTAGAAAATTAATAAATGAAAGATTCTTGTTATTTCCATGGAAGTGATGTTTGTATAGCAGTAAAGGTAGTCTCTGTTTTAGAGAATTAATAAATGAAAGATTCTTGTTTTTTCCATGGAAGTGATGTTTGTATAGCAGTGGAGGTAGTCTCTGTTTTAGAAAATTAATAAATGAAAGATTCTTGTTATTTCCATGGAAGTGATGTTTGTATAGCAGTGGAGGTAGTCTCTGTTTTAGATAATTAATAAATGAAAGACTTGTTTTTTTCCATGGAAGTGATGTTTGTATAGCAGTGGAGGTAGTCTCTGTTTTAGATAATTAATAAATGAAAGATTCTTGTTTTTTCCATGGAAGTGATGTTTGTATAGCAGTGGAGGTAGTCTCTGTTTTAGATAATTAATAAATGAAAGATTCTTGTTTTTTCCATGGAAGTGATGTTTGTATAGCAGTGGAGGTAGTCTCTGTTTTAGAGAATTAATAAATGAAAGATTCTTGTTTTTTTCCATGGAAGTGATGTTTGTAGTGCAGTGGAGGTAGTCTCTGTTTTAGAAAACTAATAAATGAAAGATTCTTGTTTTTTCCATGGAAGTGATGTTTGTAGTGCAGTGGAGTAGTCTCTGTTTTAGAAAATTTATAAATGAAAGATTCTTGTTTTTTCCATGGAAGTGATGTTTGTATAGCAGTGGAGGTAGTCTCTGTTTTAGAGAATTAATAAATGAAAGATTCTTGTTTTTTTCATGGAAGCGATGTTTGTAGTCCAGTGGAGGTAGTCTCTGTTTTAGAAAACTAATAAATGAAAGATTCTTGTTTTTTCCATGGAAGTGATGTTTGTAGTGCAGTGGAGTAGTCTCTGTTTTAGAAAATTATTAAATGAAAGATTCTTGTTTTTTCCATGGAAGTGATGTTTGTAGTGCAGTGGAGGTAGTCTCTGTTTTAGAGAATTAATGAATGAAAGACTCTTGTTTTTTTCCATGGAAGTGATGTTTGTAGTGCAGTGGAGGTAGTCTCTGTTTTAGAAAATTAATAAATGAAAGATTCTTGTTTTTTCCATGGAAGTGATGTTTGTAGTGCAGTGGAGTAGTCTCTGTTTTAGAAAATTAATAAATGAAAGATTCTTGTTTTTTCCATGGAAGTGATGTTTGTAGTGCAGTGGAGTAGTCTCTGTTTTAGAAAATTAATAAATGAAAGATTCTTGTTTTTTCCATGGAAGTGATGTTTGTAGTGCAGTGGAGGTAGTCTCTGTTTTAGAGAATTAATAAATGAAAGACTCTTGTTTTTTTCCATGGAAGTGATGTTTGTAGTGCAGTGGAGGTAGTCTCTGTTTTAGAAAATTAATAAATGAAAGATTCTTGTTTTTTCCATGGAAGTGATGTTTGTAGTGCAGTGGAGTAGTCTCTGTTTTAGAAAATTAATAAATGAAAGATTCTTGTTTTTTCCATGGAAGTGATGTTTGTAGTGCAGTGGAGTAGTCTCTGTTTTAGAAAATTAATAAATGAAAGATTCTTGTTATTTCCATGGAAGTGATGTTTGTATAGCAGTGGAGGTAGTCTCTGTTTTAGATAATTAGTAAATGAAAGATTCTTGTTTTTTTCCATGGAAGTGATGTTTGTATAGCAGTGGAGGTAGTCTCTGTTTTAGAGAATTAATAAATGAAAGATTCTTGTTTTTTTCCATGGAAGTGATGTTTGTAGTGCAGTGGAGGTAGTCTCTGTTTTAGAAAACTAATAAATGAAAGATTCTTGTTTTTTCCATGGAAGTGATGTTTGTAGTGCAGTGGAGTAGTCTCTGTTTTAGAAAATTTATAAATGAAAGATTCTTGTTTTTTCCATGGAAGTGATGTTTGTATAGCAGTGGAGGTAGTCTCTGTTTTAGAGAATTAATAAATGAAAGATTCTTGTTTTTTTCATGGAAGCGATGTTTGTAGTGCAGTGGAGGTAGTCTCTGTTTTAGAAAACTAATAAATGAAAGATTCTTGTTTTTTCCATGGAAGTGATGTTTGTAGTGCAGTGGAGTAGTCTCTGTTTTAGAAAATTAATAAATGAAAGATTCTTGTTTTTTCCATGGAAGTGATGTTTGTAGTGCAGTGGAGGTAGACTCTGTTTTAGATAATTAGTAAATGAAAGATTCTTGTTTTTTTCCATGGAAGTGATGTTTGTATAGCAGTGGAGGTAGTCTCTGTTTTAGAGAATTAATAAATGAAAGACTCTTGTTTTTTTCCATGGAAGTGATGTTTGTAGTGCAGTGGAGGTAGTCTCTGTTTTAGAAAATTAATAAATGAAAGATTCTAGTTTTTTCCATGGAAGTGATGTTTGTAGTGCAGTGGAGTAGTCTCTGTTTTAGAAAATTAATAAATGAAAGATTCTTGTTTTTTCCATGGAAGTGATGTTTGTAGTGCAGTGGAGTAGTCTCTGTTTTAGAAAATTAATAAATGAAAGATTCTTGTTTTTTCCATGGAAGTGATGTTTGTAGTGCAGTGGAGGTAGTCTCTGTTTTAGAAAACTAATAAATGAAAGATTCTTGTTTTTTTCATGGAAGCGATGTTTGTAGTCCAGTGGAGGTAGTCTCTGTTTTAGAAAACTAATAAATGAAAGATTCTTGTTTTTTCCATGGAAGTGATGTTTGTAGTGCAGTGGAGTAGTCTCTGTTTTAGAAAATTATTAAATGAAAGATTCTTGTTTTTTCCATGGAAGTGATGTTTGTAGTGCAGTGGAGGTAGTCTCTGTTTTAGAGAATTAATAAATGAAAGACTCTTGTTTTTTTCCATGGAAGTGATGTTTGTAGTGCAGTGGAGGTAGTCTCTGTTTTAGAAAATTAATAAATGAAAGATTCTTGTTTTTTCCATGGAAGTGATGTTTGTAGTGCAGTGGAGTAGTCTCTGTTTTAGAAAATTAATAAATGAAAGATTCTTGTTTTTTCCATGGAAGTGATGTTTGTAGTGCAGTGGAGTAGTCTCTGTTTTAGAAAATTAATAAATGAAAGATTCTTGTTTTTTCCATGGAAGTGATGTTTGTAGTGCAGTGGAGGTAGTCTCTGTTTTAGAGAATTAATAAATGAAAGACTCTTGTTTTTTTCCATGGAAGTGATGTTTGTAGTGCAGTGGAGGTAGTCTCTGTTTTAGAAAATTAATAAATGAAAGATTCTTGTTTTTTCCATGGAAGTGATGTTTGTAGTGCAGTGGAGTAGTCTCTGTTTTAGAAAATTAATAAATGAAAGATTCTTGTTTTTTCCATGGAAGTGATGTTTGTAGTGCAGTGGAGTAGTCTCTGTTTTAGAAAATTAATAAATGAAAGATTCTTGTTTTTTCCATGGAAGTGATGTTTGTAGTGCAGTGGAGGTAGACTCTGTTTTAGATAATTAGTAAATGAAAGATTCTTGTTTTTTTCCATGGAAGTGATGTTTGTATAGCAGTGGAGGTAGTCTCTGTTTTAGATCATTAATAAATGAAAGACTCTTGTTTTTTTCCATGGAAGTGATGTTTGTATAGCAGTGGAGGTAGTCTCTGTTTTAGAAAATTAATAAATGAAAGATTCTTGTTTTTTCCATGGAAGTGATGTTTGTATAGCAGTGGATGTAGTCTCTGTTTTAGAGAATTAATAAATGAAACATTCTTGTTTTTTTCCATGGAAGTGATGTTTGTAGTGCAGTGGAGGTAGTCTCTGTTTTAGAAAATTAATAAATGAAAGATTCTTGTTTTTTCCATGGAAGTGATGTTTGTATAGCAGTGGAGGTAGTCTCTGTTTTAGAGAATTAATAAATGAAAGATTCTTGTTTTTTCCATGGAAGTGATGTTTGTATAGCAGTGGAGGTAGTCTCTGTTTTAGAAAATTAATAAATGAAAGATTCTTGTTATTTCCATGGAAGTGATGTTTGTATAGCAGTGGAGGTAGTCTCTGTTTTAGAGAATTAATAAATGAAAGATTCTTGTTTTTTCCATGGAAGTGATGTTTGTATAGCAGTGGAGGTAGTCTCTGTTTTAGAAAATTAATAAATGAAAGATTCTTGTTATTTCCATGGAAGTGATGTTTGTATAGCAGTGGAGGTAGTCTCTGTTTTAGATAATTAGTAAATGAAAGATTCTTGTTTTTTTCCATGGAAGTGATGTTTGTATAGCAGTGGAGGTAGTCTCTGTTTTAGATAATTAATAAATGAAAGACTTGTTTTTTTCCATGGAAGTGATGTGTGTATAGCAGTGGAGGTAGTCTCTGTTTTAGATAATTAATAAATGAAAGATTCTTGTTTTTTCCATGGAAGTGATGTTTGTATAGCAGTGGAGGTAGTCTCTGTTTTAGATAATTAATAAATGAAAGATTCTTGTTTTTTCCATGGAAGTGATGTTTGTATAGCAGTGGAGGTAGTCTCTGTTTTAGATAATTAATAAATGAAAGATTCTTGTTATTTCCATGGAAGTGATGTTTGTATAGCAGTGGAGGTAGTCTCTGTTTTAGAAAATTAATAAATGAAAGATTCTTGTTATTTCCATGGAAGTGATGTTTGTATAGCAGTAAAGGTAGTCTCTGTTTTAGATAATTAATAAATGAAAGATTCTTGTTTTTTCCATGGAAGTGATGTTTGTATAGCAGTGGAGGTAGTCTCTGTTTTAGAAAACTAATAAATGAAAGATTCTTGTTTTTTCCATGGAAGTGATGTTTGTAGTGCAGTGGAGTAGTCTCTGTTTTAGAAAATTAATAAATGAAAGATTCTTGTTTTTTCCATGGAAGTGATGTTTGTAGTGCAGTGGAGGTAGACTCTGTTTTAGATAATTAGTAAATGAAAGATTCTTGTTTTTTTCCATGGAAGTGATGTTTGTATAGCAGTGGAGGTAGTCTCTGTTTTAGATCATTAATAAATGAAAGACTCTTGTTTTTTTCCATGGAAGTGATGTTTGTATAGCAGTGGAGGTAGTCTCTGTTTTAGAAAATTAATAAATGAAAGATTCTTGTTTTTTCCATGGAAGTGATGTTTGTATAGCAGTGGATGTAGTCTCTGTTTTAGAGAATTAATAAATGAAAGATTCTTGTTTTTTTCCATGGAAGTGATGTTTGTAGTGCAGTGGAGGTAGTCTCTGTTTTAGAAAATTAATAAATGAAAGATTCTTGTTTTTTCCATGGAAGTGATGTTTGTATAGCAGTGGAGGTAGTCTCTGTTTTAGAGAATTAATAAATGAAAGATTCTTGTTTTTTCCATGGAAGTGATGTTTGTATAGCAGTGGAGGTAGTCTCTGTTTTAGAAAATTAATAAATGAAAGATTCTTGTTATTTCCATGGAAGTGATGTTTGTATAGCAGTGGAGGTAGTCTCTGTTTTAGAGAATTAATAAATGAAAGATTCTTGTTTTTTCCATGGAAGTGATGTTTGTATAGCAGTGGAGGTAGTCTCTGTTTTAGAAAATTAATAAATGAAAGATTCTTGTTATTTCCATGGAAGTGATGTTTGTATAGCAGTGGAGGTAGTCTCTGTTTTAGATAATTAGTAAATGAAAGATTCTTGTTTTTTTCCATGGAAGTGATGTTTGTATAGCAGTGGAGGTAGTCTCTGTTTTAGATAATTAATAAATGAAAGACTTGTTTTTTTCCATGGAAGTGATGTGTGTATAGCAGTGGAGGTAGTCTCTGTTTTAGATAATTAATAAATGAAAGATTCTTGTTTTTTCCATGGAAGTGATGTTTGTATAGCAGTGGAGGTAGTCTCTGTTTTAGATAATTAATAAATGAAAGATTCTTGTTTTTTCCATGGAAGTGATGTTTGTATAGCAGTGGAGGTAGTCTCTGTTTTAGATAATTAATAAATGAAAGATTCTTGTTTTTTCCATGGAAGTGATGTTTGTAGTGCAGTGGAGGTAGTCTCTGTTTTAGAAAATTATTAAATGAAAGATTCTTGTTTTTTCCATGGAAATGATGTTTGTATAGCAGTGGAGGTAGTCTCTGTTTTAGAAAATTAATAAATGAAAGATTCTTTTTTTTTTAATGGAAGTGATGTTTGTAGTGCAATGGAGGTAGTCTCTGTTTTAGAAAATTAATAAATGAAAGATTCTTTTTTTTTCCATGGAAGTGATGTTTGTAGTGCAATGGAGGTAGTCTCTGTTTTAGATAATTAATAAATAAAAGATTCTTGTTTTTTCCATGGAAGTGATGTTTGTAGTGCAGTGGAGGTAGTCTCTGTTTTAGATAATTAATAAATGAAAGATTCTTGTTATTTCCATGGAAGTGATGTTTGTATAGCAGTGGAGGTAGTCTCTGTTTTAGATCATTAGTAAATGAAAGATTCTTGTTTTTTTCCATGGAAGTGATGTTTGTATAGCAGTGGAGGTAGTCTCTGTTTTAGATCATTAATAAATGAAAGATTCTTGTTTTTTCCATGGAAGTGATGTTTGCATAGCAGTGGAGGTAGTCTCTGTTTTAGAAAATTAATAAATGAAAGATTCTTGTTTTTTCCATGGAATTGATGTTTGTATAGCAGTGGAGGTAGTCTCTGTTTTAGATCATTAGTAAATGAAAGATTCTTGTTTTTTTCCATGGAAGTGATGTTTGTATAGCAGTGGAGGTAGTCTCTGTTTTAGAAAATTAATAAATGAAAGACTCTTGTTTTTTTCCATGGAAGTGATGTTTGTATAGCAGTGGAGGTAGTCTCTGTTTTAGATAATTAGTAAATGAAAGATTCTTGTTTTTTTCCATGAAAGTGATGTTTGTATAGCAGTGGAGGTAGTCTCTGTTTTAGATCATTAATAAATGAAAGACTCTTGTTTTTTTCCATGGAAGTGATGTTTGTATAGCAGTGGATGTAGTCTCTGTTTTAGAGAATTAATAAATGAAAGATTCTTGTTTTTTTTCCATGGAAGTAATGTTTGTAGTGCAGTGGAGGTAGTCTCTGTTTTAGAAAATTAATAAATGAAAGATTCTTGTTTTTTCCATGGAAGTGATGTTTGTATAGCAGTGGAGGTAGACTCTGTTTTAGAGAATTAATAAATGAAAGATTCTTGTTTTTTCCATGGAAGTGATGTTTGTAGTGCAGTGGAGGTAGACTCTGTTTTAGATAATTAGTAAATGAAAGATTCTTGTTTTTTTCCATGGAAGTGATGTTTGTATAGCAGTGGAGGTAGTCTCTGTTTTAGATCATTAATAAATGAAAGACTCTTGTTTTTTCCATGGAAGTGATGTTTGTATAGCAGTGGATGTAGTCTCTGTTTTAGAAAATTATTAAATGAAAGATTCTTGTTTTTTCCATGGAAGTGATGTTTGTATAGCAGTGGATGTAGTCTCTGTTTTAGAGAATTAATAAATGAAAGATTCTTGTTTTTTTCCATGGAAGTGATGTTTGTAGTGCAGTGGAGGTAGTCTCTGTTTTAGAAAATTAATAAATGAAAGATTCTTGTTTTTTTTCCATGGAAGTGATGTTTGTAGTGCAGTGGAGGTAGTCTCTGTTTTAGAAAATTAATAAATGAAAGATTCTTGTTTTTTCCATGGAAGTGATGTTTGTATAGCAGTGGATGTAGTCTCTGTTTTAGAGAATTAATAAATGAAAGATTCTTGTTTTTTATCTGTCTCGCGTGTGTTGTAGTGCAGTGGAGGTAGTCTCTGTTTTAGAGAATTAATAAATGAAAGATTCTTGTTTTTTTTCCATGGAAGTGATGTTTGTAGTGCAGTGGAGGTAGTCTCTGTTTTAGAAAATTAATAAATGAAAGATTCTTGTTTTTTCCATGGAAGTGATGTTTGTATAGCAGTGGAGGTAGTCTCTGTTTTAGAGAATTAATAAATGAAAGATTCTTCTTATTTCCATGGAAGTGATGTTTGTATAGCAGTGGAGGTAGTCTCTGTTTTAGATCATTAGTAAATGAAAGATTCTTGTTTTTTTCCATGGAAGTTATGTTTGTATAGCAGTGGAGGTAGTCTCTGTTTTAGATCATTAATAAATGAAAGATTCTTGTTTTTTCCATGGAAGTGATGTTTGCATAGCAGTGGAGGTAGTCTCTGTTTTAGAAAATTAATAAATGAAAGATTCTTGTTTTTTCCATGGAAGTGATGTTTGTATAGCAGTGGAGGTAGTCTCCGTTTTAGATCATTAGTAAATGAAAGATTCTTGTTTTTTTCCATGGAAGTGATGTTTGTATAGCAGTGGAGGTAGTCTCTGTTTTAGAGAATTAATAAATGAAAGACTCTTGTTTTTTTCCATGGAAGTGATGTTTGTATAGCAGTGGAGGTAGTCTCTGTTTTAGAAAATTAATAAATGAAAGACTCTTGTTTTTTTCCATGGAAGTGATGTTTGTATAGCAGTGGAGGTAGTCTCTGTTTTAGATAATTAGTAAATGAAAGATTCTTGTTTTTTTCCATGGAAGTGATGTTTGTATAGCAGTGGAGGTAGTCTCTGTTTTAGATCATTAATAAATGAAAGACTCTTGTTTTTTTCCATGGAAGTGATGTTTGTATAGCAGTGGAGGTAGTCTCTGTTTTAGAGAATTAATAAATGAAAGATTCTTGTTTTTTTTCCATGGAAGTGATGTTTGTAGTGCAGTGGAGGTAGTCTCTGTTTTAGAAAATTAATAAATGAAAGATTCTTGTTTTTTCCATGGAAGTGATGTTTGTATAGCAGTGGAGGTAGACTCTGTTTTAGAGAATTAATAAATGAAAGATTCTTGTTTTTTCCATGGAAGTGATGTTTGTATAGCAGTGGAGGTAGTCTCTGTTTTAGAAAATTAATAAATGAAAGATTTTTGTTTTTTCCATGGAAGTGATGTTTGTAGTGCAGTGGAGGTAGACTCTGTTTTAGATAATTAGTAAATGAAAGATTCTTGTTTTTTTCCATGGAAGTGATGTTTGTATAGCAGTGGAGGTAGTCTCTGTTTTAGATCATTAATAAATGAAAGACTCTTGTTTTTTTCCATGGAAGTGATGTTTGTATAGCAGTGGAGGTAGTCTCTGTTTTAGAAAACTAATAAATGAAAGATTCTTGTTTTTTCCATGGAAGTGATGTTTTTATAGCAGTGGATGTAGTCTCTGTTTTAGAGAATTAATAAATGAAAGATTCTTGTTTTTTTTCCATGGAAGTGATGTTTGTAGTGCAGTGGAGGTAGTCTCTGTTTTAGAAAATTAATGAATGAAAGATTCTTGTTTTTTCCATGGAAGTGATGTTTGTATAGCAGTGGAGGTAGTCTCTGTTTTAGAGAATTAATAAATGAAAGATTCTTGTTTTTTCCATGGAAGTGATGTTTGTATAGCAGTGGAGGTAGTCTCTGTTTTAGAAAATTAATAAATGAAAGATTCTTGTTATTTCCATGGAAGTGATGTTTGTATAGCAGTGGAGGTAGTCTCTGTTTTAGATAATTAGTAAATGAAAGATTCTTGTTTTTTTCCATGGAAGTGATGTTTGTATAGCAGTGGAGGTAGTCTCTGTTTTAGATAATTAATAAATGAAAGACTTGTTTTTTTCCATGGAAGTGATGTTTGTATAGCAGTGGAGGTAGTCTCTGTTTTAGATAATTAATAAATGAAAGATTCTTGTTATTTCCATGGAAGTGATGTTTGTATAGCAGTGGAGGTAGTCTCTGTTTTAGAGAATTAATAAATGAAAGATTCTTGTTTTTTCCATGGAAGTGATGTTTGTATAGCAGTGGAGGTAGTCTCTGTTTTAGAGAATTAATAAATGAAAGATTCTTGTTTTTTCCATGGAAGTGATGTTTGTATAGCAGTGGAGGTAGTCTCTGTTTTAGAAAATTAATAAATGAAAGATTCTTGTTTTTTCCATGGAAGTGATGTTTGTATAGCAGTGGAGGTAGTCTCTGTTTTAGAGAATTAATAAATGAAAGATTCTTGTTTTTTCCATGGAAGTGATGTTTGTATAGCAGTGGAAGTAGACTCTGTTTTAGAGAATTAATAAATGAAAGATTCTTGTTTTTTCCTTGGAAGTGATGTTTGTAGTGCAGTGGAGGTAGTCTCTGTTTTAGATCATTAGTAAATGAAAGATTCTTGTTATTTCCATGGAAGTGATGTTTGTATTGCAGTGGAGGTAGTCTCTGTTTTAGAGAATTAATAAATGAAAGATTCTTGTTTTTTCCATGGAAGTGATGTTTGTATAGCAGTGGAGGTAGTCTCTGTTTTAGAGAATTAATAAATGAAAGATTCTTGTTTTTTCCATGGAAGTGATGTTTGTATAGCAGTGGAGGTAGTCTCTGTTTTAGAAAATTAATAAATGAAAGATTCTTGTTATTTCCATGGAAGTGATGTTTGTATAGCAGTGGAGGTAGTCTCTGTTTTAGATAATTAGTAAATGAAAGATTCTTGTTTTTTTCCATGGAAGTGATGTTTGTATAGCAGTGGAGGTAGTCTCTGTTTTAGATAATTAATAAATGAAAGACTTGTTTTTTTCCATGGAAGTGATGTTTGTATAGCAGTGGAGGTAGTCTCTGTTTTAGAGAATTAATAAATGAAAGATTCTTGTTATTTCCATGGAAGTGATGTTTGTATAGCAGTGGAGGTAGTCTCTGTTTTAGAGAATTAATAAATGAAAGATTCTTGTTTTTTCCATGGAAGTGATGTTTGTATAGCAGTGGAGGTAGTCTCTGTTTTAGAGAATTAATAAATGAAAGATTCTTGTTTTTTCCATGGAAGTGATGTTTGTATAGCAGTGGAGGTAGTCTCTGTTTTAGAAAATTAATAAATGAAAGATTCTTGTTTTTTCCATGGAAGTGATGTTTGTATAGCAGTGGAGGTAGTCTCTGTTTTAGAGAATTAATAAATGAAAGATTCTTGTTTTTTCCATGGAAGTGATGTTTGTATAGCAGTGGAAGTAGACTCTGTTTTAGAGAATTAATAAATGAAAGATTCTTGTTTTTTCCTTGGAAGTGATGTTTGTAGTGCAGTGGAGGTAGTCTCTGTTTTAGATCATTAGTAAATGAAAGATTCTTGTTATTTCCATGGAAGTGATGTTTGTATTGCAGTGGAGGTAGTCTCTGTTTTAGAGAATTAATAAATGAAAGATTCTTGTTTTTTCCATGGAAGTGATGTTTGTATAGCAGTGGAGGTAGTCTCTGTTTTAGATAATTAATAAATGAAAGACTTGTTTTTTTCCATGGAAGTGATATAGCAGTGGAGGTAGTCTCTGTTTTAGAGAATTAATAAATGAAAGATTCTTGTTATTTCCATGGAAGTGATGTTTGTATAGCAGTGGAGGTAGTCTCTGTTTTAGATAATTAGTAAATGAAAGATTCTTGTTTTTTTCCATGGAAGTGATGTTTGTATAGCAGTGGAGGTAGTCTCTGTTTTAGAGAATTAATAAATGAAAGATTCTTGTTTTTTTCCATGGAAGTGATGTTTGTAGTGCAGTGGAGGTAGTCTCTGTTTTAGAAAACTAATAAATGAAAGATTCTTGTTTTTTCCATGGAAGTGATGTTTGTAGTGCAGTGGAGTAGTCTCTGTTTTAGAAAATTTATAAATGAAAGATTCTTGTTTTTTCCATGGAAGTGATGTTTGTATAGCAGTGGAGGTAGTCTCTGTTTTAGAGAATTAATAAATGAAAGATTCTTGTTTTTTTCATGGAAGCGATGTTTGTAGTGCAGTGGAGGT
Organism: Trichomycterus rosablanca; assembly: GCF_030014385.1. Classification (NCBI taxonomy): domain Eukaryota; kingdom Metazoa; phylum Chordata; class Actinopteri; order Siluriformes; family Trichomycteridae; genus Trichomycterus; species Trichomycterus rosablanca. The sequence goes on from NC_085995.1 coordinate 15,802,753, forward strand.
AGTCTCTGTTTTAGAAAACTAATAAATGAAAGATTCTTGTTTTTTCCATGGAAGTGATGTTTGTAGTGCAGTGGAGTAGTCTCTGTTTTAGAAAATTAATAAATGAAAGATTCTTGTTTTTTCCATGGAAGTGATGTTTGTAGTGCAGTGGAGGTAGACTCTGTTTTAGATAATTAGTAAATGAAAGATTCTTGTTTTTTTCCATGGAAGTGATGTTTGTATAGCAGTGGAGGTAGTCTCTGTTTTAGAGAATTAATAAATGAAAGACTCTTGTTTTTTTCCATGGAAGTGATGTTTGTAGTGCAGTGGAGGTAGTCTCTGTTTTAGAAAATTAATAAATGAAAGATTCTAGTTTTTTCCATGGAAGTGATGTTTGTAGTGCAGTGGAGTAGTCTCTGTTTTAGAAAATTAATAAATGAAAGATTCTTGTTTTTTCCATGGAAGTGATGTTTGTAGTGCAGTGGAGTAGTCTCTGTTTTAGAGAATTAATAAATGAAAGACTCTTGTTTTTTTCCATGGAAGTGATGTTTGTAGTGCAGTGGAGGTAGTCTCTGTTTTAGAAAATTAATAAATGAAAGATTCTAGTTTTTTCCATGGAAGTGATGTTTGTAGTGCAGTGGAGTAGTCTCTGTTTTAGAAAATTAATAAATGAAAGATTCTTGTTTTTTCCATGGAAGTGATGTTTGTAGTGCAGTGGAGTAGTCTCTGTTTTAGAAAATTAATAAATGAAAGATTCTTGTTTTTTCCATGGAAGTGATGTTTGTAGTGCAGTGGAGGTAGTCTCTGTTTTAGAAAACTAATAAATGAAAGATTCTTGTTTTTTCCATGGAAGTGATGTTTGTAGTGCAGTGGAGTAGTCTCTGTTTTAGAAAATTAATAAATGAAAGATTCTTGTTTTTTCCATGGAAGTGATGTTTGTAGTGCAGTGGAGGTAGTCTCTGTTTTAGATAATTAGTAAATGAAAGATTCTTGTTTTTTTCCATGGAAGTGATGTTTGTATAGCAGTGGAGGTAGTCTCTGTTTTAGATCATTAATAAATGAAAGACTCTTGTTTTTTTCCATGGAAGTGATGTTTGTATAGCAGTGGAGGTAGTCTCTGTTTTAGAAAATTAATAAATGAAAGATTCTTGTTTTTTCCAAGGAAGTGATGTTTGTATAGCAGTGGATGTAGTCTCTGTTTTAGAGAATTAATAAATGAAAGATTCTTGTTTTTTTCCATGGAAGTGATGTTTGTAGTGCAGTGAAGGTAGTCTCTGTTTTAGAAAATTAATAAATGAAAGATTCTTGTTTTTTCCATGGAAGTGATGTTTGTATAGCAGTGGAGGTAGTCTCTGTTTTAGAGAATTAATAAATGAAAGATTCTTGTTTTTTCCATGGAAGTGATGTTTGTATAGCAGTGGAGGTAGTCTCTGTTTTAGAAAATTAATAAATGAAAGATTCTTGTTATTTCCATGGAAGTGATGTTTGTATAGCAGTAAAGGTAGTCTCTGTTTTAGAGAATTAATAAATGAAAGATTCTTGTTTTTTCCATGGAAGTGATGTTTGTATAGCAGTGGAGGTAGTCTCTGTTTTAGAAAATTAATAAATGAAAGATTCTTGTTATTTCCATGGAAGTGATGTTTGTATAGCAGTGGAGGTAGTCTCTGTTTTAGATAATTAATAAATGAAAGACTTGTTTTTTTCCATGGAAGTGATGTTTGTATAGCAGTGGAGGTAGTCTCTGTTTTAGATAATTAATAAATGAAAGATTCTTGTTTTTTCCATGGAAGTGATGTTTGTATAGCAGTGGAGGTAGTCTCTGTTTTAGATAATTAGTAAATGAAAGATTCTTGTTTTTTTCCATGGAAGTGATGTTTGTATAGCAGTGGAGGTAGTCTCTGTTTTAGATAATTAATAAATGAAAGACTTGTTTTTTTCCATGGAAGTGATGTTTGTATAGCAGTGGAGGTAGTCTCTGTTTTAGATAATTAATAAATGAAAGATTCTTGTTATTTCCATGGAAGTGATGTTTGTATAGCAGTGGAGGTAGTCTCTGTTTTAGAGAATTAATAAATGAAAGATTCTTGTTTTTTCCATGGAAGTGATGTTTGTATAGCAGTGGAGGTAGTCTCTGTTTTAGAGAATTAATAAATGAAAGATTCTTGTTTTTTCCATGGAAGTGATGTTTGTATAGCAGTGGAGGTAGTCTCTGTTTTAGAAAATTAATAAATGAAAGATTCTTGTTTTTTCCATGGAAGTGATGTTTGTATAGCAGTGGAGGTAGTCTCTGTTTTAGAGAATTAATAAATGAAAGATTCTTGTTTTTTCCATGGAAGTGATGTTTGTATAGCAGTGGAAGTAGACTCTGTTTTAGAGAATTAATAAATGAAAGATTCTTGTTTTTTCCTTGGAAGTGATGTTTGTAGTGCAGTGGAGGTAGTCTCTGTTTTAGATCATTAGTAAATGAAAGATTCTTGTTATTTCCATGGAAGTGATGTTTGTATTGCAGTGGAGGTAGTCTCTGTTTTAGAGAATTAATAAATGAAAGATTCTTGTTTTTTCCATGGAAGTGATGTTTGTATAGCAGTGGAGGTAGTGTCTGTTTTAGATAATTAATAAATGAAAGACTTGTTTTTTTCCATGGAAGTGATATAGCAGTGGAGGTAGTCTCTGTTTTAGAGAATTAATAAATGAAAGATTCTTGTTATTTCCATGGAAGTGATGTTTGTATAGCAGTGGAGGTAGTCTCTGTTTTAGATAATTAGTAAATGAAAGATTCTTGTTTTTTTTCCATGGAAGTGATGTTTGTATAGCAGTGGAGGTAGTCTCTGTTTTAGAGAATTAATAAATGAAAGATTCTTGTTTTTTTCATGGAAGCGATGTTTGTAGTGCAGTGGAGGTAGTCTCTGTTTTAGAAAACTAATAAATGAAAGATTCTTGTTTTTTCCATGGAAGTGATGTTTGTAGTGCAGTGGAGTAGTCTCTGTTTTAGAAAATTAATAAATGAAAGATTCTTGTTTTTTCCATGGAAGTGATGTTTGTAGTGCAGTGGAGGTAGACTCTGTTTTAGATAATTAGTAAATGAAAGATTCTTGTTTTTTTCCATGGAAGTGATGTTTGTATAGCAGTGGAGGTAGTCTCTGTTTTAGAAAATTAATAAATGAAAGATTCTAGTTTTTTCCATGGAAGTGATGTTTGTAGTGCAGTGGAGTAGTCTCTGTTTTAGAAAATTAATAAATGAAAGATTCTAGTTTTTTCCATGGAAGTGATGTTTGTAGTGCAGTGGAGTAGTCTCTGTTTTAGAAAATTAATAAATGAAAGATTCTTGTTTTTTCCATGGAAGTGATGTTTGTAGTGCAGTGGAGTAGTCTCTGTTTTAGAAAATTAATAAATGAAAGATTCTTGTTTTTTTTCCATGGAAGTGATGTTTGTAGTGCAGTGGAGGTAGTCTCTGTTTTAGAAAATTAATAAATGAAAGATTCTTGTTTTTTCCATGGAAGTGATGTTTGTATAGCAGTGGATGTAGTCTCTGTTTTAGAGAATTAATAAATGAAAGATTCTTGTTTTTTTCCATGGAAGTGATGTTTGTAGTGCAGTGGAGGTAGTCTCTGTTTTAGAAAATTAATAAATGAAAGATTCTTGTTTTTTTTCCATGGAAGTGATGTTTGTAGTGCAGTGGAGGTAGTCTCTGTTTTAGAAAATTAATAAATGAAAGATTCTTGTTTTTTCCATGGAAGTGATGTTTGTATAGCAGTGGATGTAGTCTCTGTTTTAGAGAATTAATAAATGAAAGATTCTTGTTTTTTTCCATGGAAGTGATGTTTGTAGTGCAGTGGAGGTAGTCTCTGTTTTAGAGAATTAATAAATGAAAGATTCTTGTTTTTTTTCCATGGAAGTGATGTTTGTAGTGCAGTGGAGGTAGTCTCTGTTTTAGAAAATTAATAAATGAAAGATTCTTGTTTTTTCCATGGAAGTGATGTTTGTATAGCAGTGGAGGTAGTCTCTGTTTTAGAGAATTAATAAATGAAAGATTCTTGTTATTTCCATGGAAGTGATGTTTGTATAGCAGTGGAGGTAGTCTCTGTTTTAGATCATTAGTAAATGAAAGATTCTTGTTTTTTTCCATGGAAGTGATGTTTGTATAGCAGTGGAGGTAGTCTCTGTTTTAGATCATTAATAAATGAAAGATTCTTGTTTTTTCCATGGAAGTGATGTTTGCATAGCAGTGGAGGTAGTCTCTGTTTTAGAAAATTAATAAATGAAAGATTCTTGTTTTTTCCATGGAAGTGATGTTTGTATAGCAGTGGAGGTAGTCTCTGTTTTAGATCATTAGTAAATGAAAGATTCTTGTTTTTTTCCATGGAAGTGATGTTTGTATAGCAGTGGAGGTAGTCTCTGTTTTAGAGAATTAATAAATGAAAGACTCTTGTTTTTTTCCATGGAAGTGATGTTTGTATAGCAGTGGAGGTAGTCTCTGTTTTAGAAAATTAATAAATGAAAGACTCTTGTTTTTTTCCATGGAAGTGATGTTTGTATAGCAGTGGAGGTAGTCTCTGTTTTAGATAATTAGTAAATGAAAGATTCTTGTTTTTTTCCATGGAAGTGATGTTTGTATAGCAGTGGAGGTAGTCTCTGTTTTAGATCATTAATAAATGAAAGACTCTTGTTTTTTTCCATGGAAGTGATGTTTGTATAGCAGTGGAGGTAGTCTCTGTTTTAGAGAATTAATAAATGAAAGATTCTTGTTTTTTTTCCATGGAAGTGATGTTTGTAGTGCAGTGGAGGTAGTCTCTGTTTTAGAAAATTAATAAATGAAAGATTCTTGTTTTTTCCATGGAAGTGATGTTTGTATAGCAGTGGAGGTAGACTCTGTTTTAGAGAATTAATAAATGAAAGATTCTTGTTTTTTCCATGGAAGTGATGTTTGTATAGCAGTGGAGGTAGTCTCTGTTTTAGAAAATTAATAAATGAAAGATTTTTGTTTTGTCCATGGAAGTGATGTTTGTAGTGCAGTGGAGGTAGACTCTGTTTTAGATAATTAGTAAATGAAAGATTCTTGTTTTTTTCCATGGAAGTGATGTTTGTATAGCAGTGGAGGTAGTCTCTGTTTTAGATCATTAATAAATGAAAGACTCTTGTTTTTTTCCATGGAAGTGATGTTTGTATAGCAGTGGAGGTAGTCTCTGTTTTAGAAAACTAATAAATGAAAGATTCTTGTTTTTTCCATGGAAGTGATGTTTTTATAGCAGTGGATGTAGTCTCTGTTTTAGAGAATTAATAAATGAAAGATTCTTGTTTTTTTTCCATGGAAGTGATGTTTGTAGTGCAGTGGAGGTAGTCTCTGTTTTAGAAAATTAATGAATGAAAGATTCTTGTTTTTTCCATGGAAGTGATGTTTGTATAGCAGTGGAGGTAGTCTCTGTTTTAGAGAATTAATAAATGAAAGATTCTTGTTTTTTCCATGGAAGTGATGTTTGTATAGCAGTGGAGGTAGTCTCTGTTTTAGAAAATTAATAAATGAAAGATTCTTGTTATTTCCATGGAAGTGATGTTTGTATAGCAGTGGAGGTAGTCTCTGTTTTAGATAATTAGTAAATGAAAGATTCTTGTTTTTTTCCATGGAAGTGATGTTTGTATAGCAGTGGAGGTAGTCTCTGTTTTAGATAATTAATAAATGAAAGACTTGTTTTTTTCCATGGAAGTGATGTTTGTATAGCAGTGGAGGTAGTCTCTGTTTTAGATAATTAATAAATGAAAGATTCTTGTTATTTCCATGGAAGTGATGTTTGTATAGCAGTGGAGGTAGTCTCTGTTTTAGAGAATTAATAAATGAAAGATTCTTGTTTTTTCCATGGAAGTGATGTTTGTATAGCAGTGGAGGTAGTCTCTGTTTTAGAGAATTAATAAATGAAAGATTCTTGTTTTTTCCATGGAAGTGATGTTTGTATAGCAGTGGAGGTAGTCTCTGTTTTAGAAAATTAATAAATGAAAGATTCTTGTTTTTTCCATGGAAGTGATGTTTGTATAGCAGTGGAGGTAGTCTCTGTTTTAGAGAATTAATAAATGAAAGATTCTTGTTTTTTCCATGGAAGTGATGTTTGTATAGCAGTGGAAGTAGACTCTGTTTTAGAGAATTAATAAATGAAAGATTCTTGTTTTTTCCTTGGAAGTGATGTTTGTAGTGCAGTGGAGGTAGTCTCTGTTTTAGATCATTAGTAAATGAAAGATTCTTGTTATTTCCATGGAAGTGATGTTTCTATTGCAGTGGAGGTAGTCTCTGTTTTAGAGAATTAATAAATGAAAGATTCTTGTTTTTTCCATGGAAGTGATGTTTGTATAGCAGTGGAGGTAGTCTCTGTTTTAGAGAATTAATAAATGAAAGATTCTTGTTTTTTCCATGGAAGTGATGTTTGTATAGCAGTGGAGGTAGTCTCTGTTTTAGAAAATTAATAAATGAAAGATTCTTGTTATTTCCATGGAAGTGATGTTTGTATAGCAGTGGAGGTAGTCTCTGTTTTAGATAATTAGTAAATGAAAGATTCTTGTTTTTTTCCATGGAAGTGATGTTTGTATAGCAGTGGAGGTAGTCTCTGTTTTAGATAATTAATAAATGAAAGACTTGTTTTTTTCCATGGAAGTGATGTTTGTATAGCAGTGGAGGTAGTCTCTGTTTTAGATAATTAATAAATGAAAGATTCTTGTTATTTCCATGGAAGTGATGTTTGTATAGCAGTGGAGGTAGTCTCTGTTTTAGAGAATTAATAAATGAAAGATTCTTGTTTTTTCCATGGAAGTGATGTTTGTATAGCAGTGGAGGTAGTCTCTGTTTTAGAGAATTAATAAATGAAAGATTCTTGTTTTTTCCATGGAAGTGATGTTTGTATAGCAGTGGAGGTAGTCTCTGTTTTAGAAAATTAATAAATGAAAGATTCTTGTTTTTTCCATGGAAGTGATGTTTGTATAGCAGTGGAGGTAGTCTCTGTTTTAGAGAATTAATAAATGAAAGATTCTTGTTTTTTCCATGGAAGTGATGTTTGTATAGCAGTGGAAGTAGACTCTGTTTTAGAGAATTAATAAATGAAAGATTCTTGTTTTTTCCTTGGAAGTGATGTTTGTAGTGCAGTGGAGGTAGTCTCTGTTTTAGATCATTAGTAAATGAAAGATTCTTGTTATTTCCATGGAAGTGATGTTTGTATTGCAGTGGAGGTAGTCTCTGTTTTAGAGAATTAATAAATGAAAGATTCTTGTTTTTTCCATGGAAGTGATGTTTGTATAGCAGTGGAGGTAGTGTCTGTTTTAGATAATTAATAAATGAAAGACTTGTTTTTTTCCATGGAAGTGATATAGCAGTGGAGGTAGTCTCTGTTTTAGAGAATTAATAAATGAAAGATTCTTGTTATTTCCATGGAAGTGATGTTTGTATAGCAGTGGAGGTAGTCTCTGTTTTAGATAATTAGTAAATGAAAGATTCTTGTTTTTTTCCATGGAAGTGATGTTTGTATAGCAGTGGAGGTAGTCTCTGTTTTAGAGAATTAATAAATGAAAGATTCTTGTTTTTTTCCATGGAAGTGATGTTTGTAGTGCAGTGGAGGTAGTCTCTGTTTTAGAAAACTAATAAATGAAAGATTCTTGTTTTTTCCATGGAAGTGATGTTTGTAGTGCAGTGGAGTAGTCTCTGTTTTAGAAAATTTATAAATGAAAGATTCTTGTTTTTTCCATGGAAGTGATGTTTGTATAGCAGTGGAGGTAGTCTCTGTTTTAGAGAATTAATAAATGAAAGATTCTTGTTTTTTTCATGGAAGCGATGTTTGTAGTGCAGTGGAGGTAGTCTCTGTTTTAGAAAACTAATAAATGAAAGATTCTTGTTTTTTCCATGGAAGTGATGTTTGTAGTGCAGTGGAGTAGTCTCTGTTTTAGAAAATTAATAAATGAAAGATTCTTGTTTTTTCCATGGAAGTGATGTTTGTAGTGCAGTGGAGGTAGACTCTGTTTTAGATAATTAGTAAATGAAAGATTCTTGTTTTTTTCCATGGAAGTGATGTTTGTATAGCAGTGGAGGTAGTCTCTGTTTTAGAGAATTAATAAATGAAAGACTCTTGTTTTTTTCCATGGAAGTGATGTTTGTAGTGCAGTGGAGGTAGTCTCTGTTTTAGAAAATTAATAAATGAAAGATTCTAGTTTTTTCCATGGAAGTGATGTTTGTAGTGCAGTGGAGTAGTCTCTGTTTTAGAAAATTAATAAATGAAAGATTCTTGTTTTTTCCATGGAAGTGATGTTTGTAGTGCAGTGGAGTAGTCTCTGTTTTAGAGAATTAATAAATGAAAGACTCTTGTTTTTTTCCATGGAAGTGATGTTTGTAGTGCAGTGGAGGTAGTCTCTGTTTTAGAAAATTAATAAATGAAAGATTCTAGTTTTTTCCATGGAAGTGATGTTTGTAGTGCAGTGGAGTAGTCTCTGTTTTAGAAAATTAATAAATGAAAGATTCTTGTTTTTTCCATGGAAGTGATGTTTGTAGTGCAGTGGAGTAGTCTCTGTTTTAGAAAATTAATAAATGAAAGATTCTTGTTTTTTCCATGGAAGTGATGTTTGTAGTGCAGTGGAGGTAGTCTCTGTTTTAGAAAACTAATAAATGAAAGATTCTTGTTTTTTCCATGGAAGTGATGTTTGTAGTGCAGTGGAGTAGTCTCTGTTTTAGAAAACTAATAAATGAAAGATTCTTGTTTTTTCCATGGAAGTGATGTTTGTAGTGCAGTGGAGTAGTCTCTGTTTTAGAAAATTAATAAATGAAAGATTCTTGTTTTTTCCATGGAAGTGATGTTTGTAGTGCAGTGGAGGTAGTCTCTGTTTTAGATAATTAGTAAATGAAAGATTCTTGTTTTTTTCCATGGAAGTGATGTTTGTATAGCAGTGGAGGTAGTCTCTGTTTTAGATCATTAATAAATGAAAGACTCTTGTTTTTTTCCATGGAAGTGATGTTTGTATAGCAGTGGAGGTAGTCTCTGTTTTAGAAAATTAATAAATGAAAGATTCTTGTTTTTTCCAAGGAAGTGATGTTTGTATAGCAGTGGATGTAGTCTCTGTTTTAGAGAATTAATAAATGAAAGATTCTTGTTTTTTTCCATGGAAGTGATGTTTGTAGTGCAGTGAAGGTAGTCTCTGTTTTAGAAAATTAATAAATGAAAGATTCTTGTTTTTTCCATGGAAGTGATGTTTGTATAGCAGTGGAGGTAGTCTCTGTTTTAGAGAATTAATAAATGAAAGATTCTTGTTTTTTCCATGGAAGTGATGTTTGTATAGCAGTGGAGGTAGTCTCTGTTTTAGCAAATTAATAAATGAAAGATTCTTGTTATTTCCATGGATGTGATGTTTGTATAGCAGTAAAGGTAGTCTCTGTTTTAGAGAATTAATAAATGAAAGATTCTTGTTTTTTCCATGGAAGTGATGTTTGTATAGCAGTGGAGGTAGTCTCTGTTTTAGAAAATTAATAAATGAAAGATTCTTGTTATTTCCATGGAAGTGATGTTTGTATAGCAGTGGAGGTAGTCTCTGTTTTAGATAATTAATAAATGAAAGACTTGTTTTTTTCCATGGAAGTGATGTTTGTATAGCAGTGGAGGTAGTCTCTGTTTTAGATAATTAATAAATGAAAGATTCTTGTTTTTTCCATGGAAGTGATGTTTGTATAGCAGTGGAGGTAGTCTCTGTTTTAGATAATTAGTAAATGAAAGATTCTTGTTTTTTTCCATGGAAGTGATGTTTGTATAGCAGTGGAGGTAGTCTCTGTTTTAGATAATTAATAAATGAAAGACTTGTTTTTTTCCATGGAAGTGATGTTTGTATAGCAGTGGAGGTAGTCTCTGTTTTAGATAATTAATAAATGAAAGATTCTTGTTATTTCCATGGAAGTGATGTTTGTATAGCAGTGGAGGTAGTCTCTGTTTTAGAGAATTAATAAATGAAAGATTCTTGTTTTTTCCATGGAAGTGATGTTTGTATAGCAGTGGAGGTAGTCTCTGTTTTAGAGAATTAATAAATAAAAGATTCTTGTTTTTTCCATGGAAGTGATGTTTGTATAGCAGTGGAGGTAGTCTCTGTTTTAGAAAATTAATAAATGAAAGATTCTTGTTTTTTCCATGGAAGTGATGTTTGTATAGCAGTGGAGGTAGTCTCTGTTTTAGAGAATTAATAAATGAAAGATTCTTGTTTTTTCCATGGAAGTGATGTTTGTATAGCAGTGGAAGTAGACTCTGTTTTAGAGAATTAATAAATGAAAGATTCTTGTTTTTTCCTTGGAAGTGATGTTTGTAGTGCAGTGGAGGTAGTCTCTGTTTTAGATCATTAGTAAATGAAAGATTCTTGTTATTTCCATGGAAGTGATGTTTGTATTGCAGTGGAGGTAGTCTCTGTTTTAGAGAATTAATAAATGAAAGATTCTTGTTTTTTCCATGGAAGTGATGTTTGTATAGCAGTGGAGGTAGTGTCTGTTTTAGATAATTAATAAATGAAAGACTTGTTTTTTTCCATGGAAGTGATATAGCAGTGGAGGTAGTCTCTGTTTTAGAGAATTAATAAATGAAAGATTCTTGTTATTTCCATGGAAGTGATGTTTGTATAGCAGTGGAGGTAGTCTCTGTTTTAGATAATTAGTAAATGAAAGATTCTTGTTTTTTTCCATGGAAGTGATGTTTGTATAGCAGTGGAGGTAGTCTCTGTTTTAGAGAATTAATAAATGAAAGATTCTTGTTTTTTTCATGGAAGCGATGTTTGTAGTGCAGTGGAGGTAGTCTCTGTTTTAGAAAACTAATAAATGAAAGATTCTTGTTTTTTCCATGGAAGTGATGTTTGTAGTGCAGTGGAGTAGTCTCTGTTTTAGAAAATTAATAAATGAAAGATTCTTGTTTTTTCCATGGAAGTGATGTTTGTAGTGCAGTGGAGGTAGACTCTGTTTTAGATAATTAGTAAATGAAAGATTCTTGTTTTTTTCCATGGAAGTGATGTTTGTATAGCAGTGGAGGTAGTCTCTGTTTTAGAAAATTAATAAATGAAAGATTCTAGTTTTTTCCATGGAAGTGATGTTTGTAGTGCAGTGGAGTAGTCTCTGTTTTAGAAAATTAATAAATGAAAGATTCTAGTTTTTTCCATGGAAGTGATGTTTGTAGTGCAGTGGAGTAGTCTCTGTTTTAGAAAATTAATAAATGAAAGATTCTTGTTTTTTCCATGGAAGTGATGTTTGTAGTGCAGTGGAGTAGTCTCTGTTTTAGAAAATTAATAAATGAAAGATTCTTGTTTTTTTTCCATGGAAGTGATGTTTGTAGTGCAGTGGAGGTAGTCTCTGTTTTAGAAAATTAATAAATGAAAGATTCTTGTTTTTTCCATGGAAGTGATGTTTGTATAGCAGTGGATGTAGTCTCTGTTTTAGAGAATTAATAAATGAAAGATTCTTGTTTTTTTCCATGGAAGTGATGTTTGTAGTGCAGTGGAGGTAGTCTCTGTTTTAGAAAATTAATAAATGAAAGATTCTTGTTTTTTTTCCATGGAAGTGATGTTTGTAGTGCAGTGGAGGTAGTCTCTGTTTTAGAAAATTAATAAATGAAAGATTCTTGTTTTTTCCATGGAAGTGATGTTTGTATAGCAGTGGATGTAGTCTCTGTTTTAGAGAATTAATAAATGAAAGATTCTTGTTTTTTTCCATGGAAGTGATGTTTGTAGTGCAGTGGAGGTAGTCTCTGTTTTAGAGAATTAATAAATGAAAGATTCTTGTTTTTTTTCCATGGAAGTGATGTTTGTAGTGCAGTGGAGGTAGTCTCTGTTTTAGAAAATTAATAAATGAAAGATTCTTGTTTTTTCCATGGAAGTGATGTTTGTATAGCAGTGGAGGTAGTCTCTGTTTTAGAGAATTAATAAATGAAAGATTCTTGTTATTTCCATGGAAGTGATGTTTGTATAGCAGTGGAGGTAGTCTCTGTTTTAGATCATTAGTAAATGAAAGATTCTTGTTTTTTTCCATGGAAGTTATGTTTGTATAGCAGTGGAGGTAGTCTCTGTTTTAGATCATTAATAAATGAAAGATTCTTGTTTTTTCCATGGAAGTGATGTTTGCATAGCAGTGGAGGTAGTCTCTGTTTTAGAGAATTAATAAATGAAAGACTCTTGTTTTTTTCCATGGAAGTGATGTTTGTATAGCAGTGGAGGTAGTCTCTGTTTTAGAAAATTAATAAATGAAAGACTCTTGTTTTTTTCCATGGAAGTGATGTTTGTATAGCAGTGGAGGTAGTCTCTGTTTTAGATAATTAGTAAATGAAAGATTCTTGTTTTTTTCCATGGAAGTGATGTTTGTATAGCAGTGGAGGGAGTCTCTGTTTTAGATCATTAATAAATGAAAGACTCTTGTTTTTTTCCATGGAAGTGATGTTTGTATAGCAGTGGAGGTAGTCTCTGTTTTAGAGAATTAATAAATGAAAGATTCTTGTTTTTTTTCCATGGAAGTGATGTTTGTAGTGCAGTGGAGGTAGTCTCTGTTTTAGAAAATTAATAAATGAAAGATTCTTGTTTTTTCCATGGAAGTGATGTTTGTATAGCAGTGGAGGTAGACTCTGTTTTAGAGAATTAATAAATGAAAGATTCTTGTTTTTTCCATGGAAGTGATGTTTGTATAGCAGTGGAGGTAGTCTCTGTTTTAGAAAATTAATAAATGAAAGATTTTTGTTTTTTCCATGGAAGTGATGTTTGTAGTGCAGTGGAGGTAGACTCTGTTTTAGATAATTAGTAAATGAAAGATTCTTGTTTTTTTCCATGGAAGTGATGTTTGTATAGCAGTGGAGGTAGTCTCTGTTTTAGATCATTAATAAATGAAAGACTCTTGTTTTTTTCCATGGAAGTGATGTTTGTATAGCAGTGGAGGTAGTCTCTGTTTTAGAAAACTAATAAATGAAAGATTCTTGTTTTTTCCATGGAAGTGATGTTTTTATAGCAGTGGATGTAGTCTCTGTTTTAGAGAATTAATAAATGAAAGATTCTTGTTTTTTTTCCATGGAAGTGATGTTTGTAGTGCAGTGGAGGTAGTCTCTGTTTTAGAAAATTAATGAATGAAAGATTCTTGTTTTTTCCATGGAAGTGATGTTTGTATAGCAGTGGAGGTAGTCTCTGTTTTAGAGAATTAATAAATGAAAGATTCTTGTTTTTTCCATGGAAGTGATGTTTGTATAGCAGTGGAGGTAGTCTCTGTTTTAGAAAATTAATAAATGAAAGATTCTTGTTATTTCCATGGAAGTGATGTTTGTATAGCAGTGGAGGTAGTCTCTGTTTTAGATAATTAGTAAATGAAAGATTCTTGTTTTTTTCCATGGAAGTGATGTTTGTATAGCAGTGGAGGTAGTCTCTGTTTTAGATAATTAATAAATGAAAGACTTGTTTTTTTCCATGGAAGTGATGTTTGTATAGCAGTGGAGGTAGTCTCTGTTTTAGATAATTAATAAATGAAAGATTCTTGTTATTTCCATGGAAGTGATGTTTGTATAGCAGTGGAGGTAGTCTCTGTTTTAGAGAATTAATAAATGAAAGATTCTTGTTTTTTCCATGGAAGTGATGTTTGTATAGCAGTGGAGGTAGTCTCTGTTTTAGAGAATTAATAAATGAAAGATTCTTGTTTTTTCCATGGAAGTGATGTTTGTATAGCAGTGGAGGTAGTCTCTGTTTTAGAAAATTAATAAATGAAAGATTCTTGTTTTTTCCATGGAAGTGATGTTTGTATAGCAGTGGAGGTAGTCTCTGTTTTAGAGAATTAATAAATGAAAGATTCTTGTTTTTTCCATGGAAGTGATGTTTGTATAGCAGTGGAAGTAGACTCTGTTTTAGAGAATTAATAAATGAAAGATTCTTGTTTTTTCCTTGGAAGTGATGTTTGTAGTGCAGTGGAGGTAGTCTCTGTTTTAGATCATTAGTAAATGAAAGATTCTTGTTATTTCCATGGAAGTGATGTTTGTATTGCAGTGGAGGTAGTCTCTGTTTTAGAGAATTAATAAATGAAAGATTCTTGTTTTTTCCATGGAAGTGATGTTTGTATAGCAGTGGAGGTAGTCTCTGTTTTAGAGAATTAATAAATGAAAGATTCTTGTTTTTTCCATGGAAGTGATGTTTGTATAGCAGTGGAGGTAGTCTCTGTTTTAGAAAATTAATAAATGAAAGATTCTTGTTATTTCCATGGAAGTGATGTTTGTATAGCAGTGGAGGTAGTCTCTGTTTTAGATAATTAGTAAATGAAAGATTCTTGTTTTTTTCCATGGAAGTGATGTTTGTATAGCAGTGGAGGTAGTCTCTGTTTTAGATAATTAATAAATGAAAGACTTGTTTTTTTCCATGGAAGTGATGTTTGTATAGCAGTGGAGGTAGTCTCTGTTTTAGATAATTAATAAATGAAAGATTCTTGTTATTTCCATGGAAGTGATGTTTGTATAGCAGTGGAGGTAGTCTCTGTTTTAGAGAATTAATAAATGAAAGATTCTTGTTTTTTCCATGGAAGTGATGTTTGTATAGCAGTGGAGGTAGTCTCTGTTTTAGAGAATTAATAAATGAAAGATTCTTGTTTTTTCCATGGAAGTGATGTTTGTATAGCAGTGGAGGTAGTCTCTGTTTTAGAAAATTAATAAATGAAAGATTCTTGTTTTTTCCATGGAAGTGATGTTTGTATAGCAGTGGAGGTAGTCTCTGTTTTAGAGAATTAATAAATGAAAGATTCTTGTTTTTTCCATGGAAGTGATGTTTGTATAGCAGTGGAAGTAGACTCTGTTTTAGAGAATTAATAAATGAAAGATTCTTGTTTTTTCCTTGGAAGTGATGTTTGTAGTGCAGTGGAGGTAGTCTCTGTTTTAGATCATTAGTAAATGAAAGATTCTTGTTATTTCCATGGAAGTGATGTTTGTATTGCAGTGGAGGTAGTCTCTGTTTTAGAGAATTAATAAATGAAAGATTCTTGTTTTTTCCATGGAAGTGATGTTTGTATAGCAGTGGAGGTAGTGTCTGTTTTAGATAATTAATAAATGAAAGACTTGTTTTTTTCCATGGAAGTGATATAGCAGTGGAGGTAGTCTCTGTTTTAGAGAATTAATAAATGAAAGATTCTTGTTATTTCCATGGAAGTGATGTTTGTATAGCAGTGGAGGTAGTCTCTGTTTTAGATAATTAGTAAATGAAAGATTCTTGTTTTTTTCCATGGAAGTGATGTTTGTATAGCAGTGGAGGTAGTCTCTGTTTTAGAGAATTAATAAATGAAAGATTCTTGTTTTTTTCCATGGAAGTGATGTTTGTAGTGCAGTGGAGGTAGTCTCTGTTTTAGAAAACTAATAAATGAAAGATTCTTGTTTTTTCCATGGAAGTGATGTTTGTAGTGCAGTGGAGTAGTCTCTGTTTTAGAAAATTTATAAATGAAAGATTCTTGTTTTTTCCATGGAAGTGATGTTTGTATAGCAGTGGAGGTAGTCTCTGTTTTAGAGAATTAATAAATGAAAGATTCTTGTTTTTTTCATGGAAGCGATGTTTGTAGTGCAGTGGAGGTAGTCTCTGTTTTAGAAAACTAATAAATGAAAGATTCTTGTTTTTTCCATGGAAGTGATGTTTGTAGTGCAGTGGAGTAGTCTCTGTTTTAGAAAATTAATAAATGAAAGATTCTTGTTTTTTCCATGGAAGTGATGTTTGTAGTGCAGTGGAGGTAGACTCTGTTTTAGATAATTAGTAAATGAAAGATTCTTGTTTTTTTCCATGGAAGTGATGTTTGTATAGCAGTGGAGGTAGTCTCTGTTTTAGAGAATTAATAAATGAAAGACTCTTGTTTTTTTCCATGGAAGTGATGTTTGTAGTGCAGTGGAGGTAGTCTCTGTTTTAGAAAACTAATAAATGAAAGATTCTTGTTTTTTCCATGGAAGTGATGTTTGTAGTGCAGTGGAGTAGTCTCTGTTTTAGAAAATTTATAAATGAAAGATTCTTGTTTTTTCCATGGAAGTGATGTTTGTATAGCAGTGGAGGTAGTCTCTGTTTTAGAGAATTAATAAATGAAAGATTCTTGTTTTTTTCATGGAAGCGATGTTTGTAGTGCAGTGGAGGTAGTCTCTGTTTTAGAAAACTAATAAATGAAAGATTCTTGTTTTTTCCATGGAAGTGATGTTTGTAGTGCAGTGGAGTAGTCTCTGTTTTAGAAAATTAATAAATGAAAGATTCTTGTTTTTTCCATGGAAGTGATGTTTGTAGTGCAGTGGAGGTAGACTCTGTTTTAGATAATTAGTAAATGAAAGATTCTTGTTTTTTTCCATGGAAGTGATGTTTGTATAGCAGTGGAGGTAGTCTCTGTTTTAGAGAATTAATAAATGAAAGACTCTTGTTTTTTTCCATGGAAGTGATGTTTGTAGTGCAGTGGAGGTAGTCTCTGTTTTAGAAAATTAATAAATGAAAGATTCTAGTTTTTTCCATGGAAGTGATGTTTGTAGTGCAGTGGAGTAGTCTCTGTTTTAGAAAATTAATAAATGAAAGATTCTTGTTTTTTCCATGGAAGTGATGTTTGTAGTGCAGTGGAGTAGTCTCTGTTTTAGAGAATTAATAAATGAAAGACTCTTGTTTTTTTCCATGGAAGTGATGTTTGTAGTGCAGTGGAGGTAGTCTCTGTTTTAGAAAATTAATAAATGAAAGATTCTAGTTTTTTCCATGGAAGTGATGTTTGTAGTGCAGTGGAGTAGTCTCTGTTTTAGAAAATTAATAAATGAAAGATTCTTGTTTTTTCCATGGAAGTGATGTTTGTAGTGCAGTGGAGTAGTCTCTGTTTTAGAAAATTAATAAATGAAAGATTCTTGTTTTTTCCATGGAAGTGATGTTTGTAGTGCAGTGGAGGTAGTCTCTGTTTTAGAAAACTAATAAATGAAAGATTCTTGTTTTTTCCATGGAAGTGATGTTTGTAGTGCAGTGGAGTAGTCTCTGTTTTAGAAAATTAATAAATGAAAGATTCTTGTTTTTTCCATGGAAGTGATGTTTGTAGTGCAGTGGAGGTAGTCTCTGTTTTAGATAATTAGTAAATGAAAGATTCTTGTTTTTTTCCATGGAAGTGATGTTTGTATAGCAGTGGAGGTAGTCTCTGTTTTAGATCATTAATAAATGAAAGACTCTTGTTTTTTTCCATGGAAGTGATGTTTGTATAGCAGTGGAGGTAGTCTCTGTTTTAGAAAATTAATAAATGAAAGATTCTTGTTTTTTCCAAGGAAGTGATGTTTGTATAGCAGTGGATGTAGTCTCTGTTTTAGAGAATTAATAAATGAAAGATTCTTGTTTTTTTCCATGGAAGTGATGTTTGTAGTGCAGTGAAGGTAGTCTCTGTTTTAGAAAATTAATAAATGAAAGATTCTTGTTTTTTCCATGGAAGTGATGTTTGTATAGCAGTGGAGGTAGTCTCTGTTTTAGATAATTAATAAATGAAAGATTCTTGTTTTTTCCATGGAAGTGATGTTTGTATAGCAGTGGAGGTAGTCTCTGTTTTAGAAAATTAATAAATGAAAGATTCTTGTTATTTCCATGGAAGTGATGTTTGTATAGCAGTAAAGGTAGTCTCTGTTTTAGAGAATTAATAAATGAAAGATTCTTGTTTTTTCCATGGAAGTGATGTTTGTATAGCAGTGGAGGTAGTCTCTGTTTTAGAAAATTAATAAATGAAAGATTCTTGTTATTTCCATGGAAGTGATGTTTGTATAGCAGTGGAGGTAGTCTCTGTTTTAGATAATTAATAAATGAAAGACTTGTTTTTTTCCATGGAAGTGATGTTTGTATAGCAGTGGAGGTAGTCTCTGTTTTAGATAATTAATAAATGAAAGATTCTTGTTTTTTCCATGGAAGTGATGTTTGTATAGCAGTGGAGGTCGTCTCTGTTTTAGATAATTAGTAAATGAAAGATTCTTGTTTTTTTCCATGGAAGTGATGTTTGTATAGCAGTGGAGGTAGTCTCTGTTTTAGATAATTAATAAATGAAAGACTTGTTTTTTTCCATGGAAGTGATGTTTGTATAGCAGTGGAGGTAGTCTCTGTTTTAGATAATTAATAAATGAAAGATTCTTGTTATTTCCATGGAAGTGATGTTTGTATAGCAGTGGAGGTAGTCTCTGTTTTAGAGAATTAATAAATGAAAGATTCTTGTTTTTTCCATGGAAGTGATGTTTGTATAGCAGTGGAGGTAGTCTCTGTTTTAGAGAATTAATAAATGAAAGATTCTTGTTTTTTCCATGGAAGTGATGTTTGTATAGCAGTGGAGGTAGTCTCTGTTTTAGAAAATTAATAAATGAAAGATTCTTGTTTTTTCCATGGAAGTGATGTTTGTATAGCAGTGGAGGTAGTCTCTGTTTTAGAGAATTAATAAATGAAAGATTCTTGTTTTTTCCATGGAAGTGATGTTTGTATAGCAGTGGAAGTAGACTCTGTTTTAGAGAATTAATAAATGAAAGATTCTTGTTTTTTCCTTGGAAGTGATGTTTGTAGTGCAGTGGAGGTAGTCTCTGTTTTAGATCATTAGTAAATGAAAGATTCTTGTTATTTCCATGGAAGTGATGTTTGTATTGCAGTGGAGGTAGTCTCTGTTTTAGAGAATTAATAAATGAAAGATTCTTGTTTTTTCCATGGAAGTGATGTTTGTATAGCAGTGGAGGTAGTGTCTGTTTTAGATAATTAATAAATGAAAGACTTGTTTTTTTCCATGGAAGTGATATAGCAGTGGAGGTAGTCTCTGTTTTAGAGAATTAATAAATGAAAGATTCTTGTTATTTCCATGGAAGTGATGTTTGTTTAGCAGTGGAGGTAGTCTCTGTTTTAGACAATTAGTAAATGAAAGATTCTTGTTTTTTTCCATGGAAGTGATGTTTGTATAGCAGTGGAGGTAGTCTCTGTTTTAGAGAATTAATAAATGAAAGATTCTTGTTTTTTTCATGGAAGCGATGTTTGTAGTGCAGTGGAGGTAGTCTCTGTTTTAGAAAACTAATAAATGAAAGATTCTTGTTTTTTCCATGGAAGTGATGTTTGTAGTGCAGTGGAGTAGTCTCTGTTTTAGAAAATTAATAAATGAAAGATTCTTGTTTTTTCCATGGAAGTGATGTTTGTAGTGCAGTGGAGGTAGACTCTGTTTTAGATAATTAGTAAATGAAAGATTCTTGTTTTTTTCCATGGAAGTGATGTTTGTATAGCAGTGGAGGTAGTCTCTGTTTTAGAAAATTAATAAATGAAAGATTCTAGTTTTTTCCATGGAAGTGATGTTTGTAGTGCAGTGGAGTAGTCTCTGTTTTAGAAAATTAATAAATGAAAGATTCTAGTTTTTTCCATGGAAGTGATGTTTGTAGTGCAGTGGAGTAGTCTCTGTTTTAGAAAATTAATAAATGAAAGATTCTTGTTTTTTCCATGGAAGTGATGTTTGTAGTGCAGTGGAGTAGTCTCTGTTTTAGAAAATTAATAAATGAAAGATTCTTGTTTTTTCCATGGAAGTGATGTTTGTAGTGCAGTGGAGGTAGTCTCTGTTTTAGAAAACTAATAAATGAAAGATTCTTGTTTTTTCCATGGAAGTGATGTTTGTAGTGTAGTGGAGTAGTCTCTGTTTTAGAAAATTAATAAATGAAAGATTCTTGTTTTTTCCATGGAAGTGATGTTTGTAGTGCAGTGGAGGTAGACTCTGTTTTAGATAATTAGTAAATGAAAGATTCTTGTTTTTTTCCATGGAAGTGATGTTTGTATAGCAGTGGAGGTAGTCTCTGTTTTAGAGAATTAATAAATGAAAGACTCTTGTTTTTTTCCATGGAAGTGATGTTTGTAGTGCAGTGGAGGTAGTCTCTGTTTTAGAAAATTAATAAATGAAAGATTCTAGTTTTTTCCATGGAAGTGATGTTTGTAGTGCAGTGGAGTAGTCTCTGTTTTAGAAAATTAATAAATGAAAGATTCTTGTTTTTTCCATGGAAGTGATGTTTGTAGTGCAGTGGAGTAGTCTCTGTTTTAGAAAATTAATAAATGAAAGATTCTTGTTTTTTCCATGGAAGTGATGTTTGTAGTGCAGTTGAGGTAGTCTCTGTTTTAGAAAACTAATAAATGAAAGATTCTTGTTTTTTCCATGGAAGTGATGTTTGTAGTGCAGTGGAGTAGTCTCTGTTTTAGAAAATTAATAAATGAAAGATTCTTGTTTTTTCCATGGAAGTGATGTTTGTAGTGCAGTGGAGGTAGTCTCTGTTTTAGATAATTAGTAAATGAAAGATTCTTGTTTTTTTCCATGGAAGTGATGTTTGTATAGCAGTGGAGGTAGTCTCTGTTTTAGATCATTAATAAATGAAAGACTCTTGTTTTTTTCCATGGAAGTGATGTTTGTATAGCAGTGGAGGTAGTCTCTGTTTTAGAAAATTAATAAATGAAAGATTCTTGTTTTTTCCAAGGAAGTGATGTTTGTATAGCAGTGGATGTAGTCTCTGTTTTAGAGAATTAATAAATGAAAGATTCTTGTTTTTTTCCATGGAAGTGATGTTTGTAGTGCAGTGAAGGTAGTCTCTGTTTTAGAAAATTAATAAATGAAAGATTCTTGTTTTTTCCATGGAAGTGATGTTTGTATAGCAGTGGAGGTAGTCTCTGTTTTAGAGAATTAATAAATGAAAGATTCTTGTTTTTTCCATGGAAGTGATGTTTGTATAGCAGTGGAGGTAGTCTCTGTTTTAGAAAATTAATAAATGAAAGATTCTTGTTATTTCCATGGAAGTGATGTTTGTATAGCAGTAAAGGTAGTCTCTGTTTTAGAGAATTAATAAATGAAAGATTCTTGTTTTTTCCATGGAAGTGATGTTTGTATAGCAGTGGAGGTAGTCTCTGTTTTAGAAAATTAATAAATGAAAGATTCTTGTTATTTCCATGGAAGTGATGTTTGTATAGCAGTGGAGGTAGTCTCTGTTTTAGATAATTAATAAATGAAAGACTTGTTTTTTTCCATGGAAGTGATGTTTGTATAGCAGTGGAGGTAGTCTCTGTTTTAGATAATTAATAAATGAAAGATTCTTGTTTTTTCCATGGAAGTGATGTTTGTATAGCAGTGGAGGTAGTCTCTGTTTTAGATAATTAATAAATGAAAGATTCTTGTTTTTTCCATGGAAGTGATGTTTGTATAGCAGTGGAGGTAGTCTCTGTTTTAGAGAATTAATAAATGAAAGATTCTTGTTTTTTTCCATGGAAGTGATGTTTGTAGTGCAGTGGAGGTAGTCTCTGTTTTAGAAAACTAATAAATGAAAGATTCTTGTTTTTTCCATGGAAGTGATGTTTGTAGTGCAGTGGAGTAGTCTCTGTTTTAGAAAATTTATAAATGAAAGATTCTTGTTTTTTCCATGGAAGTGATGTTTGTATAGCAGTGGAGGTAGTCTCTGTTTTAGAGAATTAATAAATGAAAGATTCTTGTTTTTTTCATGGAAGCGATGTTTGTAGTCCAGTGGAGGTAGTCTCTGTTGTAGAAAACTAATAAATGAAAGATTCTTGTTTTTTCCATGGAAGTGATGTTTGTAGTGCAGTGGAGTAGTCTCTGTTTTAGAAAACTAATAAATGAAAGATTCTTGTTTTTTCCATGGAAGTGATGTTTGTAGTGCAGTGGAGGTAGTCTCTGTTTTAGATAATTAATAAATGAAAGACTTGTTTTTTTCCATGGAAGTGATGTTTGTATAGCAGTGGAGGTAGTCTCTGTTTTAGATAATTAATAAATGAAAGATTCTTGTTTTTTCCATGGAAGTGATGTTTGTATAGCAGTGGAGGTAGTCTCTGTTTTAGATAATTAATAAATGAAAGATTCTTGTTTTTTCCATGGAAGTGATGTTTGTATAGCAGTGGAGGTAGTCTCTGTTTTAGAAAACTAATAAATGAAAGATTCTTGTTTTTTCCATGGAAGTGATGTTTGTAGTGCAGTGGAGTAGTCTCTGTTTTAGAAAATTTATAAATGAAAGATTCTTGTTTTTTCCATGGAAGTGATGTTTGTATAGCAGTGGAGGTAGTCTCTGTTTTAGAGAATTAATAAATGAAAGATTCTTGTTTTTTCCATGGAAGTGATGTTTGTATAGCAGTGGAGGTAGTCTCTGTTTTAGAGAATTAATAAATGAAAGATTCTTGTTTTTTCCATGGAAGTGATGTTTGTATAGCAGTGGAGGTAGTCTCTGTTTTAGAAAATTAATAAATGAAAGATTCTTGTTTTTTCCATGGAAGTGATGTTTGTATAGCAGTGGAGGTAGTCTCTGTTTTAGAGAATTAATAAATGAAAGATTCTTGTTTTTTCCATGGAAGTGATGTTTGTATAGCAGTGGAAGTAGACTCTGTTTTAGAGAATTAATAAATGAAAGATTCTTGTTTTTTCCTTGAAAGTGATGTTTGTAGTGCAGTGGAGGTAGTCTCTGTTTTAGATCATTAGTAAATGAAAGATTCTTGTTATTTCCATGGAAGTGATGTTTGTATTGCAGTGGAGGTAGTCTCTGTTTTAGAGAATTAATAAATGAAAGATTCTTGTTTTTTCCATGGAAGTGATGTTTGTATAGCAGTGGAGGTAGTGTCTGTTTTAGATAATTAATAAATGAAAGACTTGTTTTTTTCCATGGAAGTGATATAGCAGTGGAGGTAGTCTCTGTTTTAGAGAATTAATAAATGAAAGATTCTTGTTATTTCCATGGAAGTGATGTTTGTATAGCAGTGGAGGTAGTCTCTGTTTTAGATAATTAGTAAATGAAAGATTCTTGTTTTTTTCCATGGAAGTGATGTTTGTATAGCAGTGGAGGTAGTCTCTGTTTTAGAGAATTAATAAATGAAAGATTCTTGTTTTTTTCCATGGAAGTGATGTTTGTAGTGCAGTGG
The DNA here is from genome assembly GCF_030014385.1 of Trichomycterus rosablanca. Lineage (NCBI taxonomy): Eukaryota > Metazoa > Chordata > Actinopteri > Siluriformes > Trichomycteridae > Trichomycterus > Trichomycterus rosablanca. The sequence goes on from NC_085995.1 coordinate 15,825,592, forward strand.
AGGTAGTCTCTGTTTTAGAAAACTAATAAATGAAAGATTCTTGTTTTTTCCATGGAAGTGATGTTTGTAGTGCAGTGGAGTAGTCTCTGTTTTAGAAAATTTATAAATGAAAGATTCTTGTTTTTTCCATGGAAGTGATGTTTGTATAGCAGTGGAGGTAGTCTCTGTTTTAGAGAATTAATAAATGAAAGATTCTTGTTTTTTTCATGGAAGCGATGTTTGTAGTGCAGTGGAGGTAGTCTCTGTTTTAGAAAACTAATAAATGAAAGATTCTTGTTTTTTCCATGGAAGTGATGTTTGTAGTGCAGTGGAGTAGTCTCTGTTTTAGAAAATTAATAAATGAAAGATTCTTGTTTTTTCCATGGAAGTGATGTTTGTAGTGCAGTGGAGGTAGACTCTGTTTTAGATAATTAGTAAATGAAAGATTCTTGTTTTTTTCCATGGAAGTGATGTTTGTATAGCAGTGGAGGTAGTCTCTGTTTTAGAGAATTAATAAATGAAAGACTCTTGTTTTTTTCCATGGAAGTGATGTTTGTAGTGCAGTGGAGGTAGTCTCTGTTTTAGAAAATTAATAAATGAAAGATTCTAGTTTTTTCCATGGAAGTGATGTTTGTAGTGCAGTGGAGTAGTCTCTGTTTTAGAAAATTAATGAATGAAAGATTCTTGTTTTTTCCATGGAAGTGATGTTTGTAGTGCAGTGGAGTAGTCTCTGTTTTAGAAAATTAATAAATGAAAGATTCTTGTTTTTTCCATGGAAGTGATGTTTGTAGTGCAGTGGAGGTAGTCTCTGTTTTAGAAAACTAATAAATGAAAGATTCTTGTTTTTTCCATGGAAGTGATGTTTGTAGTGCAGTGGAGTAGTCTCTGTTTTAGAAAATTAATAAATGAAAGATTCTTGTTTTTTCCATGGAAGTGATGTTTGTAGTGCAGTGGAGGTAGTCTCTGTTTTAGATAATTAGTAAATGAAAGATTCTTGTTTTTTTCCATGGAAGTGATGTTTGTATAGCAGTGGAAGTAGTCTCTGTTTTAGATCATTAATAAATGAAAGACTCTTGTTTTTTTCCATGGAAGTGATGTTTGTATAGCAGTGGAGGTAGTCTCTGTTTTAGAAAATTAATAAATGAAAGATTCTTGTTTTTTCCAAGGAAGTGATGTTTGTATAGCAGTGGATGTAGTCTCTGTTTTAGAGAATTAATAAATGAAAGATTCTTGTTTTTTTCCATGGAAGTGATGTTTGTAGTGCAGTGAAGGTAGTCTCTGTTTTAGAAAATTAATAAATGAAAGATTCTTGTTTTTTCCATGGAAGTGATGTTTGTATAGCAGTGGAGGTAGTCTCTGTTTTAGAGAATTAATAAATGAAAGATTCTTGTTTTTTCCATGGAAGTGATGTTTGTATAGCAGTGGAGGTAGTCTCTGTTTTAGAAAATTAATAAATGAAAGATTCTTGTTATTTCCATGGAAGTGATGTTTGTATAGCAGTAAAGGTAGTCTCTGTTTTAGAGAATTAATAAATGAAAGATTCTTGTTTTTTCCATGGAAGTGATGTTTGTATAGCAGTGGAGGTAGTGTCTGTTTTAGAAAATTAATAAATGAAAGATTCTTGTTATTTCCATGGAAGTGATGTTTGTATAGCAGTGGAGGTAGTCTCTGTTTTAGATAATTAATAAATGAAAGACTTGTTTTTTTCCATGGAAGTGATGTTTGTATAGCAGTGGAGGTAGTCTCTGTTTTAGATAATTAATAAATGAAAGATTCTTGTTTTTTCCATGGAAGTGATGTTTGTATAGCAGTGGAGGTAGTCTCTGTTTTAGAAAATTAATAAATGAAAGATTCTTGTTTTTTCCATGGAAGTGATGTTTGTAGTGCAGTGGAGGTAGTCTCTGTTTTAGAAAACTAATAAATGAAAGATTCTTGTTTTTTCCATGGAAGTGATGTTTGTAGTGCAGTGGAGTAGTCTCTGTTTTAGAAAATTAATAAATGAAAGATTCTTGTTTTTTCCATGGAAGTGATGTTTGTAGTGCAGTGGAGGTAGTCTCTGTTTTAGATAATTAGTAAATGAAAGATTCTTGTTTTTTTCCATGGAAGTGATGTTTGTATAGCAGTGGAAGTAGTCTCTGTTTTAGATCATTAATAAATGAAAGACTCTTGTTTTTTTCCATGGAAGTGATGTTTGTATAGCAGTGGAGGTAGTCTCTGTTTTAGAAAATTAATAAATGAAAGATTCTTGTTTTTTCCAAGGAAGTGATGTTTGTATAGCAGTGGATGTAGTCTCTGTTTTAGAGAATTAATAAATGAAAGATTCTTGTTTTTTTCCATGGAAGTGATGTTTGTAGTGCAGTGAAGGTAGTCTCTGTTTTAGAAAATTAATAAATGAAAGATTCTTGTTTTTTCCATGGAAGTGATGTTTGTATAGCAGTGGAGGTAGTCTCTGTTTTAGAGAATTAATAAATGAAAGATTCTTGTTTTTTCCATGGAAGTGATGTTTGTATAGCAGTGGAGGTAGTCTCTGTTTTAGAAAATTAATAAATGAAAGATTCTTGTTATTTCCATGGAAGTGATGTTTGTATAGCAGTAAAGGTAGTCTCTGTTTTAGAGAATTAATAAATGAAAGATTCTTGTTTTTTCCATGGAAGTGATGTTTGTATAGCAGTGGAGGTAGTCTCTGTTTTAGAAAATTAATAAATGAAAGATTCTTGTTATTTCCATGGAAGTGATGTTTGTATAGCAGTGGAGGTAGTCTCTGTTTTAGATAATTAATAAATGAAAGACTTGTTTTTTTCCATGGAAGTGATGTTTGTATAGCAGTGGAGGTAGTCTCTGTTTTAGATAATTAATAAATGAAAGATTCTTGTTTTTTCCATGGAAGTGATGTTTGTATAGCAGTGGAGGTAGTCTCTGTTTTAGATAATTAATAAATGAAAGATTCTTGTTTTTTCCATGGAAGTGATGTTTGTATAGCAGTGGAGGTAGTCTCTGTTTTAGAGAATTAATAAATGAAAGATTCTTGTTTTTTTCCATGGAAGTGATGTTTGTAGTGCAGTGGAGGTAGTCTCTGTTTTAGAAAACTAATAAATGAAAGATTCTTGTTTTTTCCATGGAAGTGATGTTTGTAGTGCAGTGGAGTAGTCTCTGTTTTAGAAAATTTATAAATGAAAGATTCTTGTTTTTTCCATGGAAGTGATGTTTGTATAGCAGTGGAGGTAGTCTCTGTTTTAGAGAATTAATAAATGAAAGATTCTTGTTTTTTTCATGGAAGCGATGTTTGTAGTCCAGTGGAGGTAGTCTCTGTTTTAGAAAACTAATAAATGAAAGATTCTTGTTTTTTCCATGGAAGTGATGTTTGTAGTGCAGTGGAGTAGTCTCTGTTTTAGAAAATTATTAAATGAAAGATTCTTGTTTTTTCCATGGAAGTGATGTTTGTAGTGCAGTGGAGGTAGTCTCTGTTTTAGAGAATTAATGAATGAAAGACTCTTGTTTTTTTCCATGGAAGTGATGTTTGTAGTGCAGTGGAGGTAGTCTCTGTTTTAGAAAATTAATAAATGAAAGATTCTTGTTTTTTCCATGGAAGTGATGTTTGTAGTGCAGTGGAGTAGTCTCTGTTTTAGAAAATTAATAAATGAAAGATTCTTGTTTTTTCCATGGAAGTGATGTTTGTAGTGCAGTGGAGTAGTCTCTGTTTTAGAAAATTAATAAATGGAAGATTCTTGTTTTTTCCATGGAAGTGATGTTTGTAGTGCAGTGGAGGTAGTCTCTGTTTTAGAGAATTAATAAATGAAAGACTCTTGTTTTTTTCCATGGAAGTGATGTTTGTAGTGCAGTGGAGGTAGTCTCTGTTTTAGAAAATTAATAAATGAAAGATTCTTGTTTTTTCCATGGAAGTGATGTTTGTAGTGCAGTGGAGTAGTCTCTGTTTTAGAAAATTAATAAATGAAAGATTCTTGTTTTTTCCATGGAAGTGATGTTTGTAGTGCAGTGGAGTAGTCTCTGTTTTAGAAAATTAATAAATGAAAGATTCTTGTTATTTCCATGGAAGTGATGTTTGTATAGCAGTGGAGGTAGTCTCTGTTTTAGATAATTAGTAAATGAAAGATTCTTGTTTTTTTCCATGGAAGTGATGTTTGTATAGCAGTGGAGGTAGTCTCTGTTTTAGAGAATTAATAAATGAAAGATTCTTGTTTTTTTCCATGGAAGTGATGTTTGTAGTGCAGTGGAGGTAGTCTCTGTTTTAGAAAACTAATAAATGAAAGATTCTTGTTTTTTCCATGGAAGTGATGTTTGTAGTGCAGTGGAGTAGTCTCTGTTTTAGAAAATTTATAAATGAAAGATTCTTGTTTTTTCCATGGAAGTGATGTTTGTATAGCAGTGGAGGTAGTCTCTGTTTTAGAGAATTAATAAATGAAAGATTCTTGTTTTTTTCATGGAAGCGATGTTTGTAGTGCAGTGGAGGTAGTCTCTGTTTTAGAAAACTAATAAATGAAAGATTCTTGTTTTTTCCATGGAAGTGATGTTTGTAGTGCAGTGGAGTAGTCTCTGTTTTAGAAAATTAATAAATGAAAGATTCTTGTTTTTTCCATGGAAGTGATGTTTGTAGTGCAGTGGAGGTAGACTCTGTTTTAGATAATTAGTAAATGAAAGATTCTTGTTTTTTTCCATGGAAGTGATGTTTGTATAGCAGTGGAGGTAGTCTCTGTTTTAGAGAATTAATAAATGAAAGACTCTTGTTTTTTTCCATGGAAGTGATGTTTGTAGTGCAGTGGAGGTAGTCTCTGTTTTAGAAAATTAATAAATGAAAGATTCTAGTTTTTTCCATGGAAGTGATGTTTGTAGTGCAGTGGAGTAGTCTCTGTTTTAGAAAATTAATAAATGAAAGATTCTTGTTTTTTCCATGGAAGTGATGTTTGTAGTGCAGTGGAGTAGTCTCTGTTTTAGAAAATTAATAAATGAAAGATTCTTGTTTTTTCCATGGAAGTGATGTTTGTAGTGCAGTGGAGGTAGTCTCTGTTTTAGAAAACTAATAAATGAAAGATTCTTGTTTTTTTCATGGAAGCGATGTTTGTAGTCCAGTGGAGGTAGTCTCTGTTTTAGAAAACTAATAAATGAAAGATTCTTGTTTTTTCCATGGAAGTGATGTTTGTAGTGCAGTGGAGTAGTCTCTGTTTTAGAAAATTATTAAATGAAAGATTCTTGTTTTTTCCATGGAAGTGATGTTTGTAGTGCAGTGGAGGTAGTCTCTGTTTTAGAGAATTAATAAATGAAAGACTCTTGTTTTTTTCCATGGAAGTGATGTTTGTAGTGCAGTGGAGGTAGTCTCTGTTTTAGAAAATTAATAAATGAAAGATTCTTGTTTTTTCCATGGAAGTGATGTTTGTAGTGCAGTGGAGTAGTCTCTGTTTTAGAAAATTAATAAATGAAAGATTCTTGTTTTTTCCATGGAAGTGATGTTTGTAGTGCAGTGGAGTAGTCTCTGTTTTAGAAAATTAATAAATGAAAGATTCTTGTTTTTTCCATGGAAGTGATGTTTGTAGTGCAGTGGAGGTAGTCTCTGTTTTAGAGAATTAATAAATGAAAGACTCTTGTTTTTTTCCATGGAAGTGATGTTTGTAGTGCAGTGGAGGTAGTCTCTGTTTTAGAAAATTAATAAATGAAAGATTCTTGTTTTTTCCATGGAAGTGATGTTTGTAGTGCAGTGGAGTAGTCTCTGTTTTAGAAAATTAATAAATGAAAGATTCTTGTTTTTTCCATGGAAGTGATGTTTGTAGTGCAGTGGAGTAGTCTCTGTTTTAGAAAATTAATAAATGAAAGATTCTTGTTTTTTCCATGGAAGTGATGTTTGTAGTGCAGTGGAGGTAGACTCTGTTTTAGATAATTAGTAAATGAAAGATTCTTGTTTTTTTCCATGGAAGTGATGTTTGTATAGCAGTGGAGGTAGTCTCTGTTTTAGATCATTAATAAATGAAAGACTCTTGTTTTTTTCCATGGAAGTGATGTTTGTATAGCAGTGGAGGTAGTCTCTGTTTTAGAAAATTAATAAATGAAAGATTCTTGTTTTTTCCATGGAAGTGATGTTTGTATAGCAGTGGATGTAGTCTCTGTTTTAGAGAATTAATAAATGAAAGATTCTTGTTTTTTTCCATGGAAGTGATGTTTGTAGTGCAGTGGAGGTAGTCTCTGTTTTAGAAAATTAATAAATGAAAGATTCTTGTTTTTTCCATGGAAGTGATGTTTGTATAGCAGTGGAGGTAGTCTCTGTTTTAGAGAATTAATAAATGAAAGATTCTTGTTTTTTCCATGGAAGTGATGTTTGTATAGCAGTGGAGGTAGTCTCTGTTTTAGAAAATTAATAAATGAAAGATTCTTGTTATTTCCATGGAAGTGATGTTTGTATAGCAGTGGAGGTAGTCTCTGTTTTAGAGAATTAATAAATGAAAGATTCTTGTTTTTTCCATGGAAGTGATGTTTGTATAGCAGTGGAGGTAGTCTCTGTTTTAGAAAATTAATAAATGAAAGATTCTTGTTATTTCCATGGAAGTGATGTTTGTATAGCAGTGGAGGTAGTCTCTGTTTTAGATAATTAGTAAATGAAAGATTCTTGTTTTTTTCCATGGAAGTGATGTTTGTATAGCAGTGGAGGTAGTCTCTGTTTTAGATAATTAATAAATGAAAGACTTGTTTTTTTCCATGGAAGTGATGTGTGTATAGCAGTGGAGGTAGTCTCTGTTTTAGATAATTAATAAATGAAAGATTCTTGTTTTTTCCATGGAAGTGATGTTTGTATAGCAGTGGAGGTAGTCTCTGTTTTAGATAATTAATAAATGAAAGATTCTTGTTTTTTCCATGGAAGTGATGTTTGTATAGCAGTGGAGGTAGTCTCTGTTTTAGATAATTAATAAATGAAAGATTCTTGTTATTTCCATGGAAGTGATGTTTGTATAGCAGTGGAGGTAGTCTCTGTTTTAGAAAATTAATAAATGAAAGATTCTTGTTATTTCCATGGAAGTGATGTTTGTATAGCAGTAAAGGTAGTCTCTGTTTTAGATAATTAATAAATGAAAGATTCTTGTTTTTTCCATGGAAGTGATGTTTGTATAGCAGTGGAGGTAGTCTCTGTTTTAGAAAACTAATAAATGAAAGATTCTTGTTTTTTCCATGGAAGTGATGTTTGTAGTGCAGTGGAGTAGTCTCTGTTTTAGAAAATTAATAAATGAAAGATTCTTGTTTTTTCCATGGAAGTGATGTTTGTAGTGCAGTGGAGGTAGACTCTGTTTTAGATAATTAGTAAATGAAAGATTCTTGTTTTTTTCCATGGAAGTGATGTTTGTATAGCAGTGGAGGTAGTCTCTGTTTTAGATCATTAATAAATGAAAGACTCTTGTTTTTTTCCATGGAAGTGATGTTTGTATAGCAGTGGAGGTAGTCTCTGTTTTAGAAAATTAATAAATGAAAGATTCTTGTTTTTTCCATGGAAGTGATGTTTGTATAGCAGTGGATGTAGTCTCTGTTTTAGAGAATTAATAAATGAAAGATTCTTGTTTTTTTCCATGGAAGTGATGTTTGTAGTGCAGTGGAGGTAGTCTCTGTTTTAGAAAATTAATAAATGAAAGATTCTTGTTTTTTCCATGGAAGTGATGTTTGTATAGCAGTGGAGGTAGTCTCTGTTTTAGAGAATTAATAAATGAAAGATTCTTGTTTTTTCCATGGAAGTGATGTTTGTATAGCAGTGGAGGTAGTCTCTGTTTTAGAAAATTAATAAATGAAAGATTCTTGTTATTTCCATGGAAGTGATGTTTGTATAGCAGTGGAGGTAGTCTCTGTTTTAGAGAATTAATAAATGAAAGATTCTTGTTTTTTCCATGGAAGTGATGTTTGTATAGCAGTGGAGGTAGTCTCTGTTTTAGAAAATTAATAAATGAAAGATTCTTGTTATTTCCATGGAAGTGATGTTTGTATAGCAGTGGAGGTAGTCTCTGTTTTAGATAATTAGTAAATGAAAGATTCTTGTTTTTTTCCATGGAAGTGATGTTTGTATAGCAGTGGAGGTAGTCTCTGTTTTAGATAATTAATAAATGAAAGACTTGTTTTTTTCCATGGAAGTGATGTGTGTATAGCAGTGGAGGTAGTCTCTGTTTTAGATAATTAATAAATGAAAGATTCTTGTTTTTTCCATGGAAGTGATGTTTGTATAGCAGTGGAGGTAGTCTCTGTTTTAGATAATTAATAAATGAAAGATTCTTGTTTTTTCCATGGAAGTGATGTTTGTATAGCAGTGGAGGTAGTCTCTGTTTTAGATAATTAATAAATGAAAGATTCTTGTTATTTCCATGGAAGTGATGTTTGTATAGCAGTGGAGGTAGTCTCTGTTTTAGAAAATTAATAAATGAAAGATTCTTGTTATTTCCATGGAAGTGATGTTTGTATAGCAGTAAAGGTAGTCTCTGTTTTAGATAATTAATAAATGAAAGATTCTTGTTTTTTCCATGGAAGTGATGTTTGTATAGCAGTGGAGGTAGTCTCTGTTTTAGAAAATTAATAAATGAAAGATTCTTGTTATTTCCATGGAAGTGATGTTTGTATAGCAGTGGAGGTAGTCTCTGTTTTAGATAATTAGTAAATGAAAGATTCTTGTTTTTTTCCATGGAAGTGATGTTTGTATAGCAGTGGAGGTAGTCTCTGTTTTAGATAATTAATAAATGAAAGACTTGTTTTTTTCCATGGAAGTGATGTTTGTATAGCAGTGGAGGTAGTCTCTGTTTTAGATAATTAATAAATGAAAGACTTGTTTTTTTCCATGGAAGTGATGTTTGTATAGCAGTGGAGGTAGTCTCTGTTTTAGAAAATTTATAAATGAAAGATTCTTGTTTTTTCCATGGAAGTGATGTTTGTATAGCAGTGGAGGTAGTCTCTGTTTTAGAGAATTAATAAATGAAAGATTCTTGTTTTTTTCATGGAAGCGATGTTTGTAGTCCAGTGGAGGTAGTCTCTGTTTTAGAAAACTAATAAATGAAAGATTCTTGTTTTTTCCATGGAAGTGATGTTTGTAGTGCAGTGGAGTAGTCTCTGTTTTAGAAAATTAATAAATGAAAGATTCTTGTTTTTTCCATGGAAGTGATGTTTGTAGTGCAGTGGAGGTAGACTCTGTTTTAGATAATTAGTAAATGAAAGATTCTTGTTTTTTTCCATGGAAGTGATGTTTGTATAGCAGTGGAGGTAGTCTCTGTTTTAGAGAATTAATAAATGAAAGACTCTTGTTTTTTTCCATGGAAGTGATGTTTGTAGTGCAGTGGAGGTAGTCTCTGTTTTAGAAAATTAATAAATGAAAGATTCTTGTTTTTTCCATGGAAGTGATGTTTGTAGTGCAGTGGAGTAGTCTCTGTTTTAGAAAATTAATAAATGAAAGATTCTTGTTTTTTCCATGGAAGTGATGTTTGTAGTGCAGTGGAGTAGTCTCTGTTTTAGAAAATTAATAAATGAAAGATTCTTGTTTTTTTCATGGAAGTGATGTTTGTAGTGCAGTGGAGTAGTCTCTGTTTTAGAAAATTAATAAATGAAGGATTCTTGTTTTTTCCATGGAAGTGATGTTTGTAGTGCAGTGGAGGTAGTCTCTGTTTTAGAGAATTAATAAATGAAAGACTCTTGTTTTTTTCCATGGAAGTGATGTTTGTATAGCAGTGGAGGTAGTCTCTGTTTTAGAAAATTAATAAATGAAAGATTCTTGTTTTTTCCATGGAAGTGATGTTTGTATAGCAGTGGATGTAGTCTCTGTTTTAGAGAATTAATAAATGAAAGATTCTTGTTTTTTTCCATGGAAGTGATGTTTGTAGTGCAGTGGAGGTAGTCTCTGTTTTAGAAAATTAATAAATGAAAGATTCTTGTTTTTTCCATGGAAGTGATGTTTGTATAGCAGTGGAGGTAGTCTCTGTTTTAGAGAATTAATAAATGAAAGATTCTTGTTTTTTCCATGGAAGTGATGTTTGTATAGCAGTGGAGGTAGTCTCTGTTTTAGAAAATTAATAAATGAAAGATTCTTGTTATTTCCATGGAAGTGATGTTTGTATAGCAGTGGAGGTAGTCTCTGTTTTAGAGAATTAATAAATGAAAGATTCTTGTTTTTTCCATGGAAGTGATGTTTGTATAGCAGTGGAGGTAGTCTCTGTTTTAGAAAATTAATAAATGAAAGATTCTTGTTATTTCCATGGAAGTGATGTTTGTATAGCAGTGGAGGTAGTCTCTGTTTTAGATAATTAGTAAATGAAAGATTCTTGTTTTTTTCCATGGAAGTGATGTTTGTATAGCAGTGGAGGTAGTCTCTGTTTTAGATAATTAATAAATGAAAGACTTGTTTTTTTCCATGGAAGTGATGTTTGTATAGCAGTGGAGGTAGTCTCTGTTTTAGATAATTAATAAATGAAAGACTTGTTTTTTTCCATGGAAGTGATGTTTGTATAGCAGTGGAGGTAGTCTCTGTTTTAGAAAATTTATAAATGAAAGATTCTTGTTTTTTCCATGGAAGTGATGTTTGTATAGCAGTGGAGGTAGTCTCTGTTTTAGAGAATTAATAAATGAAAGATTCTTGTTTTTTTCATGGAAGCGATGTTTGTAGTCCAGTGGAGGTAGTCTCTGTTTTAGAAAACTAATAAATGAAAGATTCTTGTTTTTTCCATGGAAGTGATGTTTGTAGTGCAGTGGAGTAGTCTCTGTTTTAGAAAATTAATAAATGAAAGATTCTTGTTTTTTCCATGGAAGTGATGTTTGTAGTGCAGTGGAGGTAGACTCTGTTTTAGATAATTAGTAAATGAAAGATTCTTGTTTTTTTCCATGGAAGTGATGTTTGTATAGCAGTGGAGGTAGTCTCTGTTTTAGAGAATTAATAAATGAAAGACTCTTGTTTTTTTCCATGGAAGTGATGTTTGTAGTGCAGTGGAGGTAGTCTCTGTTTTAGAAAATTAATAAATGAAAGATTCTTGTTTTTTCCATGGAAGTGATGTTTGTAGTGCAGTGGAGTAGTCTCTGTTTTAGAAAATTAATAAATGAAAGATTCTTGTTTTTTCCATGGAAGTGATGTTTGTAGTGCAGTGGAGTAGTCTCTGTTTTAGAAAATTAATAAATGAAAGATTCTTGTTTTTTTCATGGAAGTGATGTTTGTAGTGCAGTGGAGTAGTCTCTGTTTTAGAAAATTAATAAATGAAGGATTCTTGTTTTTTCCATGGAAGTGATGTTTGTAGTGCAGTGGAGGTAGTCTCTGTTTTAGAGAATTAATAAATGAAAGACTCTTGTTTTTTTCCATGGAAGTGATGTTTGTATAGCAGTGGAGGTAGTCTCTGTTTTAGAAAATTAATAAATGAAAGATTCTTGTTTTTTCCATGGAAGTGATGTTTGTATAGCAGTGGATGTAGTCTCTGTTTTAGAGAATTAATAAATGAAAGATTCTTGTTTTTTTCCATGGAAGTGATGTTTGTAGTGCAGTGGAGGTAGTCTCTGTTTTAGAAAATTAATAAATGAAAGATTCTTGTTTTTTCCATGGAAGTGATGTTTGTATAGCAGTGGAGGTAGTCTCTGTTTTAGAGAATTAATAAATGAAAGATTCTTGTTTTTTCCATGGAAGTGATGTTTGTATAGCAGTGGAGGTAGTCTCTGTTTTAGAAAATTAATAAATGAAAGATTCTTGTTATTTCCATGGAAGTGATGTTTGTATAGCAGTGGAGGTAGTCTCTGTTTTAGAGAATTAATAAATGAAAGATTCTTGTTTTTTCCATGGAAGTGATGTTTGTATAGCAGTGGAGGTAGTCTCTGTTTTAGAAAATTAATAAATGAAAGATTCTTGTTATTTCCATGGAAGTGATGTTTGTATAGCAGTGGAGGTAGTCTCTGTTTTAGATAATTAGTAAATGAAAGATTCTTGTTTTTTTCCATGGAAGTGATGTTTGTATAGCAGTGGAGGTAGTCTCTGTTTTAGATAATTAATAAATGAAAGACTTGTTTTTTTCCATGGAAGTGATGTGTGTATAGCAGTGGAGGTAGTCTCTGTTTTAGATAATTAATAAATGAAAGATTCTTGTTTTTTCCATGGAAGTGATGTTTGTATAGCAGTGGAGGTAGTCTCTGTTTTAGATAATTAATAAATGAAAGATTCTTGTTTTTTCCATGGAAGTGATGTTTGTATAGCAGTGGAGGTAGTCTCTGTTTTAGATAATTAATAAATGAAAGATTCTTGTTATTTCCATGGAAGTGATGTTTGTATAGCAGTGGAGGTAGTCTCTGTTTTAGAAAATTAATAAATGAAAGATTCTTGTTATTTCCATGGAAGTGATGTTTGTATAGCAGTAAAGGTAGTCTCTGTTTTAGATAATTAATAAATGAAAGATTCTTGTTTTTTCCATGGAAGTGATGTTTGTATAGCAGTGGAGGTAGTCTCTGTTTTAGAAAATTAATAAATGAAAGATTCTTGTTATTTCCATGGAAGTGATGTTTGTATAGCAGTGGAGGTAGTCTCTGTTTTAGATAATTAGTAAATGAAAGATTCTTGTTTTTTTCCATGGAAGTGATGTTTGTATAGCAGTGGAGGTAGTCTCTGTTTTAGATAATTAATAAATGAAAGACTTGTTTTTTTCCATGGAAGTGATGTTTGTATAGCAGTGGAGGTAGTCTCTGTTTTAGATAATTAATAAATGAAAGATTCTTGTTTTTTCCATGGAAGTGATGTTTGTATAGCAGTGGAGGTAGTCTCTGTTTTAGATAATTAATAAATGAAAGATTCTTGTTTTTTCCATGGAAGTGATGTTTGTATAGCAGTGGAGGTAGTCTCTGTTTTAGAGAATTAATAAATGAAAGATTCTTGTTTTTTTCCATGGAAGTGATGTTTGTAGTGCAGTGGAGGTAGTCTCTGTTTTAGAAAACTAATAAATGAAAGATTCTTGTTTTTTCCATGGAAGTGATGTTTGTAGTGCAGTGGAGTAGTCTCTGTTTTAGAAAATTTATAAATGAAAGATTCTTGTTTTTTCCATGGAAGTGATGTTTGTATAGCAGTGGATGTAGTCTCTGTTTTAGAGAATTAATAAATGAAAGATTCTTGTTTTTTTCATGGAAGCGATGTTTGTAGTCCAGTGGAGGTAGTCTCTGTTTTAGAAAACTAATAAATGAAAGATTCTTGTTTTTTCCATGGAAGTGATGTTTGTAGTGCAGTGGAGTAGTCTCTGTTTTAGAAAATTAATAAATGAAAGATTCTTGTTTTTTCCATGGAAGTGATGTTTGTATAGCAGTGGAGGTAGTCTCTGTTTTAGAGAATTAATAAATGAAAGACTCTTGTTTTTTTCCATGGAAGTGATGTTTGTAGTGCAGTGGAGGTAGTCTCTGTTTTAGAAAATTAATAAATGAAAGATTCTTGTTTTTTCCATGGAAGTGATGTTTGTAGTGCAGTGGAGTAGTCTCTGTTTTAGAAGATTAATAAATGAAAGATTCTTGTTTTTTTCATGGAAGTGATGTTTGTAGTGCAGTGGAGTAGTCTCTGTTTTAGAAAATTAATAAATGAAGGATTCTTGTTTTTTCCATGGAAGTGATGTTTGTAGTGCAGTGGAGGTAGTCTCTGTTTTAGAGAATTAATAAATGAAAGACTCTTGTTTTTTTCCATGGAAGTGATGTTTGTAGTGCAGTGGAGGTAGTCTCTGTTTTAGAAAATTAATAAATGAAAGATTCTTGTTTTTTCCATGGAAGTGATGTTTGTAGTGCAGTGGAGTAGTCTCTGTTTTAGAAAATTAATAAATGAAAGATTCTTGTTTTTTCCATGGAAGTGATGTTTGTAGTGCAGTGGAGTAGTCTCTGTTTTAGAAAATTAATAAATGAAAGATTCTTGTTTTTTCCATGGAAGTGATGTTTGTAGTGCAGTGGAGGTAGACTCTGTTTTAGATAATTAGTAAATGAAAGATTCTTGTTTTTTTCCATGGAAGTGATGTTTGTATAGCAGTGGAGGTAGTCTCTGTTTTAGATCATTAATAAATGAAAGACTCTTGTTTTTTTCCATGGAAGTGATGTTTGTATAGCAGTGGAGGTAGTCTCTGTTTTAGAAAATTAATAAATGAAAGATTCTTGTTTTTTCCATGGAAGTGATGTTTGTATAGCAGTGGATGTAGTCTCTGTTTTAGAGAATTAATAAATGAAAGATTCTTGTTTTTTTCCATGGAAGTGATGTTTGTAGTGCAGTGGAGGTAGTCTCTGTTTTAGAAAATTAATAAATGAAAGATTCTTGTTTTTTCCATGGAAGTGATGTTTGTATAGCAGTGGAGGTAGTCTCTGTTTTAGAGAATTAATAAATGAAAGATTCTTGTTTTTTCCATGGAAGTGATGTTTGTATAGCAGTGGAGGTAGTCTCTGTTTTAGAAAATTAATAAATGAAAGATTATTGTTATTTCCATGGAAGTGATGTTTGTATAGCAGTGGAGGTAGTCTCTGTTTTAGAGAATTAATAAATGAAAGATTCTTGTTTTTTCCATGGAAGTGATGTTTGTATAGCAGTGGAGGTAGTCTCTGTTTTAGAGAATTAATAAATGAAAGATTCTTGTTTTTTCCATGGAAGTGATGTTTGTATAGCAGTGGAAGTAGACTCTGTTTTAGAGAATTAATAAATGAAAGATTCTTGTTTTTTCCTTGGAAGTGATGTTTGTAGTGCAGTGGAGGTAGTCTCTGTTTTAGATCATTAGTAAATGAAAGATTCTTGTTATTTCCATGGAAGTGATGTTTGTATTGCAGTGGAGGTAGTCTCTGTTTTAGAGAATTAATAAATGAAAGATTCTTGTTTTTTCCATGGAAGTGATGTTTGTATAGCAGTGGAGGTAGTGTCTGTTTTAGATAATTAATAAATGAAAGACTTGTTTTTTTCCATGGAAGTGATATAGCAGTGGAGGTAGTCTCTGTTTTAGAGAATTAATAAATGAAAGATTCTTGTTATTTCCATGGAAGTGATGTTTGTATAGCAGTGGAGGTAGTCTCTGTTTTAGATAATTAGTAAATGAAAGATTCTTGTTTTTTTCCATGGAAGTGATGTTTGTATAGCAGTGGAGGTAGTCTCTGTTTTAGAGAATTAATAAATGAAAGATTCTTGTTTTTTTCCATGGAAGTGATGTTTGTAGTGCAGTGGAGGTAGTCTCTGTTTTAGAAAACTAATAAATGAAAGATTCTTGTTTTTTCCATGGAAGTGATGTTTGTAGTGCAGTGGAGTAGTCTCTGTTTTAGAAAATTTATAAATGAAAGATTCTTGTTTTTTCCATGGAAGTGATGTTTGTATAGCAGTGGAGGTAGTCTCTGTTTTAGAGAATTAATAAATGAAAGATTCTTGTTTTTTTCATGGAAGCGATGTTTGTAGTGCAGTGGAGGTAGTCTCTGTTTTAGAAAACTAATAAATGAAAGATTCTTGTTTTTTCCATGGAAGTGATGTTTGTAGTGCAGTGGAGTAGTCTCTGTTTTAGAAAATTAATAAATGAAAGATTCTTGTTTTTTCCATGGAAGTGATGTTTGTAGTGCAGTGGAGGTAGACTCTGTTTTAGATAATTAGTAAATGAAAGATTCTTGTTTTTTTCCATGGAAGTGATGTTTGTATAGCAGTGGAGGTAGTCTCTGTTTTAGAGAATTAATAAATGAAAGACTCTTGTTTTTTTCCATGGAAGTGATGTTTGTAGTGCAGTGGAGGTAGTCTCTGTTTTAGAAAATTAATAAATGAAAGATTCTAGTTTTTTCCATGGAAGTGATGTTTGTAGTGCAGTGGAGTAGTCTCTGTTTTAGAAAATTAATAAATGAAAGATTCTTGTTTTTTCCATGGAAGTGATGTTTGTAGTGCAGTGGAGTAGTCTCTGTTTTAGAGAATTAATAAATGAAAGACTCTTGTTTTTTTCCATGGAAGTGATGTTTGTAGTGCAGTGGAGGTAGTCTCTGTTTTAGAAAATTAATAAATGAAAGATTCTAGTTTTTTCCATGGAAGTGATGTTTGTAGTGCAGTGGAGTAGTCTCTGTTTTAGAAAATTAATAAATGAAAGATTCTTGTTTTTGCCATGGAAGTGATGTTTGTAGTGCAGTGGAGTAGTCTCTGTTTTAGAAAATTAATAAATGAAAGATTCTTGTTTTTTCCATGGAAGTGATGTTTGTAGTGCAGTGGAGGTAGTCTCTGTTTTAGAAAACTAATAAATGAAAGATTCTTGTTTTTTCCATGGAAGTGATGTTTGTAGTGCAGTGGAGTAGTCTCTGTTTTAGAAAATTAATAAATGAAAGATTCTTGTTTTTTCCATGGAAGTGATGTTTGTAGTGCAGTGGAGGTAGTCTCTGTTTTAGATAATTAGTAAATGAAAGATTCTTGTTTTTTTCCATGGAAGTGATGTTTGTATAGCAGTGGAGGTAGTCTCTGTTTTAGATCATTAATAAATGAAAGACTCTTGTTTTTTTCCATGGAAGTGATGTTTGTATAGCAGTGGAGGTAGTCTCTGTTTTAGAAAATTAATAAATGAAAGATTCTTGTTTTTTCCAAGGAAGTGATGTTTGTATAGCAGTGGATGTAGTCTCTGTTTTAGAGAATTAATAAATGAAAGATTCTTGTTTTTTTCCATGGAAGTGATGTTTGTAGTGCAGTGAAGGTAGTCTCTGTTTTAGAAAATTAATAAATGAAAGATTCTTGTTTTTTCCATGGAAGTGATGTTTGTATAGCAGTGGAGGTAGTCTCTGTTTTAGAGAATTAATAAATGAAAGATTCTTGTTTTTTCCATGGAAGTGATGTTTGTATAGCAGTGGAGGTAGTCTCTGTTTTAGAAAATTAATAAATGAAAGATTCTTGTTATTTCCATGGAAGTGATGTTTGTATAGCAGTAAAGGTAGTCTCTGTTTTAGAGAATTAATAAATGAAAGATTCTTGTTTTTTCCATGGAAGTGATGTTTGTATAGCAGTGGAGGTAGTCTCTGTTTTAGAAAATTAATAAATGAAAGATTCTTGTTATTTCCATGGAAGTGATGTTTGTATAGCAGTGGAGGTAGTCTCTGTTTTAGATAATTAGTAAATGAAAGATTCTTGTTTTTTTCCATGGAAGTGATGTTTGTATAGCAGTGGAGGTAGTCTCTGTTTTAGATAATTAATAAATGAAAGACTTGTTTTTTTCCATGGAAGTGATGTTTGTATAGCATTGGAGGTAGTCTCTGTTTTAGATAATTAATAAATGAAAGATTCTTGTTTTTTCCATGGAAGTGATGTTTGTATAGCAGTGGAGGTAGTCTCTGTTTTAGATAATTAATAAATGAAAGATTCTTGTTTTTTCCATGGAAGTGATGTTTGTATAGCAGTGGAGGTAGTCTCTGTTTTAGAGAATTAATAAATGAAAGATTCTTGTTTTTTTCCATGGAAGTGATGTTTGTAGTGCAGTGGAGGTAGTCTCTGTTTTAGAAAACTAATAAATGAAAGATTCTTGTTTTTTCCATGGAAGTGATGTTTGTAGTGCAGTGGAGTAGTCTCTGTTTTAGAAAATTTATAAATGAAAGATTCTTGTTTTTTCCATGGAAGTGATGTTTGTATAGCAGTGGAGGTAGTCTCTGTTTTAGAGAATTAATAAATGAAAGATTCTTGTTTTTTTCATGGAAGCGATGTTTGTAGTCCAGTGGAGGTAGTCTCTGTTTTAGAAAACTAATAAATGAAAGATTCTTGTTTTTTCCATGGAAGTGATGTTTGTAGTGCAGTGGAGTAGTCTCTGTTTTAGAAAATTAATAAATGAAAGATTCTTGTTTTTTCCATGGAAGTGATGTTTGTATAGCAGTGGAGGTAGTCTCTGTTTTAGAGAATTAATAAATGAAAGACTCTTGTTTTTTTCCATGGAAGTGATGTTTGTAGTGCAGTGGAGGTAGTCTCTGTTTTAGAAAATTAATAAATGAAAGATTCTTGTTTTTTCCATGGAAGTGATGTTTGTAGTGCAGTGGA
This sequence comes from Trichomycterus rosablanca, assembly GCF_030014385.1. Taxonomy (NCBI): domain Eukaryota; kingdom Metazoa; phylum Chordata; class Actinopteri; order Siluriformes; family Trichomycteridae; genus Trichomycterus; species Trichomycterus rosablanca. Next base: position 15,843,524 of record NC_085995.1, read on the forward strand.
GTAGTCTCTGTTTTAGAAGATTAATAAATGAAAGATTCTTGTTTTTTTCATGGAAGTGATGTTTGTAGTGCAGTGGAGTAGTCTCTGTTTTAGAAAATTAATAAATGAAGGATTCTTGTTTTTTCCATGGAAGTGATGTTTGTAGTGCAGTGGAGGTAGTCTCTGTTTTAGAGAATTAATAAATGAAAGACTCTTGTTTTTTTTCCATGGAAGTGATGTTTGTAGTGCAGTGGAGGTAGTCTCTGTTTTAGAAAATTAATAAATGAAAGATTCTTGTTTTTTCCATGGAAGTGATGTTTGTAGTGCAGTGGAGTAGTCTCTGTTTTAGAAAATTAATAAATGAAAGATTCTTGTTTTTTCCATGGAAGTGATGTTTGTAGTGCAGTGGAGTAGTCTCTGTTTTAGAAAATTAATAAATGAAAGATTCTTGTTTTTTCCATGGAAGTGATGTTTGTAGTGCAGTGGAGGTAGACTCTGTTTTAGATAATTAGTAAATGAAAGATTCTTGTTTTTTTCCATGGAAGTGATGTTTGTATAGCAGTGGAGGTAGTCTCTGTTTTAGATCATTAATAAATGAAAGACTCTTGTTTTTTTCCATGGAAGTGATGTTTGTATAGCAGTGGAGGTAGTCTCTGTTTTAGAAAATTAATAAATGAAAGATTCTTGTTTTTTCCATGGAAGTGATGTTTGTAGTGCAGTGGATGTAGTCTCTGTTTTAGAGAATTAATAAATGAAAGATTCTTGTTTTTTTCCATGGAAGTGATGTTTGTAGTGCAGTGGAGGTAGTCTCTGTTTTAGAAAATTAATAAATGAAAGATTCTTGTTTTTTCCATGGAAGTGATGTTTGTATAGCAGTGGAGGTAGTCTCTGTTTTAGAGAATTAATAAATGAAAGATTCTTGTTTTTTCCATGGAAGTGATGTTTGTATAGCAGTGGAGGTAGTCTCTGTTTTAGAAAATTAATAAATGAAAGATTATTGTTATTTCCATGGAAGTGATGTTTGTATAGCAGTGGAGGTAGTCTCTGTTTTAGAGAATTAATAAATGAAAGATTCTTGTTTTTTCCATGGAAGTGATGTTTGTATAGCAGTGGAGGTAGTCTCTGTTTTAGAGAATTAATAAATGAAAGATTCTTGTTATTTCCATGGAAGTGATGTTTGTATAGCAGTGGAAGTAGACTCTGTTTTAGAGAATTAATAAATGAAAGATTCTTGTTTTTTCCTTGGAAGTGATGTTTGTAGTGCAGTGGAGGTAGTCTCTGTTTTAGATCATTAGTAAATGAAAGATTCTTGTTATTTCCATGGAAGTGATGTTTGTATTGCAGTGGAGGTAGTCTCTGTTTTAGAGAATTAATAAATGAAAGATTCTTGTTTTTTCCATGGAAGTGATGTTTGTATAGCAGTGGAGGTAGTGTCTGTTTTAGATAATTAATAAATGAAAGACTTGTTTTTTTCCATGGAAGTGATATAGCAGTGGAGGTAGTCTCTGTTTTAGAGAATTAATAAATGAAAGATTCTTGTTATTTCCATGGAAGTGATGTTTGTATAGCAGTGGAGGTAGTCTCTGTTTTAGATAATTAGTAAATGAAAGATTCTTGTTTTTTTCCATGGAAGTGATGTTTGTATAGCAGTGGAGGTAGTCTCTGTTTTAGAGAATTAATAAATGAAAGATTCTTGTTTTTTTCCATGGAAGTGATGTTTGTAGTGCAGTGGAGGTAGTCTCTGTTTTAGAAAACTAATAAATGAAAGATTCTTGTTTTTTCCATGGAAGTGATGTTTGTAGTGCAGTGGAGTAGTCTCTGTTTTAGAAAATTTATAAATGAAAGATTCTTGTTTTTTCCATGGAAGTGATGTTTGTATAGCAGTGGAGGTAGTCTCTGTTTTAGAGAATTAATAAATGAAAGATTCTTGTTTTTTTCATGGAAGCGATGTTTGTAGTGCAGTGGAGGTAGTCTCTGTTTTAGAAAACTAATAAATGAAAGATTCTTGTTTTTTCCATGGAAGTGATGTTTGTAGTGCAGTGGAGTAGTCTCTGTTTTAGAAAATTAATAAATGAAAGATTCTTGTTTTTTCCATGGAAGTGATGTTTGTAGTGCAGTGGAGGTAGACTCTGTTTTAGATAATTAGTAAATGAAAGATTCTTGTTTTTTTCCATGGAAGTGATGTTTGTATAGCAGTGGAGGTAGTCTCTGTTTTAGAGAATTAATAAATGAAAGACTCTTGTTTTTTTCCATGGAAGTGATGTTTGTAGTGCAGTGGAGTAGTCTCTGTTTTAGAAAATTAATAAATGAAAGATTCTTGTTTTTTCCATGGAAGTGATGTTTGTAGTGCAGTGGAGGTAGACTCTGTTTTAGATAATTAGTAAATGAAAGATTCTTGTTTTTTTCCATGGAAGTGATGTTTGTATAGCAGTGGAGGTAGTCTCTGTTTTAGAGAATTAATAAATGAAAGACTCTTGTTTTTTTCCATGGAAGTGATGTTTGTAGTGCAGTGGAGGTAGTCTCTGTTTTAGAAAATTAATAAATGAAAGATTCTAGTTTTTTCCATGGAAGTGATGTTTGTAGTGCAGTGGAGTAGTCTCTGTTTTAGAAAATTAATAAATGAAAGATTTTTGTTTTTTCCATGGAAGTGATGTTTGTAGTGCAGTGGAGTAGTCTCTGTTTTAGAGAATTAATAAATGAAAGACTCTTGTTTTTTTCCATGGAAGTGATGTTTGTAGTGCAGTGGAGGTAGTCTCTGTTTTAGAAAATTAATAAATGAAAGATTCTAGTTTTTTCCATGGAAGTGATGTTTGTAGTGCAGTGGAGTAGTCTCTGTTTTAGAAAATTAATAAATGAAAGATTCTTGTTTTTTCCATGGAAGTGATGTTTGTAGTGCAGTGGAGTAGTCTCTGTTTTAGAAAATTAATAAATGAAAGATTCTTGTTTTTTCCATGGAAGTGATGTTTGTAGTGCAGTGGAGGTAGTCTCTGTTTTAGAAAACTAATAAATGAAAGATTCTTGTTTTTTCCATGGAAGTGATGTTTGTAGTGCAGTGGAGTAGTCTCTGTTTTAGAAAATTAATAAATGAAAGATTCTTGTTTTTTCCATGGAAGTGATGTTTGTAGTGCAGTGGAGGTAGTCTCTGTTTTAGATAATTAGTAAATGAAAGATTCTTGTTTTTTTCCATGGAAGTGATGTTTGTATAGCAGTGGAGGTAGTCTCTGTTTTAGATCATTAATAAATGAAAGACTCTTGTTTTTTTCCATGGAAGTGATGTTTGTATAGCAGTGGAGGTAGTCTCTGTTTTAGAAAATTAATAAATGAAAGATTCTTGTTTTTTCCAAGGAAGTGATGTTTGTATAGCAGTGGATGTAGTCTCTGTTTTAGAGAATTAATAAATGAAAGATTCTTGTTTTTTTCCATGGAAGTGATGTTTGTAGTGCAGTGAAGGTAGTCTCTGTTTTAGAAAATTAATAAATGAAAGATTCTTGTTTTTTCCATGGAAGTGATGTTTGTATAGCAGTGGAGGTAGTCTCTGTTTTAGAGAATTAATAAATGAAAGATTCTTGTTTTTTCCATGGAAGTGATGTTTGTATAGCAGTGGAGGTAGTCTCTGTTTTAGAAAATTAATAAATGAAAGATTCTTGTTATTTCCATGGAAGTGATGTTTGTATAGCAGTAAAGGTAGTCTCTGTTTTAGAGAATTAATAAATGAAAGATTCTTGTTTTTTCCATGGAAGTGATGTTTGTATAGCAGTGGAGGTAGTCTCTGTTTTAGAAAATTAATAAATGAAAGATTCTTGTTATTTCCATGGAAGTGATGTTTGTATAGCAGTGGAGGTAGTCTCTGTTTTAGATAATTAATAAATGAAAGACTTGTTTTTTTCCATGGAAGTGATGTTTGTATAGCAGTGGAGGTAGTCTCTGTTTTAGATAATTAATAAATGAAAGATTCTTGTTTTTTCCATGGAAGTGATGTTTGTATAGCAGTGGAGGTAGTCTCTGTTTTAGATAATTAGTAAATGAAAGATTCTTGTTTTTTTCCATGGAAGTGATGTTTGTATAGCAGTGGAGGTAGTCTCTGTTTTAGATAATTAATAAATGAAAGACTTGTTTTTTTCCATGGAAGTGATGTTTGTATAGCAGTGGAGGTAGTCTCTGTTTTAGATAATTAATAAATGAAAGATTCTTGTTATTTCCATGGAAGTGATGTTTGTATAGCAGTGGAGGTAGTCTCTGTTTTAGAGAATTAATAAATGAAAGATTCTTGTTTTTTCCATGGAAGTGATGTTTGTATAGCAGTGGAGGTAGTCTCTGTTTTAGAGAATTAATAAATGAAAGATTCTTGTTTTTTCCATGGAAGTGATGTTTGTATAGCAGTGGAGGTAGTCTCTGTTTTAGAAAATTAATAAATGAAAGATTCTTGTTTTTTCCATGGAAGTGATGTTTGTATAGCAGTGGAGGTAGTCTCTGTTTTAGAGAATTAATAAATGAAAGATTCTTGTTTTTTCCATGGAAGTGATGTTTGTATAGCAGTGGAAGTAGACTCTGTTTTAGAGAATTAATAAATGAAAGATTCTTGTTTTTTCCTTGGAAGTGATGTTTGTAGTGCAGTGGAGGTAGTCTCTGTTTTAGATCATTAGTAAATGAAAGATTCTTGTTATTTCCATGGAAGTGATGTTTGTATTGCAGTGGAGGTAGTCTCTGTTTTAGAGAATTAATAAATGAAAGATTCTTGTTTTTTCCATGGAAGTGATGTTTGTATAGCAGTGGAGGTAGTGTCTGTTTTAGATAATTAATAAATGAAAGACTTGTTTTTTTCCATGGAAGTGATATAGCAGTGGAGGTAGTCTCTGTTTTAGAGAATTAATAAATGAAAGATTCTTGTTTTTCCATGGAAGTGATGTTTGTATAGCAGTGGAGGTAGTCTCTGTTTTAGATAATTAGTAAATGAAAGATTCTTGTTTTTTTCCATGGAAGTGATGTTTGTATAGCAGTGGAGGTAGTCTCTGTTTTAGAGAATTAATAAATGAAAGATTCTTGTTTTTTTCATGGAAGCGATGTTTGTAGTGCAGTGGAGGTAGTCTCTGTTTTAGAAAACTAATAAATGAAAGATTCTTGTTTTTTCCATGGAAGTGATGTTTGTAGTGCAGTGGAGTAGTCTCTGTTTTAGAAAATTAATAAATGAAAGATTCTTGTTTTTTCCATGGAAGTGATGTTTGTAGTGCAGTGGAGGTAGACTCTGTTTTAGATAATTAGTAAATGAAAGATTCTTGTTTTTTTTCCATGGAAGTGATGTTTGTATAGCAGTGGAGGTAGTCTCTGTTTTAGAAAATTAATAAATGAAAGATTCTAGTTTTTTCCATGGAAGTGATGTTTGTAGTGCAGTGGAGTAGTCTCTGTTTTAGAAAATTAATAAATGAAAGATTCTAGTTTTTTCCATGGAAGTGATGTTTGTAGTGCAGTGGAGTAGTCTCTGTTTTAGAAAATTAATAAATGAAAGATTCTTGTTTTTTCCATGGAAGTGATGTTTGTAGTGCAGTGGAGTAGTCTCTGTTTTAGAAAATTAATAAATGAAAGATTCTTGTTTTTTCCATGGAAGTGATGTTTGTAGTGCAGTGGAGGTAGTCTCTGTTTTAGAAAACTAATAAATGAAAGATTCTTGTTTTTTTCCATGGAAGTGATGTTTGTAGTGCAGTGGAGTAGTCTCTGTTTTAGAAAATTAATAAATGAAAGATTCTTGTTTTTTCCATGGAAGTGATGTTTGTAGTGCAGTGGAGGTAGACTCTGTTTTAGATAATTAGTAAATGAAAGATTCTTGTTTTTTTCCATGGAAGTGATGTTTGTATAGCAGTGGAGGTAGTCTCTGTTTTAGAGAATTAATAAATGAAAGACTCTTGTTTTTTTCCATGGAAGTGATGTTTGTAGTGCAGTGGAGGTAGTCTCTGTTTTAGAAAATTAATAAATGAAAGATTCTAGTTTTTTCCATGGAAGTGATGTTTGTAGTGCAGTGGAGTAGTCTCTGTTTTAGAAAATTAATAAATGAAAGATTCTTGTTTTTTCCATGGAAGTGATGTTTGTAGTGCAGTGGAGTAGTCTCTGTTTTAGAAAATTAATAAATGAAAGATTCTTGTTTTTTCCATGGAAGTGATGTTTGTAGTGCAGTGGAGGTAGTCTCTGTTTTAGAAAACTAATAAATGAAAGATTCTTGTTTTTTCCATGGAAGTGATGTTTGTAGTGCAGTGGAGTAGTCTCTGTTTTAGAAAATTAATAAATGAAAGATTCTTGTTTTTTCCATGGAAGTGATGTTTGTAGTGCAGTGGAGGTAGTCTCTGTTTTAGATAATTAGTAAATGAAAGATTCTTGTTTTTTTCCATGGAAGTGATGTTTGTATAGCAGTGGAGGTAGTCTCTGTTTTAGATCATTAATAAATGAAAGACTCTTGTTTTTTTCCATGGAAGTGATGTTTGTATAGCAGTGGAGGTAGTCTCTGTTTTAGAAAATTAATAAATGAAAGATTCTTGTTTTTTCCAAGGAAGTGATGTTTGTATAGCAGTGGATGTAGTCTCTGTTTTAGAGAATTAATAAATGAAAGATTCTTGTTTTTTTCCATGGAAGTGATGTTTGTAGTGCAGTGAAGGTAGTCTCTGTTTTAGAAAATTAATAAATGAAAGATTCTTGTTTTTTCCATGGAAGTGATGTTTGTATAGCAGTGGAGGTAGTCTCTGTTTTAGAGAATTAATAAATGAAAGATTCTTGTTTTTTCCATGGAAGTGATGTTTGTATAGCAGTGGAGGTAGTCTCTGTTTTAGAAAATTAATAAATGAAAGATTCTTGTTATTTCCATGGAAGTGATGTTTGTATAGCAGTAAAGGTAGTCTCTGTTTTAGAGAATTAATAAATGAAAGATTCTTGTTTTTTCCATGGAAGTGATGTTTGTATAGCAGTGGAGGTAGTCTCTGTTTTAGAAAATTAATAAATGAAAGATTCTTGTTATTTCCATGGAAGTGATGTTTGTATAGCAGTGGAGGTAGTCTCTGTTTTAGATAATTAATAAATGAAAGACTTGTTTTTTTCCATGGAAGTGATGTTTGTATAGCAGTGGAGGTAGTCTCTGTTTTAGATAATTAATAAATGAAAGATTCTTGTTTTTTCCATGGAAGTGATGTTTGTATAGCAGTGGAGGTAGTCTCTGTTTTAGATAATTAATAAATGAAAGATTCTTGTTTTTTCCATGGAAGTGATGTTTGTATAGCAGTGGAGGTAGTCTCTGTTTTAGAGAATTAATAAATGAAAGATTCTTGTTTTTTTCCATGGAAGTGATGTTTGTAGTGCAGTGGAGGTAGTCTCTGTTTTAGAAAACTAATAAATGAAAGATTCTTGTTTTTTCCATGGAAGTGATGTTTGTAGTGCAGTGGAGTAGTCTCTGTTTTAGAAAATTTATAAATGAAAGATTCTTGTTTTTTCCATGGAAGTGATGTTTGTATAGCAGTGGAGGTAGTCTCTGTTTTAGAGAATTAATAAATGAAAGATTCTTGTTTTTTTCATGGAAGCGATGTTTGTAGTCCAGTGGAGGTAGTCTCTGTTGTAGAAAACTAATAAATGAAAGATTCTTGTTTTTTCCATGGAAGTGATGTTTGTAGTGCAGTGGAGTAGTCTCTGTTTTAGAAAACTAATAAATGAAAGATTCTTGTTTTTTCCATGGAAGTGATGTTTGTAGTGCAGTGGAGGTAGTCTCTGTTTTAGATAATTAATAAATGAAAGACTTGTTTTTTTCCATGGAAGTGATGTTTGTATAGCAGTGGAGGTAGTCTCTGTTTTAGATAATTAATAAATGAAAGATTCTTGTTTTTTCCATGGAAGTGATGTTTGTATAGCAGTGGAGGTAGTCTCTGTTTTAGATAATTAATAAATGAAAGATTCTTGTTTTTTCCATGGAAGTGATGTTTGTATAGCAGTGGAGGTAGTCTCTGTTTTAGAAAACTAATAAATGAAAGATTCTTGTTTTTTCCATGGAAGTGATGTTTGTAGTGCAGTGGAGTAGTCTCTGTTTTAGAAAATTTATAAATGAAAGATTCTTGTTTTTTCCATGGAAGTGATGTTTGTATAGCAGTGGAGGTAGTCTCTGTTTTAGAGAATTAATAAATGAAAGATTCTTGTTTTTTTCATGGAAGCGATGTTTGTAGTCCAGTGGAGGTAGTCTCTGTTGTAGAAAACTAATAAATGAAAGATTCTTGTTTTTTCCATGGAAGTGATGTTTGTAGTGCAGTGGAGTAGTCTCTGTTTTAGAAAATTATTAAATGAAAGACTCTTGTTTTTTCCATGGAAGTGATGTTTGTAGTGCAGTGGAGGTAGTCTCTGTTTTAGAGAATTAATAAATGAAAGACTCTTGTTTTTTTCCATGGAAGTGATGTTTGTAGTGCAGTGGAGGTAGTCTCTGTTTTAGAAAATTAATAAATGAAAGATTCTTGTTTTTTCCATGGAAGTGATGTTTGTAGTGCAGTGGAGTAGTCTCTGTTTTAGAAAATTAATAAATGAAAGATTCTTGTTTTTTCCATGGAAGTGATGTTTGTAGTGCAGTGGAGTAGTCTCTGTTTTAGAAAATTAATAAATGAAAGATTCTTGTTTTTTCCATGGAAGTGATGTTTGTAGTGCAGTGGAGGTAGTCTCTGTTTTAGAGAATTAATAAATGAAAGACTCTTGTTTTTTTCCATGGAAGTGATGTTTGTAGTGCAGTGGAGGTAGTCTCTGTTTTAGAAAATTAATAAATGAAAGATTCTTGTTTTTTCCATGGAAGTGATGTTTGTAGTGCAGTGGAGTAGTCTCTGTTTTAGAAAATTAATAAATGAAAGATTCTTGTTTTTTCCATGGAAGTGATGTTTGTAGTGCAGTGGAGTAGTCTCTGTTTTAGAAAATTAATAAATGAAAGATTCTTGTTTTTTCCATGGAAGTGATGTTTGTAGTGCAGTGGAGGTAGACTCTGTTTTAGATAATTAGTAAATGAAAGATTCTTGTTTTTTTCCATGGAAGTGATGTTTGTATAGCAGTGGAGGTAGTCTCTGTTTTAGATCATTAATAAATGAAAGACTCTTGTTTTTTTCCATGGAAGTGATGTTTGTATAGCAGTGGAGGTAGTCTCTGTTTTAGAAAATTAATAAATGAAAGATTCTTGTTTTTTCCATGGAAGTGATGTTTGTAGTGCAGTGGAGGTAGTCTCTGTTTTAGAAAATTAATAAATGAAAGACTCTTGTTTTTTTCCATGGAAGTGATGTTTGTATAGCAGTGGAGGTAGTCTCTGTTTTAGAAAATTAATAAATGAAAGATTCTTGTTTTTTCCATGGAAGTGATGTTTGTAGTGCAGTGGAGTAGTCTCTGTTTTAGAAAATTAATAAATGAAAGATTCTTGTTTTTTCCATGGAAGTGATGTTTGTAGTGCAGTGGAGTAGTCTCTGTTTTAGAAAATTAATAAATGAAAGATTCTTGTTTTTTCCATGGAAGTGATGTTTGTAGTGCAGTGGAGGTAGACTCTGTTTTAGATAATTAGTAAATGAAAGATTCTTGTTTTTTTCCATGGAAGTGATGTTTGTATAGCAGTGGAGGTAGTCTCTGTTTTAGATCATTAATAAATGAAAGACTCTTGTTTTTTTCCATGGAAGTGATGTTTGTATAGCAGTGGAGGTAGTCTCTGTTTTAGAAAATTAATAAATGAAAGATTCTTGTTTTTTCCATGGAAGTGATGTTTGTAGTGCAGTGGAGGTAGTCTCTGTTTTAGAAAATTAATAAATGAAAGATTCTTGTTATTTCCATGGAAGTGATGTTTGTATAGCAGTGGAGGTAGTCTCTGTTTTAGAGAATTAATAAATGAAAGATTCTTGTTTTTTCCATGGAAGTGATGTTTGTATAGCAGTGGAGGTAGTCTCTGTTTTAGAGAATTAATAAATGAAAGATTCTTGTTTTTTCCATGGAAGTGATGTTTGTATAGCAGTGGAGGTAGTCTCTGTTTTAGAAAATTAATAAATGAAAGATTCTTGTTTTTTTCCATGGAAGTGATGTTTGTAGTGCAGTGGAGGTAGTCTCTGTTTTAGAAAACTAATAAATGAAAGATTCTTGTTTTTTCCATGGAAGTGATGTTTGTAGTGCAGTGGAGTAGTCTCTGTTTTAGAAAATTTATAAATGAAAGATTCTTGTTTTTTCCATGGAAGTGATGTTTGTATAGCAGTGGAGGTAGTCTCTGTTTTAGAGAATTAATAAATGAAAGATTCTTGTTTTTTTCATGGAAGCGATGTTTGTAGTCCAGTGGAGGTAGTCTCTGTTGTAGAAAACTAATAAATGAAAGATTCTTGTTTTTTCCATGGAAGTGATGTTTGTAGTGCAGTGGAGTAGTCTCTGTTTTAGAAAACTAATAAATGAAAGATTCTTGTTTTTTCCATGGAAGTGATGTTTGTAGTGCAGTGGAGGTAGTCTCTGTTTTAGATAATTAATAAATGAAAGACTTGTTTTTTTCCATGGAAGTGATGTTTGTATAGCAGTGGAGGTAGTCTCTGTTTTAGATAATTAATAAATGAAAGATTCTTGTTTTTTCCATGGAAGTGATGTTTGTATAGCAGTGGAGGTAGTCTCTGTTTTAGATAATTAATAAATGAAAGATTCTTGTTTTTTCCATGGAAGTGATGTTTGTATAGCAGTGGAGGTAGTCTCTGTTTTAGAAAACTAATAAATGAAAGATTCTTGTTTTTTCCATGGAAGTGATGTTTGTAGTGCAGTGGAGTAGTCTCTGTTTTAGAAAATTTATAAATGAAAGATTCTTGTTTTTTCCATGGAAGTGATGTTTGTATAGCAGTGGAGGTAGTCTCTGTTTTAGAGAATTAATAAATGAAAGATTCTTGTTTTTTTCATGGAAGCGATGTTTGTAGTCCAGTGGAGGTAGTCTCTGTTGTAGAAAACTAATAAATGAAAGATTCTTGTTTTTTCCATGGAAGTGATGTTTGTAGTGCAGTGGAGTAGTCTCTGTTTTAGAAAATTATTAAATGAAAGACTCTTGTTTTTTCCATGGAAGTGATGTTTGTAGTGCAGTGGAGGTAGTCTCTGTTTTAGAGAATTAATAAATGAAAGACTCTTGTTTTTTTCCATGGAAGTGATGTTTGTAGTGCAGTGGAGGTAGTCTCTGTTTTAGAAAATTAATAAATGAAAGATTCTTGTTTTTTCCATGGAAGTGATGTTTGTAGTGCAGTGGAGTAGTCTCTGTTTTAGAAAATTAATAAATGAAAGATTCTTGTTTTTTCCATGGAAGTGATGTTTGTAGTGCAGTGGAGTAGTCTCTGTTTTAGAAAATTAATAAATGAAAGATTCTTGTTTTTTCCATGGAAGTGATGTTTGTAGTGCAGTGGAGGTAGTCTCTGTTTTAGAGAATTAATAAATGAAAGACTCTTGTTTTTTTCCATGGAAGTGATGTTTGTAGTGCAGTGGAGGTAGTCTCTGTTTTAGAAAATTAATAAATGAAAGATTCTTGTTTTTTCCATGGAAGTGATGTTTGTAGTGCAGTGGAGTAGTCTCTGTTTTAGAAAATTAATAAATGAAAGATTCTTGTTTTTTCCATGGAAGTGATGTTTGTAGTGCAGTGGAGTAGTCTCTGTTTTAGAAAATTAATAAATGAAAGATTCTTGTTTTTTCCATGGAAGTGATGTTTGTAGTGCAGTGGAGGTAGACTCTGTTTTAGATAATTAGTAAATGAAAGATTCTTGTTTTTTTCCATGGAAGTGATGTTTGTATAGCAGTGGAGGTAGTCTCTGTTTTAGATCATTAATAAATGAAAGACTCTTGTTTTTTTCCATGGAAGTGATGTTTGTATAGCAGTGGAGGTAGTCTCTGTTTTAGAAAATTAATAAATGAAAGATTCTTGTTTTTTCCATGGAAGTGATGTTTGTAGTGCAGTGGAGGTAGTCTCTGTTTTAGAAAATTAATAAATGAAAGACTCTTGTTTTTTTCCATGGAAGTGATGTTTGTATAGCAGTGGAGGTAGTCTCTGTTTTAGAAAATTAATAAATGAAAGATTCTTGTTTTTTCCATGGAAGTGATGTTTGTAGTGCAGTGGAGTAGTCTCTGTTTTAGAAAATTAATAAATGAAAGATTCTTGTTTTTTCCATGGAAGTGATGTTTGTAGTGCAGTGGAGTAGTCTCTGTTTTAGAAAATTAATAAATGAAAGATTCTTGTTTTTTCCATGGAAGTGATGTTTGTAGTGCAGTGGAGGTAGACTCTGTTTTAGATAATTAGTAAATGAAAGATTCTTGTTTTTTTCCATGGAAGTGATGTTTGTATAGCAGTGGAGGTAGTCTCTGTTTTAGATCATTAATAAATGAAAGACTCTTGTTTTTTTCCATGGAAGTGATGTTTGTATAGCAGTGGAGGTAGTCTCTGTTTTAGAAAATTAATAAATGAAAGATTCTTGTTTTTTCCATGGAAGTGATGTTTGTAGTGCAGTGGAGGTAGTCTCTGTTTTAGAAAATTAATAAATGAAAGATTCTTGTTATTTCCATGGAAGTGATGTTTGTATAGCAGTGGAGGTAGTCTCTGTTTTAGAGAATTAATAAATGAAAGATTCTTGTTTTTTCCATGGAAGTGATGTTTGTATAGCAGTGGAGGTAGTCTCTGTTTTAGAGAATTAATAAATGAAAGATTCTTGTTTTTTCCATGGAAGTGATGTTTGTATAGCAGTGGAGGTAGTCTCTGTTTTAGAAAATTAATAAATGAAAGATTCTTGTTTTTTCCATGGAAGTGATGTTTGTATAGCAGTGGAGGTAGTCTCTGTTTTAGAGAATTAATAAATGAAAGATTCTTGTTTTTTCCATGGAAGTGATGTTTGTATAGCAGTGGAAGTAGACTCTGTTTTAGAGAATTAATAAATGAAAGATTCTTGTTTTTTCCTTGGAAGTGATGTTTGTAGTGCAGTGGAGGTAGTCTCTGTTTTAGATCATTAGTAAATGAAAGATTCTTGTTATTTCCATGGAAGTGATGTTTGTATTGCAGTGGAGGTAGTCTCTGTTTTAGAGAATTAATAAATGAAAGATTCTTGTTTTTTCCATGGAAGTGATGTTTGTATAGCAGTGGAGGTAGTGTCTGTTTTAGATAATTAATAAATGAAAGACTTGTTTTTTTCCATGGAAGTGATATAGCAGTGGAGGTAGTCTCTGTTTTAGAGAATTAATAAATGAAAGATTCTTGTTATTTCCATGGAAGTGATGTTTGTATAGCAGTGGAGGTAGTCTCTGTTTTAGATAATTAGTAAATGAAAGATTCTTGTTTTTTTCCATGGAAGTGATGTTTGTATAGCAGTGGAGGTAGTCTCTGTTTTAGAGAATTAATAAATGAAAGATTCTTGTTTTTTTCCATGGAAGTGATGTTTGTAGTGCAGTGGAGGTAGTCTCTGTTTTAGAAAACTAATAAATGAAAGATTCTTGTTTTTTCCATGGAAGTGATGTTTGTAGTGCAGTGGAGTAGTCTCTGTTTTAGAAAATTTATAAATGAAAGATTCTTGTTTTTTCCATGGAAGTGATGTTTGTATAGCAGTGGAGGTAGTCTCTGTTTTAGAGAATTAATAAATGAAAGATTCTTGTTTTTTTCATGGAAGCGATGTTTGTAGTGCAGTGGAGGTAGTCTCTGTTTTAGAAAACTAATAAATGAAAGATTCTTGTTTTTTCCATGGAAGTGATGTTTGTAGTGCAGTGGAGTAGTCTCTGTTTTAGAAAATTAATAAATGAAAGATTCTTGTTTTTTCCATGGAAGTGATGTTTGTAGTGCAGTGGAGGTAGACTCTGTTTTAGATAATTAGTAAATGAAAGATTCTTGTTTTTTTCCATGGAAGTGATGTTTGTATAGCAGTGGAGGTAGTCTCTGTTTTAGAGAATTAATAAATGAAAGACTCTTGTTTTTTTCCATGGAAGTGATGTTTGTAGTGCAGTGGAGGTAGTCTCTGTTTTAGAAAATTAATAAATGAAAGATTCTAGTTTTTTCCATGGAAGTGATGTTTGTAGTGCAGTGGAGTAGTCTCTGTTTTAGAAAATTAATAAATGAAAGATTCTTGTTTTTTCCATGGAAGTGATGTTTGTAGTGCAGTGGAGTAGTCTCTGTTTTAGAAAATTAATAAATGAAAGATTCTTGTTTTTTCCATGGAAGTGATGTTTGTAGTGCAGTGGAGGTAGTCTCTGTTTTAGAAAACTAATAAATGAAAGATTCTTGTTTTTTCCATGGAAGTGATGTTTGTAGTGCAGTGGAGTAGTCTCTGTTTTAGAAAATTAATAAATGAAAGATTCTTGTTTTTTCCATGGAAGTGATGTTTGTAGTGCAGTGGAGGTAGTCTCTGTTTTAGATAATTAGTAAATGAAAGATTCTTGTTTTTTTCCATGGAAGTGATGTTTGTATAGCAGTGGAAGTAGTCTCTGTTTTAGATCATTAATAAATGAAAGACTCTTGTTTTTTTCCATGGAAGTGATGTTTGTATAGCAGTGGAGGTAGTCTCTGTTTTAGAAAATTAATAAATGAAAGATTCTTGTTTTTTCCAAGGAAGTGATGTTTGTATAGCAGTGGATGTAGTCTCTGTTTTAGAGAATTAATAAATGAAAGATTCTTGTTTTTTTCCATGGAAGTGATGTTTGTAGTGCAGTGAAGGTAGTCTCTGTTTTAGAAAATTAATAAATGAAAGATTCTTGTTTTTTCCATGGAGGTGATGTTTGTATAGCAGTGGAGGTAGTCTCTGTTTTAGAGAATTAATAAATGAAAGATTCTTGTTTTTTCCATGGAAGTGATGTTTGTATAGCAGTGGAGGTAGTCTCTGTTTTAGAAAATTAATAAATGAAAGATTCTTGTTATTTCCATGGAAGTGATGTTTGTATAGCAGTAAAGGTAGTCTCTGTTTTAGAGAATTAATAAATGAAAGATTCTTGTTTTTTCCATGGAAGTGATGTTTGTATAGCAGTGGAGGTAGTCTCTGTTTTAGAAAATTAATAAATGAAAGATTCTTGTTATTTCCATGGAAGTGATGTTTGTATAGCAGTGGAGGTAGTCTCTGTTTTAGATAATTAATAAATGAAAGACTTGTTTTTTTCCATGGAAGTGATGTTTGTATAGCAGTGGAGGTAGTCTCTGTTTTAGATAATTAATAAATGAAAGATTCTTGTTTTTTCCATGGAAGTGATGTTTGTATAGCAGTGGAGGTAGTCTCTGTTTTAGAAAATTAATAAATGAAAGATTCTTGTTTTTTCCATGGAAGTGATGTTTGTAGTGCAGTGGAGGTAGTCTCTGTTTTAGAAAACTAATAAATGAAAGATTCTTGTTTTTTCCATGGAAGTGATGTTTGTAGTGCAGTGGAGTAGTCTCTGTTTTAGAAAATTAATAAATGAAAGATTCTTGTTTTTTCCATGGAAGTGATGTTTGTAGTGCAGTGGAGGTAGTCTCTGTTTTAGATAATTAGTAAATGAAAGATTCTTGTTTTTTTCCATGGAAGTGATGTTTGTATAGCAGTGGAAGTAGTCTCTGTTTTAGATCATTAATAAATGAAAGACTCTTGTTTTTTTCCATGGAAGTGATGTTTGTATAGCAGTGGAGGTAGTCTCTGTTTTAGAAAATTAATAAATGAAAGATTCTTGTTTTTTCCAAGGAAGTGATGTTTGTATAGCAGTGGATGTAGTCTCTGTTTTAGAGAATTAATAAATGAAAGATTCTTGTTTTTTTCCATGGAAGTGATGTTTGTAGTGCAGTGAAGGTAGTCTCTGTTTTAGAAAATTAATAAATGAAAGATTCTTGTTTTTTCCATGGAAGTGATGTTTGTATAGCAGTGGAGGTAGTCTCTGTTTTAGAGAATTAATAAATGAAAGATTCTTGTTTTTTCCATGGAAGTGATGTTTGTATAGCAGTGGAGGTAGTCTCTGTTTTAGAAAATTAATAAATGAAAGATTCTTGTTATTTCCATGGAAGTGATGTTTGTATAGCAGTAAAGGTAGTCTCTGTTTTAGAGAATTAATAAATGAAAGATTCTTGTTTTTTCCATGGAAGTGATGTTTGTATAGCAGTGGAGGTAGTCTCTGTTTTAGAAAATTAATAAATGAAAGATTCTTGTTATTTCCATGGAAGTGATGTTTGTATAGCAGTGGAGGTAGTCTCTGTTTTAGATAATTAATAAATGAAAGACTTGTTTTTTTCCATGGAAGTGATGTTTGTATAGCAGTGGAGGTAGTCTCTGTTTTAGATAATTAATAAATGAAAGATTCTTGTTTTTTCCATGGAAGTGATGTTTGTATAGCAGTGGAGGTAGTCTCTGTTTTAGATAATTAATAAATGAAAGATTCTTGTTTTTTCCATGGAAGTGATGTTTGTATAGCAGTGGAGGTAGTCTCTGTTTTAGAGAATTAATAAATGAAAGATTCTTGTTTTTTTCCATGGAAGTGATGTTTGTAGTGCATTGGAGGTAGTCTCTGTTTTAGAAAACTAATAAATGAAAGATTCTTGTTTTTTCCATGGAAGTGATGTTTGTAGTGCAGTGGAGTAGTCTCTGTTTTAGAAAATTTATAAATGAAAGATTCTTGTTTTTTCCATGGAAGTGATGTTTGTATAGCAGTGGAGGTAGTCTCTGTTTTAGAGAATTAATAAATGAAAGATTCTTGTTTTTTTCATGGAAGCGATGTTTGTAGTCCAGTGGAGGTAGTCTCTGTTTTAGAAAACTAATAAATGAAAGATTCTTGTTTTTTCCATGGAAGTGATGTTTGTAGTGCAGTGGAGTAGTCTCTGTTTTAGAAAATTATTAAATGAAAGATTCTTGTTTTTTCCATGGAAGTGATGTTTGTAGTGCAGTGGAGGTAGTCTCTGTTTTAGAGAATTAATAAATGAAAGACTCTTGTTTTTTTCCATGGAAGTGATGTTTGTAGTGCAGTGGAGGTAGTCTCTGTTTTAGAAAATTAATAAATGAAAGATTCTTGTTTTTTCCATGGAAGTGATGTTTGTAGTGCAGTGGAGTAGTCTCTGTTTTAGAAAATTAATAAATGAAAGATTCTTGTTTTTTCCATGGAAGTGATGTTTGTAGTGCAGTGGAGTAGTCTCTGTTTTAGAAAATTAATAAATGAAAGATTCTTGTTTTTTCCATGGAAGTGATGTTTGTAGTGCAGTGGAGGTAGTCTCTGTTTTAGAGAATTAATAAATGAAAGACTCTTGTTTTTTTCCATGGAAGTGATGTTTGTAGTGCAGTGGAGGTAGTCTCTGTTTTAGAAAATTAATAAATGAAAGATTCTTGTTTTTTCCATGGAAGTGATGTTTGTAGTGCAGTGGAGTAGTCTCTGTTTTAGAAAATTAATAAATGAAAGATTCTTGTTTTTTCCATGGAAGTGATGTTTGTAGTGCAGTGGAGTAGTCTCTGTTTTAGAAAATTAATAAATGAAAGATTCTTGTTATTTCCATGGAAGTGATGTTTGTATAGCAGTGGAGGTAGTCTCTGTTTTAGATAATTAGTAAATGAAAGATTCTTGTTTTTTTCCATGGAAGTGATGTTTGTATAGCAGTGGAGGTAGTCTCTGTTTTAGAGAATTAATAAATGAAAGATTCTTGTTTTTTTCCATGGAAGTGATGTTTGTAGTGCAGTGGAGGTAGTCTCTGTTTTAGAAAACTAATAAATGAAAGATTCTTGTTTTTTCCATGGAAGTGATGTTTGTAGTGCAGTGGAGTAGTCTCTGTTTTAGAAAATTTATAAATGAAAGATTCTTGTTTTTTCCATGGAAGTGATGTTTGTATAGCAGTGGAGGTAGTCTCTGTTTTAGAGAATTAATAAATGAAAGATTCTTGTTTTTTTCATGGAAGCGATGTTTGTAGTGCAGTGGAGGTAGTCTCTGTTTTAGAAAACTAATAAATGAAAGATTCTTGTTTTTTCCATGGAAGTGATGTTTGTAGTGCAGTGGAGTAGTCTCTGTTTTAGAAAATTAATAAATGAAAGATTCTTGTTTTTTCCATGGAAGTGATGTTTGTAGTGCAGTGGAGGTAGACTCTGTTTTAGATAATTAGTAAATGAAAGATTCTTGTTTTTTTCCATGGAAGTGATGTTTGTATAGCAGTGGAGGTAGTCTCTGTTTTAGAGAATTAATAAATGAAAGACTCTTGTTTTTTCCATGGAAGTGATGTTTGTAGTGCAGTGGAGGTAGTCTCTGTTTTAGAAAATTAATAAATGAAAGATTCTAGTTTTTTCCAAGGAAGTGATGTTTGTAGTGCAGTGGAGTAGTCTCTGTTTTAGAAAATTAATAAATGAAAGATTCTTGTTTTTTCCATGGAAGTGATGTTTGTAGTGCAGTGGAGTAGTCTCTGTTTTAGAAAATTAATAAATGAAAGATTCTTGTTTTTTCCATGGAAGTGATGTTTGTAGTGCAGTGGAGGTAGTCTCTGTTTTAGAAAACTAATAAATGAAAGATTCTTGTTTTTTTCATGGAAGCGATGTTTGTAGTCCAGTGGAGGTAGTCTCTGTTTTAGAAAACTAATAAATGAAAGATTCTTGTTTTTTCCATGGAAGTGATGTTTGTAGTGCAGTGGAGTAGTCTCTGTTTTAGAAAATTATTAAATGAAAGATTCTTGTTTTTTCCATGGAAGTGATGTTTGTAGTGCAGTGGAGGTAGTCTCTGTTTTAGAGAATTAATAAATGAAAGACTCTTGTTTTTTTCCATGGAAGTGATGTTTGTAGTGCAGTGGAGGTAGTCTCTGTTTTAGAAAATTAATAAATGAAAGATTCTTGTTTTTTCCATGGAAGTGATGTTTGTAGTGCAGTGGAGTAGTCTCTGTTTTAGAAAATTAATAAATGAAAGATTCTTGTTTTTTCCATGGAAGTGATGTTTGTAGTGCAGTGGAGTAGTCTCTGTTTTAGAAAATTAATAAATGAAAGATTCTTGTTTTTTCCATGGAAGTGATGTTTGTAGTGCAGTGGAGGTAGTCTCTGTTTTAGAGAATTAATAAATGAAAGACTCTTGTTTTTTTCCATGGAAGTGATGTTTGTAGTGCAGTGGAGGTAGTCTCTGTTTTAGAAAATTAATAAATGAAAGATTCTTGTTTTTTCCATGGAAGTGATGTTTGTAGTGCAGTGGAGTAGTCTCTGTTTTAGAAAATTAATAAATGAAAGATTCTTGTTTTTTCCATGGAAGTGATGTTTGTAGTGCAGTGGAGTAGTCTCTGTTTTAGAAAATTAATAAATGAAAGATTCTTGTTTTTTCCATGGAAGTGATGTTTGTAGTGCAGTGGAGGTAGTCTCTGTTTTAGAAAACTAATAAATGAAAGATTCTTGTTTTTTTCATGGAAGCGATGTTTGTAGTCCAGTGGAGGTAGTCTCTGTTTTAGAAAACTAATAAATGAAAGATTCTTGTTTTTTCCATGGAAGTGATGTTTGTAGTGCAGTGGAGTAGTCTCTGTTTTAGAAAATTATTAAATGAAAGATTCTTGTTTTTTCCATGGAAGTGATGTTTGTAGTGCAGTGGAGGTAGTCTCTGTTTTAGAGAATTAATAAATGAAAGACTCTTGTTTTTTTCCATGGAAGTGATGTTTGTAGTGCAGTGGAGGTAGTCTCTGTTTTAGAAAATTAATAAATGAAAGATTCTTGTTTTTTCCATGGAAGTGATGTTTGTAGTGCA
Organism: Trichomycterus rosablanca; assembly: GCF_030014385.1. NCBI lineage: Eukaryota > Metazoa > Chordata > Actinopteri > Siluriformes > Trichomycteridae > Trichomycterus > Trichomycterus rosablanca. The sequence continues at coordinate 15,863,144 of NC_085995.1, forward strand.
GTGGAGTAGTCTCTGTTTTAGAAAATTAATAAATGAAAGATTCTTGTTTTTTCCATGGAAGTGATGTTTGTAGTGCAGTGGAGTAGTCTCTGTTTTAGAAAATTAATAAATGAAAGATTCTTGTTTTTTCCATGGAAGTGATGTTTGTAGTGCAGTGGAGGTAGTCTCTGTTTTAGAGAATTAATAAATGAAAGACTCTTGTTTTTTTCCATGGAAGTGATGTTTGTAGTGCAGTGGAGGTAGTCTCTGTTTTAGAAAATTAATAAATGAAAGATTCTTGTTTTTTCCATGGAAGTGATGTTTGTAGTGCAGTGGAGTAGTCTCTGTTTTAGAAAATTAATAAATGAAAGATTCTTGTTTTTTCCATGGAAGTGATGTTTGTAGTGCAGTGGAGTAGTCTCTGTTTTAGAAAATTAATAAATGAAAGATTCTTGTTTTTTCCATGGAAGTGATGTTTGTAGTGCAGTGGAGGTAGACTCTGTTTTAGATAATTAGTAAATGAAAGATTCTTGTTTTTTTCCATGGAAGTGATGTTTGTATAGCAGTGGAGGTAGTCTCTGTTTTAGATCATTAATAAATGAAAGACTCTTGTTTTTTTCCATGGAAGTGATGTTTGTATAGCAGTGGAGGTAGTCTCTGTTTTAGAAAATTAATAAATGAAAGATTCTTGTTTTTTCCATGGAAGTGATGTTTGTATAGCAGTGGATGTAGTCTCTGTTTTAGAGAATTAATAAATGAAAGATTCTTGTTTTTTTCCATGGAAGTGATGTTTGTAGTGCAGTGGAGGTAGTCTCTGTTTTAGAAAATTAATAAATGAAAGATTCTTGTTTTTTCCATGGAAGTGATGTTTGTATAGCAGTGGAGGTAGTCTCTGTTTTAGAGAATTAATAAATGAAAGATTCTTGTTTTTTCCATGGAAGTGATGTTTGTATAGCAGTGGAGGTAGTCTCTGTTTTAGAAAATTAATAAATGAAAGATTCTTGTTATTTCCATGGAAGTGATGTTTGTATAGCAGTGGAGGTAGTCTCTGTTTTAGAGAATTAATAAATGAAAGATTCTTGTTTTTTCCATGGAAGTGATGTTTGTATAGCAGTGGAGGTAGTCTCTGTTTTAGAAAATTAATAAATGAAAGATTCTTGTTATTTCCATGGAAGTGATGTTTGTATAGCAGTGGAGGTAGTCTCTGTTTTAGATAATTAGTAAATGAAAGATTCTTGTTTTTTTCCATGGAAGTGATGTTTGTATAGCAGTGGAGGTAGTCTCTGTTTTAGATAATTAATAAATGAAAGACTTGTTTTTTTCCATGGAAGTGATGTGTGTATAGCAGTGGAGGTAGTCTCTGTTTTAGATAATTAATAAATGAAAGATTCTTGTTTTTTCCATGGAAGTGATGTTTGTATAGCAGTGGAGGTAGTCTCTGTTTTAGATAATTAATAAATGAAAGATTCTTGTTTTTTCCATGGAAGTGATGTTTGTATAGCAGTGGAGGTAGTCTCTGTTTTAGATAATTAATAAATGAAAGATTCTTGTTATTTCCATGGAAGTGATGTTTGTATAGCAGTGGAGGTAGTCTCTGTTTTAGAAAATTAATAAATGAAAGATTCTTGTTATTTCCATGGAAGTGATGTTTGTATAGCAGTAAAGGTAGTCTCTGTTTTAGATAATTAATAAATGAAAGATTCTTGTTTTTTCCATGGAAGTGATGTTTGTATAGCAGTGGAGGTAGTCTCTGTTTTAGAAAATTAATAAATGAAAGATTCTTGTTATTTCCATGGAAGTGATGTTTGTATAGCAGTGGAGGTAGTCTCTGTTTTAGATAATTAGTAAATGAAAGATTCTTGTTTTTTTCCATGGAAGTGATGTTTGTATAGCAGTGGAGGTAGTCTCTGTTTTAGATAATTAATAAATGAAAGACTTGTTTTTTTCCATGGAAGTGATGTTTGTATAGCAGTGGAGGTAGTCTCTGTTTTAGATAATTAATAAATGAAAGATTCTTGTTTTTTCCATGGAAGTGATGTTTGTATAGCAGTGGAGGTAGTCTCTGTTTTAGAGAATTAATAAATGAAAGATTCTTGTTTTTTCCATGGAAGTGATGTTTGTATAGCAGTGGAGGTAGTCTCTGTTTTAGAGAATTAATAAATGAAAGATTCTTGTTTTTTTCCATGGAAGTGATGTTTGTAGTGCAGTGGAGGTAGTCTCTGTTTTAGAAAACTAATAAATGAAAGATTCTTGTTTTTTCCATGGAAGTGATGTTTGTAGTGCAGTGGAGTAGTCTCTGTTTTAGAAAATTTATAAATGAAAGATTCTTGTTTTTTCCATGGAAGTGATGTTTGTATAGCAGTGGAGGTAGTGTCTGTTTTAGAGAATTAATAAATGAAAGATTCTTGTTTTTTTCATGGAAGCGATGTTTGTAGTCCAGTGGAGGTAGTCTCTGTTTTAGAAAACTAATAAATGAAAGATTCTTGTTTTTTCCATGGAAGTGATGTTTGTAGTGCAGTGGAGTAGTCTCTGTTTTAGAAAATTAATAAATGAAAGATTCTTGTTTTTTCCATGGAAGTGATGTTTGTAGTGCAGTGGAGGTAGACTCTGTTTTAGATAATTAGTAAATGAAAGATTCTTGTTTTTTTCCATGGAAGTGATGTTTGTATAGCAGTGGAGGTAGTCTCTGTTTTAGAGAATTAATAAATGAAAGACTCTTGTTTTTTTCCATGGAAGTGATGTTTGTAGTGCAGTGGAGGTAGTCTCTGTTTTAGAAAATTAATAAATGAAAGATTCTTGTTTTTTCCATGGAAGTGATGTTTGTAGTGCAGTGGAGTAGTCTCTGTTTTAGAAAATTAATAAATGAAAGATTCTTGTTTTTTCCATGGAAGTGATGTTTGTAGTGCAGTGGAGTAGTCTCTGTTTTAGAAAATTAATAAATGAAAGATTCTTGTTTTTTTCATGGAAGTGATGTTTGTAGTGCAGTGGAGTAGTCTCTGTTTTAGAAAATTAATAAATGAAGGATTCTTGTTTTTTCCATGGAAGTGATGTTTGTAGTGCAGTGGAGGTAGTCTCTGTTTTAGAGAATTAATAAATGAAAGACTCTTGTTTTTTTCCATGGAAGTGATGTTTGTATAGCAGTGGAGGTAGTCTCTGTTTTAGAAAATTAATAAATGAAAGATTCTTGTTTTTTCCATGGAAGTGATGTTTGTATAGCAGTGGATGTAGTCTCTGTTTTAGAGAATTAATAAATGAAAGATTCTTGTTTTTTTCCATGGAAGTGATGTTTGTAGTGCAGTGGAGGTAGTCTCTGTTTTAGAAAATTAATAAATGAAAGATTCTTGTTTTTTCCATGGAAGTGATGTTTGTATAGCAGTGGAGGTAGTCTCTGTTTTAGAGAATTAATAAATGAAAGATTCTTGTTTTTTCCATGGAAGTGATGTTTGTATAGCAGTGGAGGTAGTCTCTGTTTTAGAAAATTAATAAATGAAAGATTCTTGTTATTTCCATGGAAGTGATGTTTGTATAGCAGTGGAGGTAGTCTCTGTTTTAGAGAATTAATAAATGAAAGATTCTTGTTTTTTCCATGGAAGTGATGTTTGTATAGCAGTGGAGGTAGTCTCTGTTTTAGAAAATTAATAAATGAAAGATTCTTGTTATTTCCATGGAAGTGATGTTTGTATAGCAGTGGAGGTAGTCTCTGTTTTAGATAATTAGTAAATGAAAGATTCTTGTTTTTTTCCATGGAAGTGATGTTTGTATAGCAGTGGAGGTAGTCTCTGTTTTAGATAATTAATAAATGAAAGACTTGTTTTTTTCCATGGAAGTGATGTGTGTATAGCAGTGGAGGTAGTCTCTGTTTTAGATAATTAATAAATGAAAGATTCTTGTTTTTTCCATGGAAGTGATGTTTGTATAGCAGTGGAGGTAGTCTCTGTTTTAGATAATTAATAAATGAAAGATTCTTGTTTTTTCCATGGAAGTGATGTTTGTATAGCAGTGGAGGTAGTCTCTGTTTTAGATAATTAATAAATGAAAGATTCTTGTTATTTCCATGGAAGTGATGTTTGTATAGCAGTGGAGGTAGTCTCTGTTTTAGAAAATTAATAAATGAAAGATTCTTGTTATTTCCATGGAAGTGATGTTTGTATAGCAGTAAAGGTAGTCTCTGTTTTAGATAATTAATAAATGAAAGATTCTTGTTTTTTCCATGGAAGTGATGTTTGTATAGCAGTGGAGGTAGTCTCTGTTTTAGAAAATTAATAAATGAAAGATTCTTGTTATTTCCATGGAAGTGATGTTTGTATAGCAGTGGAGGTAGTCTCTGTTTTAGATAATTAGTAAATGAAAGATTCTTGTTTTTTTCCATGGAAGTGATGTTTGTATAGCAGTGGAGGTAGTCTCTGTTTTAGATAATTAATAAATGAAAGACTTGTTTTTTTCCATGGAAGTGATGTTTGTATAGCAGTGGAGGTAGTCTCTGTTTTAGATAATTAATAAATGAAAGATTCTTGTTTTTTCCATGGAAGTGATGTTTGTATAGCATTTACATTTACATTTACATTTTCAGCATTTAGCAGACGCTTTTATCCAAAGCGACTTACACAATGAGCAACTGAGGGTTAAGGGCCTTGCTCAGGGACCCAACAGTGGCAACTTGGTGGTGGCGGGGCTTGAACCGGCAACCTTCTGTTTACTAGTCTAGTACCTTAACCACTGAGCTATCACTGGCCCTATAGCAGTGGAGGTAGTCTCTGTTTTAGATAATTAATAAATGAAAGATTCTTGTTTTTTCCATGGAAGTGATGTTTGTATAGCAGTGGAGGTAGTCTCTGTTTTAGAGAATTAATAAATGAAAGATTCTTGTTTTTTTCCATGGAAGTGATGTTTGTAGTGCAGTGGAGGTAGTCTCTGTTTTAGAAAACTAATAAATGAAAGATTCTTGTTTTTTCCATGGAAGTGATGTTTGTAGTGCAGTGGAGTAGTCTCTGTTTTAGAAAATTTATAAATGAAAGATTCTTGTTTTTTCCATGGAAGTGATGTTTGTATAGCAGTGGAGGTAGTCTCTGTTTTAGAGAATTAATAAATGAAAGATTCTTGTTTTTTTCATGGAAGCGATGTTTGTAGTCCAGTGGAGGTAGTCTCTGTTTTAGAAAACTAATAAATGAAAGATTCTTGTTTTTTCCATGGAAGTGATGTTTGTAGTGCAGTGGAGTAGTCTCTGTTTTAGAAAATTAATAAATGAAAGATTCTTGTTTTTTCCATGGAAGTGATGTTTGTATAGCAGTGGAGGTAGTCTCTGTTTTAGAGAATTAATAAATGAAAGACTCATGTTTTTTTCCATGGAAGTGATGTTTGTAGTGCAGTGGAGGTAGTCTCTGTTTTAGAAAATTAATAAATGAAAGATTCTTGTTTTTTCCATGGAAGTGATGTTTGTAGTGCAGTGGAGTAGTCTCTGTTTTAGAAGATTAATAAATGAAAGATTCTTGTTTTTTTCATGGAAGTGATGTTTGTAGTGCAGTGGAGTAGTCTCTGTTTTAGAAAATTAATAAATGAAGGATTCTTGTTTTTTCCATGGAAGTGATGTTTGTAGTGCAGTGGAGGTAGTCTCTGTTTTAGAAAATTAATAAATGAAAGATTCTTGTTTTTTCCATGGAAGTGATGTTTGTAGTGCAGTGGAGGTAGTCTCTGTTTTAGAGAATTAATAAATGAAAGACTCTTGTTTTTTTCCATGGAAGTGATGTTTGTAGTGCAGTGGAGGTAGTCTCTGTTTTAGAAAATTAATAAATGAAAGATTCTTGTTTTTTCCATGGAAGTGATGTTTGTAGTGCAGTGGAGTAGTCTCTGTTTTAGAAAATTAATAAATGAAAGATTCTTGTTTTTTCCATGGAAGTGATGTTTGTAGTGCAGTGGAGTAGTCTCTGTTTTAGAAAATTAATAAATGAAAGATTCTTGTTTTTTCCATGGAAGTGATGTTTGTAGTGCAGTGGAGGTAGACTCTGTTTTAGATAATTAGTAAATGAAAGATTCTTGTTTTTTTCCATGGAAGTGATGTTTGTATAGCAGTGGAGGTAGTCTCTGTTTTAGATCATTAATAAATGAAAGACTCTTGTTTTTTTCCATGGAAGTGATGTTTGTATAGCAGTGGAGGTAGTCTCTGTTTTAGAAAATTAATAAATGAAAGATTCTTGTTTTTTCCATGGAAGTGATGTTTGTATAGCAGTGGATGTAGTCTCTGTTTTAGAGAATTAATAAATGAAAGATTCTTGTTTTTTTCCATGGAAGTGATGTTTGTAGTGCAGTGGAGGTAGTCTCTGTTTTAGAAAATTAATAAATGAAAGATTCTTGTTTTTTCCATGGAAGTGATGTTTGTATAGCAGTGGAGGTAGTCTCTGTTTTAGAGAATTAATAAATGAAAGATTCTTGTTTTTTCCATGGAAGTGATGTTTGTATAGCAGTGGAGGTAGTCTCTGTTTTAGAAAATTAATAAATGAAAGATTCTTGTTATTTCCATGGAAGTGATGTTTGTATAGCAGTGGAGGTAGTCTCTGTTTTAGAGAATTAATAAATGAAAGATTCTTGTTTTTTCCATGGAAGTGATGTTTGTATAGCAGTGGAGGTAGTCTCTGTTTTAGAAAATTAATAAATGAAAGATTCTTGTTATTTCCATGGAAGTGATGTTTGTATAGCAGTGGAGGTAGTCTCTGTTTTAGATAATTAGTAAATGAAAGATTCTTGTTTTTTTCCATGGAAGTGATGTTTGTATAGCAGTGGAGGTAGTCTCTGTTTTAGATAATTAATAAATGAAAGACTTGTTTTTTTCCATGGAAGTGATGTGTGTATAGCAGTGGAGGTAGTCTCTGTTTTAGATAATTAATAAATGAAAGATTCTTGTTTTTTCCATGGAAGTGATGTTTGTATAGCAGTGGAGGTAGTCTCTGTTTTAGATAATTAATAAATGAAAGATTCTTGTTTTTTCCATGGAAGTGATGTTTGTATAGCAGTGGAGGTAGTCTCTGTTTTAGATAATTAATAAATGAAAGATTCTTGTTATTTCCATGGAAGTGATGTTTGTATAGCAGTGGAGGTAGTCTCTGTTTTAGAAAATTAATAAATGAAAGATTCTTGTTATTTCCATGGAAGTGATGTTTGTATAGCAGTAAAGGTAGTCTCTGTTTTAGATAATTAATAAATGAAAGATTCTTGTTTTTTCCATGGAAGTGATGTTTGTATAGCAGTGGAGGTAGTCTCTGTTTTAGAAAATTAATAAATGAAAGATTCTTGTTATTTCCATGGAAGTGATGTTTGTATAGCAGTGGAGGTAGTCTCTGTTTTAGATAATTAGTAAATGAAAGATTCTTGTTTTTTTCCATGGAAGTGATGTTTGTATAGCAGTGGAGGTAGTCTCTGTTTTAGATAATTAATAAATGAAAGACTTGTTTTTTTCCATGGAAGTGATGTTTGTATAGCAGTGGAGGTAGTCTCTGTTTTAGATAATTAATAAATGAAAGATTCTTGTTTTTTCCATGGAAGTGATGTTTGTATAGCAGTGGAGGTAGTCTCTGTTTTAGAGAATTAATAAATGAAAGATTCTTGTTTTTTCCATGGAAGTGATGTTTGTATAGCAGTGGAGGTAGTCTCTGTTTTAGAGAATTAATAAATGAAAGATTCTTGTTTTTTTCCATGGAAGTGATGTTTGTAGTGCAGTGGAGGTAGTCTCTGTTTTAGAAAACTAATAAATGAAAGATTCTTGTTTTTTCCATGGAAGTGATGTTTGTAGTGCAGTGGAGTAGTCTCTGTTTTAGAAAATTTATAAATGAAAGATTCTTGTTTTTTCCATGGAAGTGATGTTTGTATAGCAGTGGAGGTAGTGTCTGTTTTAGAGAATTAATAAATGAAAGATTCTTGTTTTTTTCATGGAAGCGATGTTTGTAGTCCAGTGGAGGTAGTCTCTGTTTTAGAAAACTAATAAATGAAAGATTCTTGTTTTTTCCATGGAAGTGATGTTTGTAGTGCAGTGGAGTAGTCTCTGTTTTAGAAAATTAATAAATGAAAGATTCTTGTTTTTTCCATGGAAGTGATGTTTGTAGTGCAGTGGAGGTAGACTCTGTTTTAGATAATTAGTAAATGAAAGATTCTTGTTTTTTTCCATGGAAGTGATGTTTGTATAGCAGTGGAGGTAGTCTCTGTTTTAGAGAATTAATAAATGAAAGACTCTTGTTTTTTTCCATGGAAGTGATGTTTGTAGTGCAGTGGAGGTAGTCTCTGTTTTAGAAAATTAATAAATGAAAGATTCTTGTTTTTTCCATGGAAGTGATGTTTGTAGTGCAGTGGAGTAGTCTCTGTTTTAGAAAATTAATAAATGAAAGATTCTTGTTTTTTCCATGGAAGTGATGTTTGTAGTGCAGTGGAGTAGTCTCTGTTTTAGAAAATTAATAAATGAAAGATTCTTGTTTTTTTCATGGAAGTGATGTTTGTAGTGCAGTGGAGTAGTCTCTGTTTTAGAAAATTAATAAATGAAGGATTCTTGTTTTTTCCATGGAAGTGATGTTTGTAGTGCAGTGGAGGTAGTCTCTGTTTTAGAGAATTAATAAATGAAAGACTCTTGTTTTTTTCCATGGAAGTGATGTTTGTATAGCAGTGGAGGTAGTCTCTGTTTTAGAAAATTAATAAATGAAAGATTCTTGTTTTTTCCATGGAAGTGATGTTTGTATAGCAGTGGATGTAGTCTCTGTTTTAGAGAATTAATAAATGAAAGATTCTTGTTTTTTTCCATGGAAGTGATGTTTGTAGTGCAGTGGAGGTAGTCTCTGTTTTAGAAAATTAATAAATGAAAGATTCTTGTTTTTTCCATGGAAGTGATGTTTGTATAGCAGTGGAGGTAGTCTCTGTTTTAGAGAATTAATAAATGAAAGATTCTTGTTTTTTCCATGGAAGTGATGTTTGTATAGCAGTGGAGGTAGTCTCTGTTTTAGAAAATTAATAAATGAAAGATTCTTGTTATTTCCATGGAAGTGATGTTTGTATAGCAGTGGAGGTAGTCTCTGTTTTAGAGAATTAATAAATGAAAGATTCTTGTTTTTTCCATGGAAGTGATGTTTGTATAGCAGTGGAGGTAGTCTCTGTTTTAGAAAATTAATAAATGAAAGATTCTTGTTATTTCCATGGAAGTGATGTTTGTATAGCAGTGGAGGTAGTCTCTGTTTTAGATAATTAGTAAATGAAAGATTCTTGTTTTTTTCCATGGAAGTGATGTTTGTATAGCAGTGGAGGTAGTCTCTGTTTTAGATAATTAATAAATGAAAGACTTGTTTTTTTCCATGGAAGTGATGTGTGTATAGCAGTGGAGGTAGTCTCTGTTTTAGATAATTAATAAATGAAAGATTCTTGTTTTTTCCATGGAAGTGATGTTTGTATAGCAGTGGAGGTAGTCTCTGTTTTAGATAATTAATAAATGAAAGATTCTTGTTTTTTCCATGGAAGTGATGTTTGTATAGCAGTGGAGGTAGTCTCTGTTTTAGATAATTAATAAATGAAAGATTCTTGTTATTTCCATGGAAGTGATGTTTGTATAGCAGTGGAGGTAGTCTCTGTTTTAGAAAATTAATAAATGAAAGATTCTTGTTATTTCCATGGAAGTGATGTTTGTATAGCAGTAAAGGTAGTCTCTGTTTTAGATAATTAATAAATGAAAGATTCTTGTTTTTTCCATGGAAGTGATGTTTGTATAGCAGTGGAGGTAGTCTCTGTTTTAGAAAATTAATAAATGAAAGATTCTTGTTATTTCCATGGAAGTGATGTTTGTATAGCAGTGGAGGTAGTCTCTGTTTTAGATAATTAGTAAATGAAAGATTCTTGTTTTTTTCCATGGAAGTGATGTTTGTATAGCAGTGGAGGTAGTCTCTGTTTTAGATAATTAATAAATGAAAGACTTGTTTTTTTCCATGGAAGTGATGTTTGTATAGCAGTGGAGGTAGTCTCTGTTTTAGATAATTAATAAATGAAAGATTCTTGTTTTTTCCATGGAAGTGATGTTTGTATAGCATTTACATTTACATTTACATTTTCAGCATTTAGCAGACGCTTTTATCCAAAGCGACTTACACAATGAGCAACTGAGGGTTAAGGGCCTTGCTCAGGGACCCAACAGTGGCAACTTGGTGGTGGCGGGGCTTGAACCGGCAACCTTCTGTTTACTAGTCTAGTACCTTAACCACTGAGCTATCACTGGCCCTATAGCAGTGGAGGTAGTCTCTGTTTTAGATAATTAATAAATGAAAGATTCTTGTTTTTTCCATGGAAGTGATGTTTGTATAGCAGTGGAGGTAGTCTCTGTTTTAGAGAATTAATAAATGAAAGATTCTTGTTTTTTTCCATGGAAGTGATGTTTGTAGTGCAGTGGAGGTAGTCTCTGTTTTAGAAAACTAATAAATGAAAGATTCTTGTTTTTTCCATGGAAGTGATGTTTGTAGTGCAGTGGAGTAGTCTCTGTTTTAGAAAATTTATAAATGAAAGATTCTTGTTTTTTCCATGGAAGTGATGTTTGTATAGCAGTGGAGGTAGTCTCTGTTTTAGAGAATTAATAAATGAAAGATTCTTGTTTTTTTCATGGAAGCGATGTTTGTAGTCCAGTGGAGGTAGTCTCTGTTTTAGAAAACTAATAAATGAAAGATTCTTGTTTTTTCCATGGAAGTGATGTTTGTAGTGCAGTGGAGTAGTCTCTGTTTTAGAAAATTAATAAATGAAAGATTCTTGTTTTTTCCATGGAAGTGATGTTTGTATAGCAGTGGAGGTAGTCTCTGTTTTAGAGAATTAATAAATGAAAGACTCATGTTTTTTTCCATGGAAGTGATGTTTGTAGTGCAGTGGAGGTAGTCTCTGTTTTAGAAAATTAATAAATGAAAGATTCTTGTTTTTTCCATGGAAGTGATGTTTGTAGTGCAGTGGAGTAGTCTCTGTTTTAGAAGATTAATAAATGAAAGATTCTTGTTTTTTTCATGGAAGTGATGTTTGTAGTGCAGTGGAGTAGTCTCTGTTTTAGAAAATTAATAAATGAAGGATTCTTGTTTTTTCCATGGAAGTGATGTTTGTAGTGCAGTGGAGGTAGTCTCTGTTTTAGAGAATTAATAAATGAAAGACTCTTGTTTTTTTCCATGGAAGTGATGTTTGTAGTGCAGTGGAGGTAGTCTCTGTTTTAGAAAATTAATAAATGAAAGATTCTTGTTTTTTCCATGGAAGTGATGTTTGTAGTGCAGTGGAGTAGTCTCTGTTTTAGAAAATTAATAAATGAAAGATTCTTGTTTTTTCCATGGAAGTGATGTTTGTAGTGCAGTGGAGTAGTCTCTGTTTTAGAAAATTAATAAATGAAAGATTCTTGTTTTTTCCATGGAAGTGATGTTTGTAGTGCAGTGGAGGTAGACTCTGTTTTAGATAATTAGTAAATGAAAGATTCTTGTTTTTTTCCATGGAAGTGATGTTTGTATAGCAGTGGAGGTAGTCTCTGTTTTAGATCATTAATAAATGAAAGACTCTTGTTTTTTTCCATGGAAGTGATGTTTGTATAGCAGTGGAGGTAGTCTCTGTTTTAGAAAATTAATAAATGAAAGATTCTTGTTTTTTCCATGGAAGTGATGTTTGTATAGCAGTGGATGTAGTCTCTGTTTTAGAGAATTAATAAATGAAAGATTCTTGTTTTTTTCCATGGAAGTGATGTTTGTAGTGCAGTGGAGGTAGTCTCTGTTTTAGAAAATTAATAAATGAAAGATTCTTGTTTTTTCCATGGAAGTGATGTTTGTATAGCAGTGGAGGTAGTCTCTGTTTTAGAGAATTAATAAATGAAAGATTCTTGTTTTTTCCATGGAAGTGATGTTTGTATAGCAGTGGAGGTAGTCTCTGTTTTAGAAAATTAATAAATGAAAGATTATTGTTATTTCCATGGAAGTGATGTTTGTATAGCAGTGGAGGTAGTCTCTGTTTTAGAGAATTAATAAATGAAAGATTCTTGTTTTTTCCATGGAAGTGATGTTTGTATAGCAGTGGAGGTAGTCTCTGTTTTAGAGAATTAATAAATGAAAGATTCTTGTTTTTTTCATGGAAGCGATGTTTGTAGTCCAGTGGAGGTAGTCTCTGTTTTAGAAAACTAATAAATGAAAGATTCTTGTTTTTTCCATGGAAGTGATGTTTGTAGTGCAGTGGAGTAGTCTCTGTTTTAGAAAATTAATAAATGAAAGATTCTTGTTTTTTCCATGGAAGTGATGTTTGTAGTGCAGTGGAGGTAGACTCTGTTTTAGATAATTAGTAAATGAAAGATTCTTGTTTTTTTCCATGGAAGTGATGTTTGTATAGCAGTGGAGGTAGTCTCTGTTTTAGAGAATTAATAAATGAAAGACTCTTGTTTTTTTCCATGGAAGTGATGTTTGTAGTGCAGTGGAGGTAGTCTCTGTTTTAGAAAATTAATAAATGAAAGATTCTTGTTTTTTCCATGGAAGTGATGTTTGTAGTGCAGTGGAGTAGTCTCTGTTTTAGAAAATTAATAAATGAAAGATTCTTGTTTTTTTCATGGAAGTGATGTTTGTAGTGCAGTGGAGTAGTCTCTGTTTTAGAAAATTAATAAATGAAGGATTCTTGTTTTTTCCATGGAAGTGATGTTTGTAGTGCAGTGGAGGTAGTCTCTGTTTTAGAGAATTAATAAATGAAAGACTCTTGTTTTTTTCCATGGAAGTGATGTTTGTAGTGCAGTGGAGGTAGTCTCTGTTTTAGAAAATTAATAAATGAAAGATTCTTGTTTTTTCCATGGAAGTGATGTTTGTAGTGCAGTGGAGTAGTCTCTGTTTTAGAAAATTAATAAATGAAAGATTCTTGTTTTTTCCATGGAAGTGATGTTTGTAGTGCAGTGGAGTAGTCTCTGTTTTAGAAAATTAATAAATGAAAGATTCTTGTTTTTTCCATGGAAGTGATGTTTGTAGTGCAGTGGAGGTAGACTCTGTTTTAGATAATTAGTAAATGAAAGATTCTTGTTTTTTTCCATGGAAGTGATGTTTGTATAGCAGTGGAGGTAGTCTCTGTTTTAGAAAATTAATAAATGAAAGATTCTTGTTTTTTCCATGGAAGTGATGTTTGTATAGCAGTGGATGTAGTCTCTGTTTTAGAGAATTAATAAATGAAAGATTCTTGTTTTTTTCCATGGAAGTGATGTTTGTAGTGCAGTGGAGGTAGTCTCTGTTTTAGAAAATTAATAAATGAAAGATTCTTGTTTTTTCCATGGAAGTGATGTTTGTATAGCAGTGGAGGTAGTCTCTGTTTTAGAGAATTAATAAATGAAAGATTCTTGTTTTTTCCATGGAAGTGATGTTTGTATAGCAGTGGAGGTAGTCTCTGTTTTAGAAAATTAATAAATGAAAGATTCTTGTTATTTCCATGGAAGTGATGTTTGTATAGCAGTGGAGGTAGTCTCTGTTTTAGAGAATTAATAAATGAAAGATTCTTGTTTTTTCCATGGAAGTGATGTTTGTATAGCAGTGGAGGTAGTCTCTGTTTTAGAAAATTAATAAATGAAAGATTCTTGTTATTTCCATGGAAGTGATGTTTGTATAGCAGTGGAGGTAGTCTCTGTTTTAGATAATTAGTAAATGAAAGATTCTTGTTTTTTTCCATGGAAGTGATGTTTGTATAGCAGTGGAGGTAGTCTCTGTTTTAGATAATTAATAAATGAAAGACTTGTTTTTTTCCATGGAAGTGATGTGTGTATAGCAGTGGAGGTAGTCTCTGTTTTAGATAATTAATAAATGAAAGATTCTTGTTTTTTCCATGGAAGTGATGTTTGTATAGCAGTGGAGGTAGTCTCTGTTTTAGATAATTAATAAATGAAAGATTCTTGTTTTTTCCATGGAAGTGATGTTTGTATAGCAGTGGAGGTAGTCTCTGTTTTAGATAATTAATAAATGAAAGATTCTTGTTATTTCCATGGAAGTGATGTTTGTATAGCAGTGGAGGTAGTCTCTGTTTTAGAAAATTAATAAATGAAAGATTCTTGTTTTTTCCATGGAAGTGATGTTTGTATAGCAGTGGAGGTAGTCTCTGTTTTAGAGAATTAATAAATGAAAGATTCTTGTTTTTTCCATGGAAGTGATGTTTGTATAGCAGTGGAGGTAGTCTCTGTTTTAGAGAATTAATAAATGAAAGATTCTTGTTATTTCCATGGAAGTGATGTTTGTATAGCAGTGGAGGTAGTCTCTGTTTTAGAAAATTAATAAATGAAAGATTCTTGTTTTTTCCATGGAAGTGATGTTTGTATAGCAGTGGAGGTAGTCTCTGTTTTAGATAATTAATAAATGAAAGATTCTTGTTTTTTCCATGGAAGTGATGTTTGTATAGCAGTGGAAGTAGACTCTGTTTTAGAGAATTAATAAATGAAAGATTCTTGTTTTTTCCATGGAAGTGATGTTTGTAGTGCAGTGGAGGTAGTCTCTGTTTTAGATAATTAATAAATGAAAGATTCTTGTTATTTCCATGGAAGTGATGTTTGTATTGCAGTGGAGGTAGTCTCTGTTTTAGAGAATTAATAAATGAAAGATTCTTGTTTTTTCCATGGAAGTGATGTTTGTATAGCAGTGGAGGTAGTCTCTGTTTTAGATAATTAGTAAATGAAAGATTCTTGTTTTTTTCCATGGAAGTGATGTTTGTATAGCAGTGGAGGTAGTCTCTGTTTTAGATAATTAATAAATGAAAGACTTGTTTTTTTCCATGGAAGTGATGTTTGTATAGCAGTGGAGGTAGTCTCTGTTTTAGATAATTAATAAATGAAAGATTCTTGTTTTTTCCATGGAAGTGATGTTTGTATAGCAGTGGAGGTAGTCTCTCTTTTAGATAATTAATAAATGAAAAATTCTTGTTTTTTCCATGGAAGTGATGTTTGTATAGCAGTGGAGGTAGTCTCTGTTTTAGAGAATTAATAAATGAAAGATTCTTGTTTTTTTCCATGGAAGTGATGTTTGTAGTGCAGTGGAGGTAGTCTCTGTTTTAGAAAACTAATAAATGAAAGATTCTTGTTTTTTCCATGGAAGTGATGTTTGTAGTGCAGTGGAGTAGTCTCTGTTTTAGAAAATTTATAAATGAAAGATTCTTGTTTTTTCCATGGAAGTGATGTTTGTATAGCAGTGGAGGTAGTCTCTGTTTTAGAGAATTAATAAATGAAAGATTCTTGTTTTTTTCCATGGAAGTGATGTTTGTAGTGCAGTGGAGGTAGTCTCTGTTTTAGAAAACTAATAAATGAAAGATTCTTGTGTTTTCCATGGAAGTGATGTTTGTAGTGCAGTGGAGTAGGGTCTGTTTTAGAAAATTTATAAATGAAAGATTCTTGTTTTTTCCATGGAAGTGATGTTTGTAGTGCAGTGGAGGTAGTCTCTGTTTTAGAAAATTAATAAATGAAAGATTCTTGCTTTTTCCATGGAAGTGATGTTTGTATAGCAGTGGAGGTAGTCTCTGTTTTAGAGAATTAATAAATGAAAGATTCTTGTTTTTTCCATGGATGTGATGTTTGTAGTGCACTGCAAAAATTGGGAAGTAAAATATGTAAAATTCAATGTACAAAAATGTAAAACATTGCACAATAAACAGGATAATTGGGTATAACAGTTGAGGGTATCATGATTGGGTTTAAAAAAAAACTCATTAAAGCCTCAGTCCTTACAAGCACAGATGGGCCATGGCTAACCATTTTGTGCCAAACATTATGAAACAATTGTCAATCTGTTTAAACATCAGTTCAAGGAACATTTGCCAGTGCAACAGTTTAAGTTTTTTGTGATCTACTGTACACAATTCTGAGAAAGGATTTGGAAAATTCAGATAAACCTTAGTATGTGTTGGACAAGGTCAGAAACCACTGTTATTCTAAGGTTACACTCATATTTAAGTGCATACTCGGACACATGTGCTCATTGTATTAACAACAAAATTTAAAACAGAAAGAACTCAGATGTTTAATTTGATCTAATTTGATCATTTTATCTAATTTGTTGTGTTTGTAGTGGAGAAAAATGACAGAGCAGAAACACAGGTGCAAAACATGCTTAACTTTGCTGAACATTCATTGCATGGCAAAAACTCCTACGAATAAACCGGACCAGGTATCAATTACATCACTTCCTGAGTAGCATTCTCACTCGCTGTCATTCAATAATAAAAGTACATTTATGCACTGGACACAACATTGTACATTGTGTCTCACTATTTGACTAAGCATAAGTAGATTTCTTCACAGTAACCTCTTTTACATATCCATAGCCATTAAGTTAGCCGAAGTGACTGTGAAAAGCAATAATCGCTGCCATTACTGTTTATTATCTTAATAACCTTTGACAAGGATTTGGCAATTTCAGGATTTACTCTGATTTACTCATTTTAGGGTCGCAAGCCAAAACTGGGATTAGCAAGCTGAGTCAAGTGACCTCTGGGGCCTTCATCTGATTAGTCACTGAGGTCTAAAAAAATGTGAGTTCACTGCTTTTGGGAGTTTGGACAAGTGGCTGTACTTGGAGCATCATGCCAGAATTTTCTCTGACTTCTGTTTCTAGCCTCTGTTTCTCTCAGAACACGGAGCATTTCAGTAATCAGCAGAAGATGAGCTTCTTCACCTCACACACGCACACACACATACACACATTATATCAAACAGCTGCTTGTGATGTGTGTAAAGCCAGCTCACTTTTGTAGAGCTCAGATGAAGTTGAAACTCCTTACTTTACAGATATCATGCATGTAGAGAACACACTCCGAGGGATAACATTTTGTACAAGTTTTTATGGCTATATACACAATACAATCAATTATTACTTTATTTGCAATAATCACTTCATTCTCATTAGGGTCATCTTAAAATGTGTATTTAATAATGTAATCTGTCATACATGAGATCTACAGGATAACTTAAGAAAAATAAATAAATATTGAGAAGTATACACCGACGAAGCATAACATTATGACCACTGACAGGTATAGTGAATAACACTGATTATATCTTCATCACGGCACCCGTCAGTGGGTGGGATATATTAGGCAAGTGACAGGGTCATGGGTGCCAAGGCTCATTGATGCACATGAGGAGCGAAGGCTGGCCCGCATGGTCCGATCCAACAGACGAGCTACTGTAGCTCAAATTGCTGAAGAAGTTAATGCTGGTTCTGATAGAAAGGTGTCAGAATACACAGTGCATCGCAGTTTTTTGAGTATGGGGCTGCATAGCCTCAGACCAGTTAGGGTGCCCATGCTGACTCCAGTCCACCACCGAAAGCACCAACAAGGGGCATGTGAGCAACGGGACCATGGAGCAACGGAAGAAGGTGGTCTGGTCTTTAACTTACAGGAGTTAAAGGATCTGCTGCTAACATGTTGGTGCCAGATACCACAGCACACCTTCAGGGTCTAGTGGAGTCCATGTCTCAACGGGTCAGGGCTGTTTTGGCAGCAAAAGGGGGACCAACACAATATTATAAAGGTCATAATGTTATGCCTGATCGGTGTATATTCTACCCAAAACAAATTAAGCCAACACTTAAATCACACATTGATTTTAATGATCAAAAGATTTAAGTTAAAATTCTTCACTGATATAAATTGTGATTTGCTGAACAACAGAAAACAAGGGTCAGTGGAAAACAAAATCATCAATCTATTGAGGCCTAGATTCAAAATAACACAAAATACTGAAGTAAAAAATTTTTAATCACAGGCTAATTCAATTAGAATTTAATCATGGCTACTTACACTGCCTGGCCAAAAAAAAGGTCACACACTCAAACATTTCGTTGGACCGCCTTTAGCTTTGATTACGGCATGCATTCGCTGAGGCATCTTTTCCACAAGCTTCTGCAATGTCACAACATTTATTTCTGTCCAGAGTTGCATTAATTTTTCCCCAAGATCTTGTATTGATGATGGGAGATTTGGACCACTGCGCAAAGTCTTCTCCAGCACATCCCAAAGATTCTCAATGGGGTTCAGGTCTGGACTCTGTGGTGGCCAATCCATGTGTGAAAATGATGTCTCATGCTCCCTGAACCACTCTTTCACAATTTGAGCGTGATGAATCCTGGCATTGTCATCTTAGAATATGCCCGTGCCATCAGGGAAGAAAAAAATCCATTGATGGAATAAACTGGTCATTCAGTATATTCAGGTAGTCAGCTGACATAATTCTTTGGGCAACGTTGCTGAACCTAGACCTGACCAACTGCAGCAACCCCAGATCAAAGCACTGCTCCCACAGGCTTGTACGGTAGGCACTAGGCATGATGGGTGCATCACTTCAGCCGCCTCTCTTCTTACCCTGATGCACCCATCACTCTGGAACGGGGTAAATCTGGACTCATCAGACCACATGACCTTCTTCCATTGCTCCATAGTCCAATCTTTATGCTTCCTAGCAAATTGAAGCCGTTTTTGCCGGTTAACCTCACTGACAAGTGGTTTTCTTAATGCCAAGTTCACACTACACGACTTTCTGATTTGTCGGGTCGCTGTACAGTTCACACTACACGACTGAATCTTTTGCACTCGGGAGTCTTTCAGTCGGTGTATATTTCACACTACACGACTAATCGGTGATAGGGGGTTTCACACTACACGATCTATCACCAACTGGAATCGCAGGCGAGCTTCTTTGGTCTGCCAAACTACGTTTTTTTGTTTGTTTTATTTTTACAAAAACACACGTGAGAAGTGACAAGGGGTTTAATGATACCACGTCCAAAAATGCACGTCAACAAGTAGCGAGCGATCAAAGTGTTTTTACACTGATGTGCAGCGTAAAATCAAGGAGGAAAAATAAATGAATCTGAGTGGATTTGGCAATACGAACAGTATGGATTGTTCTGTAGTGAGTTGGAGGTTAATTAATATTTTTGCAATGCAGTGTTGGTGTTATGTTTTGTGGAGAACGATAAAGTCAGAAATACTGTAAAACGTGTGTGCCGATGTATTCTGATATAAACTACATTATCCCGCGGTCCCACCTGTTTACACTCCTCCCCTGTGTTTCCCCTCACACCGTATCTTGTGTTCTCATTGGCTGTTCGACATAGCACTCACTGCCAGTCGCACAACTCAGATCAGATATCTGACATGCTAGAAATCTCGGCGAGCCGGTCTGATCGAGTTGTTGAGTAGTTCACACATAGCGACTGAGAGCCAAGTTTTGATCGCCGAGCAAATGCAGAGTTGCTCCCAAGCCCGCAAATCTAGCGCAGACCAGTCGCCAAGCAAAAATCAGGGCAAAAATCATGTAGTGTGAACTAGGCATAAGGCTACACAGCTGTTTAGTCCCAATCCCTTGAGTTCCCTTCGCATTGAGCGTGTGGAAATGCTCTTACTTTCACTATTAAACATATCCCTGAGTTCTGCTGTAGTTTTTCTACCATTTAATTTCACCAAACATTTAAGTGATCGCCGATCACGATCATTCATGATTTTTTTCCGACCTCATTCCTTCCTCAAAGATGATGTTTCCCCACTGTCCTTCCACTTTTTAATAATGCGTTGGACAGTTCTTAACCCAATTGTAGTAGTTTCAGCAATCTCTTTAGCTGTTTTCTCTGCTTGATGCATGCCAATAATTTGACCCTTCTGAAACAGATTAACATCTTTTCCACGACCAAAAGATGTGTCTTTCGACATGGTTGTTTAACAAATGAGAAGCTACTTACTGCATCAGTTAGGGTTAAATAACTTGTTGCCAGCTGAAACATAATCACCCATGCAGTAATTATCCAATGGGAGGCTCTTACCTATTTGCTTAGTTAAATCCAGGTGGTGACCTTTTTTTTGGCCAGGCAGTGTATAATGTGACTCGGCATGTGCCTGTACGGATTCCCAACAATGTCCGGGCATGCTTCTGATGAGATGTGGTATAGTGTCCTGGGAGATCGCCTTCCAGACCTGCATCAGGGCATCAGTGAGCTCCTGGACAGTCTGTGGTGCTTATATTGGCGTCATATGCACACATACCTAAAGTCCCAGAGGTTCTCAATGTCTGGGGAATGTGAGGGCCTTCTTCATCCAACAACTGCCTACACACTTTGGCCACATGGGGCCGGACATTGTCCTGCACCAGGAGGAACCCACAGCGCACTGCACAAGCGTAAGGTCTGACAGTGACTCTGAGGATTTCATCCTGGTATCTAGAAATAATCAGGGTACCAGGCTATCACATGAATGTGTCACCCTCCAAAGATATGCGTCTCCAGTTTTACCACCAAAGTGGTGGTCATGCTGTAGTGGTTGATGTTGCAGGCAGAATAACATTCACTACGTCATCTCTTACATGTCTGTGGCATGCTCAGTGTGAACCTGCTCTCATCTGTGAGGAGAACAGGCTGCCAATGGTGGACCTGCCAATTCTGGTGTTCTATGGTGAATGCCAATCAAGCTGCACGGTGCTGGGCTGTGAGAACCGGTCCTACGAGAGAACCATTATGTAAAAGCACACAGTTGTTTCTTCTTTGTCCTGGGAATTTAATTTTGTGTTTATTAAAATAAAATTGGTTTTATGTTTGTTTTTTCACAGCACTGTAAGTGTTGTGGCTTTTTGATTGACCGGTCTTGCACCCATTTGCTTTGTCTTCATCAGTACATACTGATAAAGTTTATCCATCAAGTGTGTTTGTGTGTGGGAGACAGAGAAATAGACCAGCATGTGACCCTAAAAGGTTAGGTATAGCATGGATACTGGACACTAGTAATACCCCAGCAAAATCAGCAATGATGAATAACTCCAGCTCACACACACGTGTACAGATTGAAAAATTAATAGTTGTTTTATAAATACAGTATCATAATTGTTTTATTATTTTGCTCTTTATTCATTATACAACCCCAAATCACAAAAATGTTGGGACAGTGTTCCTTAAATTTACTTTGACTTTTATTTTATTGCAGACAGTATGAACCTAAGACTTTTCTAGTCAAAATGGGACAAGGCCAATTAAAGGCTAGTAATGAGATTAAAAAAGTAAATAATGATCAGGTGATGTCAACAGGTGATTGTAATCATGACTTGGAACAAAAGCAGTATCCATGAAATGCTCTTTGAAGGGCAAAAATGGGCAGACAAATGCAATTGTCAACAAATGCATGAGAAAATGATTGAAATGTTTAAAAATAATAAAGAAGAAGAAATTGGAAGGGATTTGCATATTTGTCTCTCTACAGTGCGTAATTCCATTTAACAATTTAAAATAAACGCACATGATCTCCGATCCTATAGACGGCACTGCATAAAGAACCGTCATTCATCATTAGTTTATATAGTCACATGGGCATATTCACTTCAATTGTGCATTAAGAATGTTGTTCACTTCCCTAATTTTCTTTAAATTTTAACTTTTGTAAGTGTTTCAGGCACCAAATTAGAAAAAAAACAAATATATTTAAAAAAGTTAATAAGGTGAAGATACACTGATCAGAAATAACATTAAAACCACCTCCTTGTTTCTACACTCACTGTTCATTTTATCAGCATGCAGAGAAACTGATGGACTACAGTCAGTAATTGTATAACTACAAAGGGCTTCTATATGGTAAGTGGAGCTGATTAAATGGACAGTGAGTGTAGAAACAAGGAGGTGGTTTTAATGTTATGGCTGTTCAGTGTAGATTATTCTATTTTCTTGTGCTGATTTGATTAAAAGCCTGTTGAAGATAAATTCTGTTTTCTATTTGCATTTTGTACTGTCAGAACTTTGTTTTGGAATTGGATTTGTAAATTATTAAGATTATTTGGAGAATAAGCCAATCAGTTGGTAAGTCAGAGTCAAAGGAGGCTCCCATCATTCAGTGATTTTGTTAGTATGTAAGTCAGGTAATAAGTAAGTGGGCTAAGTGGTTGGTCCGTCAGTCAGTTATTGGCATTTAACAAGTTATTCACAGTCAAGACTGTAAAAGACCAATCTAAAAAGCCCTGTCTATTTGGTTTTGGCAAAAGAGAAGTCCACTTTTGTCTTGTTCCCTTTTTTCCCATGATGCCATCTGGTGCCCGCTGCAGCCATGCCAACCTGCCATCTTTCTGTGTTTAAATAGCACATATGAGCAAACATTCATTGATGAGGGCCAGGTGGCTCTCTATTTCTCTCTCTCTTATAGATATACAAAAAAGGTTCTCACTCAGAAATGCATGCATAACAAATGCATATTTTTTCCATATTTACACACACACACACACAGTCATAGTGACACCATTTCACAAAGCAAGCCAGGATATAGAAAATAACTGGCCCCTAATCTCTCCCTCATTGGCTCAATTTATATTGAAATGTGTGATCAAAGGGAAGCAGAAAGACTGACGCAGCAGAATAGTAGCATGAGGATAAGAGAAAGTAGTACAGCTGGACATACAGAGAGAGACAAAGAAAGAGGGAAAGCAACATGGCTGTATTGATAAATAGTTCCACCATCACAGAAAACTAAGACTTTGCTAATCAGACTACAGCAGAATGTTGCCTGACTTTTTCAGACTAATCAAAGGCAGGGTAAACTTCAAAATGTTTTTAATGAATTTATTTTATTTCAATGCTTCATCCTAACAGGGGTCACATTCAGTCCAGCACCACATAGAAACAGTTGGACCCAAGAAAAACTACACACTTGCAATGTTAGGCATAACACCACACATTCACCTACTCACTTTTCACATGGGAAATTTACAATAACCACATTTGGCATTAAACTGTGATTTTGTTTTAGAAGAACAGGCAACACTATTCGGCCAAAACTGACATAAAAACATCATATTAAAAATTAAATTGATTATCTGAGTGCAATAAATTGTGGTGTTGGCATAAGGAAACATAAAACTTTTTTACTTTTGGGAGATTACACATAGGTCACTATAAACAAACAATTCTATAAAATGGTAACATTACATCATTACAACTCCAACACAAAATGTGCAGTTAACTTCATCACTCAAACACATCTCACTCTACACAAACGCTCCTAAAACAATCCAAACATTAATCCCATTTTGACCCTATTACTCTTTCGTCTGTGGGCACGCTGCATAGGAATACAGCTCTCCCATGGTCGGTGAAGTAAGCAGGCAGGGGGTGTCCTGAAACAGTGACATAAGCAGGCGGGGTGTCCTGAAACAGGCAAGGTGTCCTAAATTAAATCTGTTTCAAAAGCTGATGTATAAAAGGCTACATGTGTGAGAATATGTCTGGATCTACAAGGATTGGATAAAGACTGTACCTGCAGGACTTGACAAAGCAGCAGCAGTGTGTGTGTGTGTGTGTGTGTGTGTGTGTGTGTGTGTGTGTGTGTGTGTGTGTGTCTGTGTTTAATTTTTAATTACATGAATTTTTGGTTAAATTCTGAAAATGTAATAAAAATGTAGTAAAAACCTGATTTGTATAAGTGATTAGAGATCCTTTAAAGAAACCACTATAAACTGGGGTATAATTTATCACCTTTTATATCATACACCAGATTAATGAGTCACAACCTGGTGGTTTTAGTTAGTTTAGAATAAAACTGCATATTTTGGGGATTACTAGGGGTAATTGGTAACACAGAGAATTGATCATGGTTAATTAAACTAAAAGCCACAAAAAGGAAATAGCAATTTTGATGTCTTTATACAGTAGTTAGAGCATGGTCAGTCATAAACCTATAACTAATCATATGTTTAAAAGTCAGTTTAAATATAAAGCGTACATAATTTTAAAATGTCTGATTCACCAAAATTTGCTCTTCACAGTCTTTAGGAAGTAAATGTCAAATCCATTTTCAGAAATTGTGTTTATTCATTTTTGGTTTGGATCCTATCAGTACATTCCTAGTGGTTGAAAATAGGGTTGACCTCATGCTGTTAAACTATGCATTGTCTGGGTGATTACTTCAACCAGCAGTTTCCTTTTCATCGTCTGTTTTTACAGTTTCTGGGTCGTGACAATAGGGTGAATGTCTACCTTGTCAGACTAGATGTGGAGCTTTATGAGTTGCTGGTACCCAACTGTGGTGTTGAGGACCCTTCTGGTGGTTTATTTTTATATGCTCCTGGGGTTTGACGAATAAATGTCAAAATCCCACTCGTCCAGACAGCGATCGTGGCTCAGATGGTGGTTTGTGAATGGTTTTATAAGTTTGGAGTCCCTGCCTGTATTCAATCGAACCAAGGTAGGAGCTTTGACGCATTGCTAATCCAACAACTTTGCAGCCTTATGGGGTAGAAAAGTCATGCATCACTCCCTATCACCCAGTGGGAAATGGTCAGTGTGAATGATTTAATGGAACATTGCACAACCTTCTCCACAATTTATTTTCTGTTATAACATTACTCCCCAACAGGTTACTAGTGAGTCACTTTTTGATGTTTGGCCAAGAGCTTCATTTATCCATCAGTTTCTTGTTGGTCAGGGTTCAGGAGCCAGCTGCAGTAGAATGCATGACTGGGTGACTGAACATCCAGTGATTACACAAGTGATGAGCTCTTTACCACATTAGCATATAGCCCCACATTTTGTCATGTAGGCCCTGCAGAGCAAAGCTGGTGGAGAGGAGCTGTCATGAGACATGAGACATGTTTTAAGGACAGCTCTATTGATTCCAGGCTATAACGCCAAGCTGTTAAGAACTTTACAGACTACTGGGTTAGCTGTAAACCTGGAAGTAAATTCAGATTCAGTTAATGAGTTTGATATTTATATTAAGCCTAACTTAAAGGTGAAGTAAACTCTAACTTAATCCTTTAAAAGACTTAAAGGGTAACTTACATTATATAATTATTCCAACAAATAATTATCATTCTGATAACCTAATAAAATAAAAAATAAAAAGCTGAGGATAAACTATTTTAATTAGAGAGGGCCTAAATAATGATAACTAAAGTAAAACTACCTTCTGAGGGTTACTTCTAAAGTGTATACAAAGGAGAATTCAAAGTAAACCAAGTGAAAAAATAGAAGGGAATCTATTTTGCTTTGTATCAGCCATTGTTTTGAGTGAAGTCATTCTGATTTATGATTCGGATTCGGAGTCATTTGGATTTGTGAGCAGCAATATGGTTTCATGCCAGCCTGCACCACATATGCAATGTGTGCTTTGAGAATGTTGATGGAGAAGTATATGGAAGGCCAAAAGGAATTGCATTGTGTGTTTGTTTGTTTGTTTATTAGGGTTTTAACGTCATGTTTTACACTCTTTGGTTACATTCATGACAGGAACAGTAGTTAATCAATACACAAGGTTCTTCAGTTCACGAGGTTACATCAAACACAGTCATGGACAATTTAGTGTCTCCAATTCACCTCACTTGCATGTTTTTGGACTGTGGGAGGAAACCGGAGCACCCGGAATAAACCCATGCAGACACGGGGAGAACATGCAAACTCTACACAGAAAGGACCCGGACTGCCCCACCTGGGGATCGAACCCAGGACCTTCTTGCTGTGAGGCGACAGTGCTACCCACTTAGCCACCATGTCGCCCGCATTGTGTGTTTGTAGATCTATAGAATAGTTTGTGATAGGGTGCAGGAAGAGAAGCTGTTATATTGTATTAGAAAATCAGGAGTGTCATAGAAAAATGTGAGGGTGGTGCAACCTATTTATGAGGAGAGTGTGACAGCCATGAGATGTGCAGAAAGAATGATGGACATTTTAAAGTGAAAGTGGGACTGAATCAAGGGTCATCCTTGAGTCCTTTCTTGTTTGCAATGGTAATGGACAGGCTGACGAACAAAGTTAGGCAGGAGTCTCAATGGAATATGATGTTCGTGGATGACATTGTGATTTGTAGTGAGAGTAGGGAGCAGGTTGAGGAGAGCTTTGAGAGATGGAGGTATTTATTGGAGAGGATTGTATTTGTTTATTTACTCATTTACCTTTATTTAATCCTGTGAGACATTAAGAACACGTTCTTATTTACAGTGACAACTTGGCAATGGTCAGCCATTGTTGAAAGTAAAGGAAGTAGGAAAATGAGGAGAGGGACAAAGGGGAAATAAAGAAAAAAAAAAGAAAGAAACATTACACATCATCACAAAACATTTTGAATGAATCCCTAAAAGCAGCAACTGAAATGAATTTAGCTTTGAAGTTCTTCGTAACAGATTCCAGTCATTTAAAGCAGCAAACTGAAATATCTAGTTGAAGAATGTACAATCACGCTGCATCCTTTTGAAGAGGTAGTCGGAAAATTATGTCAAAGTGTGACCAGAGTAGAGCTGGGTGGTTCCTGAATCTCAATTAACCCGGATCCTATGAGTCCTCTGAGCTGCTGCTAAGTACATAAGGCGAGTGAACAGGCTCACTCAAAACACTGCAGACTCAGATGATTTCGCTGGACCAACTTCACTCCAGTCCGTGAATCTGAGTGACTCAGATTAACCCGAGTCCATAAAATGAACCAGATTTACCACCACTAGACCAGAGAACCTGACACAACACAAGGAAATGATCTACAGAGTCAAAAACTTTTGCTAAATCTATAAATATTGCTGCACAGTACTGTTTAACATTTAATGCAGAAGTCACATTGTTCTGAACTTTCATTATTACAATCATACAACCATATATGAAGGTAAATATGTAGCAAAATTTCAGCACTTGAAGAAAAAAAATTAGGCATATGTAAAAAAAAGTGTACTTGTAAAAATAAAATTTGTACTTGTATTTTCGATGAGAGACACAGTTTCAAATCTACTTGTCTCGACTTTTGCAACATTTACAGTGTATCACAAAAGTGAGTACACCCCTCACATTTCTGCAAATATTTTATTATATCTTTTCATGGGACAACACTATAGACATGAAACTTGGATATAACTTAGAGTAGTCAGTGTACAACTTGTATAGCAGTGTAGATTTACTGTCTTCTGAAAATAACTCAACACACAGCCATTAATGTCTAAATAGCTGGCAACATAAGTGAGTACACCCCACAGTGAACATGTCCAAATTGTGCCCAAAGTGTCAATATTTTGTGTGACCACCATTATTATCCAGCACTGCCTTAACCCTCCTGGGCATGGAATTCACCAGAGCTGCACAGGTTGCTACTGGAATCCTCTTCCACTCCTCCATGATGACATCACGGAGCTGGTGGATGTTAGACACCTTGAACTCCTCCACCTTCCACTTGAGGATGCGCCACAGGTGCTCAATTGGGTTTAGTCCATCACCTTTACCTTCAGCTTCCTCAGCAAGGCAGTTGTCATCTTGGAGGTTGTGTTTGGGGTCGTTATCCTGTTGGAAAACTGCCATGAGGCCCAGTTTTCGAAGGGAGGGGATCATGCTCTGTTTCAGAATGTCACAGTACATGTTGGAATTCATGTTTCCCTCAATGAACTGCAGCTCCCCAGTGCCAGCAACACTCATGCAGCCCAAGACCATGATGCTACCACCACCATGCTTGACTGTAGGCAAGATACAGTTGTCTTGGTACTTCTCACCAGGGCGCCGCCACACATGCTGGACACCATCTGAGCCAAACAAGTTTATCTTGGTCTCGTCAGACCACAGGGCATTCCAGTAATCCATGTTCTTGGACTGCTTGTCTTCAGCAAACTGTTTGCGGGCTTTCTTGTGCGTCAGCTTCCTTCTGGGATGACGACCATGCAGACCGAGTTGATGCAGTGTGCGGCGTATGGTCTGAGCACTGACAGGCTGACCTCCCACGTCTTCAAAGTCTGCAGCAATGCTGGCAGCACTCATGTGTCTATTTTTTAAAGCCAACCTCTGGATATGACGCCAAACACGTGGACTCAACTTCTTTGGTCGACCCTGGCGAAGCCTGTTCCGAGTGGAACCTGTCCTGGAAAACCGCTGTATGACCTTGGCCACCATGCTGTAGCTCAGTTTCAGGGTGTTAGCAATCTTCTTATAGCCCAGGCCATCTTTGTGGAGAGCAACAATTCTATTTCTCACATCCTCAGAGAGTTCTTTGCCATGAGGTGCCATGTTGAATATCCAGTGGTCAGTATGAGAGAATTGTACCCAAAACACCAAATTTAACAGCCCTGCTCCCCATTTACACCTGGGACCTTGACACATGACACCAGGGAGGGACAACGACACATTTGGGCACAATTTGGACATGTTCACTGTGGGGTGTACTCACTTATGTTGCCAGCTATTTAGACATTAATGGCTGTGTGTTGAGTTATTTTCAGAAGACAGTAAATCTATACTGCTATACAAGCTGTACACTGACTACTCTAAGTTATATCCAAGTTTCATGTCTATAGTGTTGTCCCATGAAAAGATATAATGAAATATTTGCAGAAATGTGAGGGGTGTACTCACTTTTGTGATACACTGTATCAGTAGACTTGTTGCAAAACTGATTTGTGTACTTGTAACTGGTGAGGGGCGGGGAGCAGGGGGCAGTGCGCAGGGGGGATGTAACAGAATTCTTGACTAATCAGAGGAGCTTGTTTTTGTGTGCAGAAAATTAACTCAAGCTGGTTAACGCCGAATAACAACTTAAAGAAAAACCTCCCTGTTGTCAGATTATGGAACCAGAAGCTCAGACAGTAAGTGTCTTCTCATTTTGGTAATGTTAATACTGAGGTAAAGATAATTCACTTAAACTTATGTCTTAATTTGCTTAATAATGTTGCTATGGATTTTCTGGTAGATGGTGCCTGCATGCTAATGTCAACTTCTTAGTTAATGTGTTTACATAGAAACATTTTGATACCATTAACTGCAAAAATCCACTATGGTTTTTGCATTCAGTGTTAGGTAGCCCTAAATAATAACCAGGATTTGTGTAAACATGGTTCTAGAATTACCAGTAAAAAGTTTATTTTTTACCTTCAAAACTGGATGTAATTTGATTTCTTTTGTACAATGGATCTTTAAAATCTTTAAAAAGTTTCCACACTTTTTTAAAACTCTATTTGTTAAGAATTTCAAAAACAAATTACATCACTTTTCTACACAGTCACCTTCCAATGCATTTTTGTCAACGTTGTACCAATTTTTTAATGCCATCAGCAAAAACATTTTTTTGGTTAATTGCATAGCTGCTGATGCACCGCTGCTTTCACATTATCATCACATGAAAATCTTCTTCCCTTTAAAGCTTCTTAGAGTAGTCCAAAAAGGAGGAAATTAGATGGTACTAAATCCAGACTATAAGCTCTCCCTCAAACTCTCCAATTGCCAATTACTACTCCTCCGGCCCTCACACTTTCCAACAAAAATATAAAAGTGTGGAAACTTTTTGAAGATCCCTCGTATGTCCACTATAACCTAAGAGTGATTATTTTATTTAGCTATGGTATGCAAAAATCTGCAATGTGTCATCTGGGCTAGTATCAATAACCTAATTTATTGTTTTAGAAGCTGTTGTGTTGGATCCAGCATGTTCCTGCAGCAGAAGTGGACTCATCAATGACGTCACATTTTTAAATGTTTATTTCTTTATTTACTTGCTAAATGAACATCCTAGTGTGTAAATGAGATAAGTAACTTAATAACTTAGACTACTTATTATTCAATGCAACATCGTTTATTTGTGTCTGCAACAAAACTTCAGCTTGAGTAAAAAAAAAACGAGGAGGCATAAAATAATATAAAGCCAAAGTGTGAACTACTGGGGAAAATTAAAATATTTTAGTCAAATATTTCTGCCGTGTTAATTCTAGATGTTTGACACAGAGATCTGACTTGCAGTTCAGCATTACACTCGATGCGTTTTACCTGAGGCTGATAAAAAGAACACATACCTCCATACCAACAGCATAAACAAAAACCGGAGTGAGCATTAGACTTAATACTATTCATCCAAAGATAATGAGTTAATTGCCTGTTAACCAGTTTCTCCAATAATATAGATAAACACAGTAAAAAAAAAGATATGGACCTGATCATCATCTTTAAAAAGAGGATGCACCACAGCAGCTTTCAGTTAGTGATGCTGCAATGATTGAGCTCTTTTTAAAGAACTAGAATTAAAATGATCAAGAACATGTCCAGAGTTTATTAAATGTTGAAGTTACAATGATCAACCATCTTATCAGTAATGACAATATCCTCTGATTTAACCTATGAAGGTAAGCCAAAAGATATGAGCCACTAACTAAAATAGTTAGCTTTAGCCAGTTACACTTATTGTGTTGCTTAGTTCCTAATCTGACAAAATTTAAGTCTATTTGCTGGGGACGCAGTTAGACGAGCTTTACGCCCATGCAAGCAGTATTTTTTTTTTTTTTTTTGCTGCAGTAATGTTGACTCATGAGAAAACCAAAAACTAAAATGGTCATTAGAGCAAATACATTTCTAAACAGTGTCCATGCATCCTGCACAGTGTGGATCAGACTTACCCTATCCCAGTTAACCATAGCCAGATCAGTTAAAAGGGCCATTAAAATGACTAAGAATGGTTATTAATTACTAGAGATTCAGGAACTTAAATTGTTGAGGTTATCAGGAGCATGTCAACTAATAAAACCAGCTCAGACCCTCTAAAGGGTACCAAGGTGTCACTTAATGCATCAGGAGCTAAATGAGGTCAATTGCATCTAGTAACTGTCAATAAATATAATGCTCTCAGAGCATCTTACATTGTGTGTATTCTCTCTACATTCTGCTCCTAAAGCAGCTTTTGCTACTAACATTTAAGATCTGCTCTCAGAGCATCTTACAGTTTGTATGGTGCCAAGGTGTCGCTTAAAGTCATAATAATAGTGGCAGGAGCTAAATGAGGTCAATTTCATCCAGTAACTAAAATAGTTATTTGAAAATTGTATGTTAAACTGTAAATCAAATTGCTTAGGAATGTACTTACCTGCTATAGATAACCTACTTTGATGCAACGGTTTCTAATATGGTTTCGGTCTGTATAAGGAACTGACTTTTGTTGTGATATTTCGGTAACTACTAAAACTTTAGGTTTTAAGCTTTCAATCCATTTTCTGAGCTGACCAATTTTGGATAATAGTCTTCTAGCATTAACAAACAAAAAGCCCAAATTATTGCAGTGTTAAAAGTCAGTAAAGGTTATATCAGAACCGGGGACTAGCATTATTAATGGGACCAGGATGAACATGAATGTTGCTCATAATTTAAGTAGCAATAGAATGAGGGCATGAAAGAAAGCAGCTAAAAACCTTTATTTATTTATTTTTAAGCTAAGGGTCTAAACACTTGAGTTGACAAAATCATTTTTTAAAAGCTGTCCCATAATAAAACATAATAATAAATGCAACTTAGTATACATGTAGACTTGCATTTATGTTACTGAGCTGGGCAATCTTCAATATTCTGCTCCTAAAGCAGCTTTTGGTACTAACATTTAAGTTCTGATCTCAAAGCATCTCACAGTTTGTATGTTCTCTCTACATTCTGCTTCTAACAGCATCTTATAATTTGTACATTCCCTCCAATTTTTCTCACAAATTACATTCCATGCCAACTTATTTTAAGTATAGTGTTATGCTTCCAGTCCCGCTCAGTAATGGAGATGAGAGTCAATTCATGGATTCTTACATCACAACAATATAAGAGAAGAAAAATTATTTTCAAGTACAAGTCAAAAATCAGTACTATCTTACTCCTGATGTTTAATTAGTAAAACAAAGTGAGTTCTGTGAGTGCTGAAATGTTGATCAGCACTGACCTGAAGGAGCACATCTATTTTATCAACCAATCACAATCATCAACACTTGTTTTTCTTTTTTGTTTCTACACGAAAGGCTTTTTTTGCATATCATATGGTTGTCTTATGCCCTTTTTATTAGTGAAATAAACAGAAAGAAGAGTTTATTTTACCAATTTTATTGTAAGCCAGGAATAATTTAAAACAAGGTTTTTGCTTGAAGAGCCTCTCTTTCAACAATTTAATGTGTTGCAAGGTACAAAGATAAATGACAAAAAAAGATACATATTGGAAAATATACAAATGAGGTCACCTAATGTTGTCCATGATAAGAAGCCAGTATCAGCAAATACAGAAACTAAAAGTCATATGTAATGTGAAATCATATGTAATATGAAGGACAGAAAACAGCAATAAAAGGATTTGCATACCCTTGGGTGTCACATTTTTCTTTTGACTCTCCCAAAGAATTACAGTAATTACAGTATCTTTACTCTCCAGGTTGCAATGCTAAAATAAAAACAAAGTCACACCACTGGAGAATTTATATTTAAAATTACATATTTATTTATTTTATTAGGATATTAATGTCATGTTTTACACTCATGTTACATTCATGACAGGACAGGTAGTTACTGGTTACACAAGATTCATCAGCTCAAATTCAATATCAAACACAGTCACTGACAATTTTGTATCCCACGCAGACACAGGAAAAACATGCAAACTCCACACAGAAAGGACCCGGACCACTTGGGGATCGAACCCAGGACCACCTTGCTGTGAGGCGACAGTGCTACCCACCGTGTCGCCCTAAAATTACATATAAAATATTATATATAGATAAAGTAAGAACTGGGTATATAGACAAATGTTAGAACTGTAAAAACTGAAAGATGCTTTGTGAGCAGAAGTTAAATGTTAGTACCACAAGATGCTTTAGAAGCAGAATGTAGAGAGAACATACAAAATGTAAGATGCTCTAAGATCAGATTTTAAATGTTAGTACCACACCCTGCTTTAAGAGCAGAATGTAGAGAGAACATTCAAACTGTAAGATGCTCTAAGAGCAGAATTTCAATGTTAGTACCACAAGCTACTTTAGGAGCAGAATATTGCTATGAGAACAGAATAAAAGTAAGCTTTACATAAATGGCACAATGTTACAATGTGCAATGAGAACAGGATGTTGATGAATTTGTGCAAACTGAAGCTGGCTACCTGGTTATGTTAAGGTGTTATGGGAGCAGAAACTTCAAATTCAGTGTTTCATGCATTTGCTATTCTCTATCTATATGTAAATACAGCAACTTTTAAAGTGCAGGGTGTTTTGCAGTTTCAAATATGGGAGGACAACATGTGATCTTGCTTTTACAGCTGCACGTACCTTTTTATTTTGTAGGGTTCTTATCCAGATGAGTGTTAGCTGCTTGCTTTTGTAACAATGTGAGTTTTGCTGCTTATTATTAATACCCCTCTGTGATAAAAACCCCGTCCCTCTGTGTTCTGATTGGTTACCTCAAAAATCCAATTATTTGCAAAACTGCCCTCAAAAGTTTTTTTTTTTATAAATTTAACTTCAATGAGCATATATTGACTCCCTTAGTGATTTGTTGGAAGTGGATGCTGCAATTGGGCGTGTGACCTACCTTGATAATTGTTAGGTGTCTATTTTTTTTTTTAGCAGGGTCAGCTGCAGTCAGAAACTAATCTGTCTCTTTTTCATGACGTCCAGCCTATGTCCCAACCTGAGTGGCATGCCATTGAGTCAATAGGTAAGTCACAATGATTAGGTTGGTTTGGTCAAGTGTGCCCCCTACAGTGCTGCATTGAAAACACATGAACTAAGCCTGTTATGGATTCACTACTTCAGCAAGGTGTAATTATTTCTACTATTTTGCGCTACAATACCCCGATAAACCCAGTACTAAAAAAGGGGGCAAAGGAAGACCTTCCTTAAAATTAATGAAATTGTTCTGTCTATAGCAGCTCTAGTACCAGATGTTTCCTCCATCCTTACTTGCTTGGGCTTTGTGCTGGTGAACGTCAACCATGTCTGATAAGAGGACGGAGGTAGTCCATGACATCCCACTACGCCAAAGGCTATGCTTCCTAGGGCTAGTCAACTATTATCGTCAGTATATAGCCGACTGCTCACATCACAATAAAGTCCTGTACCCTCGCTAAAGGGTAACAGCACCCTTACATAAACTGATAACATCAGACTGTCATTTTAATACCTAAAGACTGTTCTGTGCTCTCGTCCAGCTCTAAGCCTTCCCAGGTATGACATGTCATTCCATTTATACATCTCTGAAAATGGGGCAACTGCAGCAGGGGTCCTAGACCAGAAACATGGGGGTAATTACCGTCCTGTGCATACATGTACAAAACACATAATTCAGTAATACAAGGCGTGCCATCTTGCCTATGTGCTGTAGCTGCTGCTCAGATAGTGACAAATGCTGAAAAAATTGTCCTATCACACCCATTAATTTCGCACTCTTCATATCAAGTGCTATCCATTCTGAATACTATTTAGACACAACACATGACTGCCCAGAGGCTATTATGTGTGCTACTCAGAACCTAACCACTAAACCAACAAATTTTGCCAAATCTTCTATTGTGCTTATACATCATCTTTGAATGAATACGATCCATCCAGCACGCTACCCGAGGATCATGATTGTCTAGAACTCATACATGAATCATCTATCATTAGATCTGATCCTTCTTTAACACCATTTGAACAGGGAATAAATGTATTTGTAGATTGTTCCTGCATCTACACCAGATGAATCAACCTTTTACTGTGGTTACTTTAATTACCAAATTTTGGGAAGCACACAAGATTCCTTTTAAATCTGCACAGACCGCTAATATTAAGGCTTTTAACTAGGGCCTGTTTAAAGATTAGGTGGTAAATATCTAAACCAATTTGCGTTATGCTTTTGGAGTTGCGCATTTTGACACAATCTGGCACGCAAGAGGTTTTCGATCAGCGAATTTCTAATGTGTCTCTCATTTTTTATCTGCTCCAAGCATGCACACTGCCAAGACAGCTGACTATTGTCAAGGTTAAAGGTCATGATCCAGGTAACTCAGAGCAGACTAAAGGTAATGCCTTAGGTGATGAAGTGCCTAAGTGAGCCGCTAAGAAAGGACCTGCTTCACCTTATGTCACAGCCGTTAACACCTTCAGCCGTCTATCACACTGTCTGTTCCTTTCTTCTATTGATCTCTTTTTGCAGTAACAGGCTACAAACAGTGACTGCTCCTACTGTGCCTCAAAATCATGCAAATATTCCATGATGACTCTGGAATAATTAATGATCTGAATAAGCGTATTGCTCTGCCCAAATCTGTCCTGCATTTCTTGTGCATAATTTTATGGGATTTTACATGTCGCACAAAAGGGGGTGTGCAAGAACAATTTTGTATTTCAGGAACACACAAAACAGTAATTTCATTGGATGTATGCATAACTTGCAAAAAACAACCAATTACCAGTTTCAAACAAACACAATGTCTTACCACCACCAGAACAGCCTTTTTAATTATTCAAATAGATTTTACCCACATGCCACATATAGGTAAAATTAAATATTTGCTTGTTACAGTGAATAGATTCTCGAAATGGGTGGAAGCTTTCTCATGCTCTAAAGAAAATGCAGACAGGGTTGTTAAAATACTGGCAAAATAAATTATACCTGGTGCCCAGGTGGCGTAGCAGGATATTCCGCTTGCACACCAGCACCGAGTTTCTGAACTCCTCGGTTCGAAACTCAGTGTTGCCACCGGTCTGCTGGGCATCTAGCGGGCATAATTGGCAGTGCCTGCAGCAGATACTAATTGGCCACCGTATCTGCAGGGTGGGGGCTGGACTATGTGTGGATGGGTGGGTCTTCATACGCTGTGTAAGGACCCTGATTGGCGGAAGAGACACCTGTGCAGAATGCAGGGGCAAGAAGAGGAGGGCTGTGCACGTGTCGGAAGACGAGTGTACAGCGACGTGCTCTCCTCGGATGCAATCTGGTATCTCTGGTAGCAGCGTAAGACAAAATTGAGTGCACTAAATCGGGAGGAAAAAGAAATTATACTCAGACAGCAGAAATTATACCCAGGTATGGTATAACTAGCGTCACTTACAGCGATCAAGATACTCCTTTTGAGTCAAAGGTCATGCAAAAGCTATGTAAATACTAGAGCATTAATTGGAAATTCCACATTCCATATTACCCACAATTTTCTGGTGGAGTGGAAAAAATAAATCAGATGTTGAAAGGGTGTCTGACTAAAGCCATGATGGAAACTGGTAAGTCTTGGATGGACCTGTTGCCAGCAGTGTTGTGTATTGGAAAGACTCCAAGTGCCACAGCAAAACTGTCCCCATTTAAAGTAATTATGGGACACTCCTTTACTACTCTTTGAGTAAAAGGTAACCCTTGTACTGTATATCTTTTACAGGAGACATGGATGCAGTTATCGGAAAAATGAAACATCAACAAAATTAATTAAATAGTATTTATAGTTCTTTCTCTCACTCTCTCTCTCTTCCATTATCTGCAGATAAACCCACACACAACTTTGTTCCAGGGGACAAGGTCTAGGTAAAATCTTTAAGGTGGGGGATGCAGTGTATGGTTCACCTACCTGCAACCTAATTGCAGTAACTAGAACCGCCGTCCTAACAGCTGCACAGCCACAGTGGATACACACTTGCAGATTGAAGTGAGGCTGAGCACCTTCATCTGAGACTACAGTTAAGCAGCCCTAGGGGGCTATACAGAAAACAGGAGTCTAAATAAACACCCTATGCATAAATGTTTGTTCTTTTTCTAATTTCAGAATCTATTCACACTACTTTAAACCTCTCAGTTCTGTTATATATCTGAACCACTTCTCCATAGGCTCTTCCCAAGGTTGAGATGACCACTCTTTACTGCATATTAAAAGAACATCCATGACATCAACTTTCAAATTTCAATACAAATACAACCCCAAATCAGAAAAAGTTGAGACAGCATGGAAAATGCACATAATAAAAAAAACAGAGTTTCTTACATTTACTTGGACTTTTATTTGATTGCAGACAGGATGAACCTGAGATATTTCATGTTTTGTTTGGTCAACTTCATTTCATTTATTAATAAACATCCATTCCTGCATTTCAGTCCTGCAACACATTCCAAAAAAGTTGGGGCAGTAAAGCATTTACCACTTTGTAAAGTTGCCATTCTTTTTCACCACACTTAAAAGACGTTTTGGCACCAAGGATACCAAGTAATTTAGTGTTTCAGCTTTTATTTTGTCCCAGTCTTCCTGCAAACACGTCTTAAGATGTGCAACAGTACGGGGTCGTCATTGTCGCATTTTTAATTTCAAAATTCTCTATTGGAGACAGATCAGAACTGCAGGCACGCCAGTTCAGTACCTGTACCCTCTTCTTCTGCAGCCATGCCATTGTAATGTGTGCAGCATGAGGTTTTGCGTTGTATTGTTAAAAATGCATGGACGTCCCTGGAAAAGATGACGTCTTGAAGGCAGCATTTGTTGCTCTAAGATCTCAATGTACTTTTCTGCTGCAATGCTGCAATCACAGAAGTAGAAATGACCTTTGCCAAGGGCACTGACACAGACCCATACATGACAGACCCTGGCTTTTGGACTTGTTGCTGATAACAGTCTGGATGGTCCTTTTCATCTGTGGTCCAGAGCACACGGCATTCATTTTTTCCAAAAAAAGACTTGGAATGCCGATTCATCTGACCACAATACATGTTTCCACTGTGTGATGGTCCATCCTAGATGCCTCCGAGCCCAGAGAAGTCGACGCTGCTTCTGGACATGGTTATCATAAGGCTTCTTTTTTGCACAATAAGGTTTTAAGTGGCATTTGTGCATGTAACTCCGTATTGAAGTGCTTGACAAAGGTTTGCCAAAGTAATTCCTTGCCCATGTGGTTATATCAGCTATTGTTGAGTGGCGGTTCTTAATGGCGATTAGTGGCGATTCCTTGAACTGTTTAATAATATTATGCACTGTAAAGGGAGAAATATGCAAATCCCTTCCAATCTTTTTTTGAGGTACATTGCTTTTAAACATTTCAATTATTTTCTCACACATTTGTTGACAAACTGGAGATCCTCTGATCATCTTTGCTCATCAAAGACTCCTTTCCTGGATGCTGCTTTTGTACCAAACCATGATTACAATCACCTGTTTGGAATCACATCATTGTTTAGTTTTTTCACCTCATTACTAGCCCTAAATTGCCCCTGTCCCAATTTTCTTCGGAATGTGTTGCAGGCCTGAAATGCAGGAATGGAGGTATATTAACAAATGAAATGAAGTTGAGCAGACAAAACATGAAATATCTTGGGTTAAAACTGTCTGCAATCAAAACAAAAGTAAATGTAAGGAACACTGCATTTTTATTTTACTTGCAATTTCCATACAGTCTCAACTTTTTCTGATTTGGGGTTGTATTTACCTGGCACAGCACCAAAACTGTTTTCTCTGACCAGCGTTTTTTGGAAATATCAGTTAAGAATGACCAATTGAGGAACTGACAAATGAGTTTTGATGGAACCATCTTCTACATCTGCTCTGCATAAAGAGTTGCTGGTCATAAATTGTTTACTTGCCCTTTTAGAAAATCCACATTCAAAACTCCCACTGCTGACATTGTACTTCTGTCTAAAGGGGCTCTGACTTGCATTCCTTTCAACAGGTGGTTAAAACAATTACAGCTACTGTAAAAAGTACTACTGTCAGTCAGTCAACCATTACAACCTGTGCTTTGATTCTGGTGATTCACCGTTATCTCCTGTGGAAGGAGAGAATTTCCCAAAAGCTAAATGCCATGAAATAAATTTTCTCTCACCATGACTTAGACTTTGGTAGAACTGATAGTATAAAGCGCCATATCAAGCTGAGTAACAAGACCACACAGAGCCATACCCATTCATTCTATTTATTTGGAAGCCATGGCCCAGTAGTTACAAGAGCTACATGAGGCAGGGTTAAGTAGAAAATCTGAGTGCACTTTTTTTGTTACCCATAGTTGTATCCATAGTGATGGATTGACTACTGGAGGTTAAACCTTCAGACAATCAAGGACACATATGCTCTGTCAAACCTGAGGAAACCTTACTTGCATAATCAGGTTCCAGGTGGTTCTGTGTAATATCTCAAGTCAGAATATTATGAAAATGAAGTAGAAGAATCAGATTAGCACAAGACTGCTTTTGTTTGTCCAGTGGTTTTCTGGGAATTTAATCCTATGCCACAAGGAATTACAAATCCTACCAGTACTTTTCAAAGGTTAATAGAGAAGTGCAAGAGTTAGATACATCTGAATGAAAACTTGTTTTTTCTGGATGACTTGATAATATTTCCTGACATCTTGAAAGAGCATGTAAGCCAGTTGCTCCAAGTAGCTTGAAGAAGGTGGACCCTACCGTTTACAAGCAGCTGACTGTCATTAAAAAATGTGTGCTCATTTACTGTTTAGCTTTTCTAGTGTGTGGTTTCGTAAACATTGTCTTTGCTGTTTTTGTACAGTTCACCATGATTATTGTTTCATTCAGTGTGTTCCTGTGTAAACTGTTGTAACCCTTCTTTTGTCATTAATTTCGTCACTCCATGATACTTTGTAGATCTGTTGTAAATAGTCATTGTGTGTTATCTCCTGTATTTATTGTTGTAATAATCCCTTATGCAAATATTGCTTATGGTTGTCCCTGCCGCTTGTACATACTTCCTTTCCACTTTATCAAACTGGATCACTGGCACTGGCTACGACTCTGTATTTTTGGTATTTTCAGGTTCTGTACAATCCTTTATTCCATTAAGACCTTTGTTAACCACATAACTACCTCCATAAGACCACACCCAATTTACATAATGGCCTAACCACAGATGGTTCGTAATGACCTATTTGGAACTGGCATTCACAAATTAAAAGAAGTAAATAAAAGTAGACCTGTGAAGAGACACCTCTTGATGATCCTTTCTGAGATGACCTTGTGTGTTGATGTGCTCTTGTCAATGATTCCTGTGAAGGAGATACAAATAAAAAAGGATTAGTGCAAAAACAAATCATAATAAATCCTAGCTTATTCTTACCACAAGAACTGCAAGATCCTGAGGTTTGCTCTAAAAACTTCCCTGAGGAAAGAGAAAAAGATAATGTAATGGGAAAAATTATGGAAACTCAAGATGAACCTTTGAGGATGAATGCACTTCTTAAAGATGATCCGCAGAATGGAGAGAAAAGAGAAAAGCAGAAGATCTTGACTTCTTGAGTTAGGAAACATTCTCATTTTCATAGTTCAGTCTTTGCTTCAGAGCCTTAGCACAGCTATCATTGCATCTCTGGCTGAATGTACAAGTACTAGCCTGCAAAGCAGTTAAGTATTACTTTGCACAAAGTAAGATGGGTAGAGTATAACCCAGTAGTTACTTTAACCATGGAATGAAAATAGGTTACAGTTCTGAAGTACGAGGTAAATTCGTCACATAGGCACTGCAGAGCCGGTGGAAAGAAAATCCAACAAGAAAGACAGAGAAAAAAGCTTAAAAGTGAATTTAATTATTAAAATTAATTTTATTAATAGAGTGTTACTTTGAATTCATACTGTAATTGTCTATCAGGATATCTGAGGGTTCTGTAAAATTGATAAAAGTGGATTTGGTCAGGTTCCCCCTCCCCTTCCCTTGGCCACACACG
Organism: Trichomycterus rosablanca; assembly: GCF_030014385.1. Lineage (NCBI taxonomy): Eukaryota > Metazoa > Chordata > Actinopteri > Siluriformes > Trichomycteridae > Trichomycterus > Trichomycterus rosablanca. Next base: position 15,903,456 of record NC_085995.1, read on the forward strand.
GACATTGTGTTGTTATGCGAGAAAGTTTTGAAACCTTGAAGTAAGCTGACTTGGGTTGTTAATGTTATTTAAAATTTGTTGGTGAATTGATGCTTTTGATTCTGAGGTAATGTAAAAATAACCTGCATGAAATAATGATACCAACAAATACTTACCATACTGGTAACCTAATCTAAAAATAAGCCGAGGAAATAATATTTAAATTACAGAGGCCCCAAATACTGATACTATACTATAACTATTAAACAATTAAACAATTTGCTTTGTATCAGTCATTAGCTGCGTCCGGAATCGCATACTTCCATACTCAATAGTATGCGAAATGAGTATGCGAGAGCGGTTAGTATGTCCGAATACATAGTATAAATAAAGAGGTAGTACCCGGATGACGTACTTATTGGGCAGCCATGTTTGAGTATGCAAGCGATGCACACTTGCGGTCCGCTAATGTATCCCATAATGCAACTGGAGCTGCATAGGCATTCAAAGCGGAATAAGAAACAAGAAAGATAGCGGAAAACGGAGTCCTCTGTTCACAAGTGTAAGTAAGATAAATAAAATAAAACATTTTAAAGACGAATAAATAACAAAAACACGATAAATATCCAAAATTTTGGCGAGTGGGGTTTGTAATGAGTCTGTAACTATGGTGATATTACGTCCTTACGTCATCACTTGACGTTGGCAAGATGGCGGATGTAGAACGTAGTGGTGTTGTGTGCATACTGCATACTTGAGGGCCTTGCTCAGGGACCCAACAGTGGCAACTAGGTGGTGACGGGGCTTGAACCGGCAACCTTCTGTTTACTAGTCCAGTACCTTAACCACTGAGCTATCACTGGCTTATTCTTTTGTTGTTTTTTATCACAATTTGTAAACATTTAAAGTTTGCTCTGCTTTATTAAAGCAAAATACAAGACAAGACTTATTTGTTTTCATTAAACATTTACTACTCCTAGGACCTAGAGCACTGGTCCAAACACCCATCTGAATATGTCCATTAGTTGGTAAAACCTGAAGGGAGGTTACATACACATATCTCTTAATACAGAGACAGTGCTGATAGATGACTGTATGAATCATGCAGAGTGGGTTTCTGGACATGATTAAACATACAGTTTGATTTATATACAGTATATATATACTCATAACTCAGTAACTGGAAAGCTAATGGGCATTTTTTTCAAATAGTTTTTCAAATTGTTTTTATAGTTTTGAATAGTCATGTTTAATGTTATTAAATATGAAAATAGTTAATCAATTCAGACATTTTAAAAAGCAGCAACTTTACCTTGATAAAAAGGTAAAAACATATTTACTACAGATCATCACAATAAGAAAACATATTATTGACAGATTGTTGTACACTAACAGGTTTTCTCAAATTACTAAGTGCATGTGAAGTTAGCAGACATACACTGATCAGCCATAACATTAAAACCACCTCCTTGGTTCCACACTCACTCTCCATTTTATCAGCTCCACGTACCATATAGAAGCACTTTGTAGCTCTAGAATTAGTAGTCCATCTGTTTCTTTGCATGCTTTGTTAGCCCCCTTTCATGCTGCTCTTCAATGGTCAGGACCCCACAGGACAACTACAGAGTAGGTATTATTTGGGTGGTGGGTCATTCTCAGCACTGAAGTGACATTGACATGGTGGTGGTGTGTTAGTGTGTATGAGTGGATAAGACACAGCAGCGCTGCTGGAGCAGTGACACCTCACTATCCCTGCTGGACTGAGAATAGTCCACCAACCAAAAATATATCCAGCCAACAGTGCCCTGTGGGCAGCGTCCTGTGACCACTGATGAAGGTCTAGAAGATGACCAACTCAAACAGCAACAATAGATGAGCGATCGTCTCTGACTTTACATCTACAAGGTGGACCAACTAGGTTGGAGTGTCTAATAGAGTGGACAGTGAGTGGACACGGTATTTAAAAACTTCAGCAGCGCTGCTGTGTCTGGTGATCCACTCATACCAGCACAACACACACTAACACACCACCACCATGTCATTGTCACTGCAGTGCTGAGAATCATCCACCAGCTAAATAACACCTGCTCTGTGGGGGGTCCTGACCATTGAACAGGGTGAAAGCAGGCTTAAAGAATGCAGAGAAACAGATGGACTACAGTCAGTAACTGAAGAGCTACAAAGTGCTTCTATATGGTAAGTAGAGCTGATAAAATGGACAGTAAGTGTAGAAACAAGGAGGTGGTTTTAATGTTATGGTTGATCAGTGTATTTTCATGCATTCTAATTATTGTATGCATTTAGACAACTTTAATGATTTATCTCCCAAGTCACTTCTGAGTTTTCATTTTAGAAGTTTTCATGAGTTAAAGAAAACGTATGCACAGCCTATTATACCTGTGTTGATAAGTTTTCAGAGTCTTACTGAGTTTCAGGGATTAGCATCTGGGCTCCAAATGACAAATAATGTTAAATGTTGATGAGCACAAGAAGCAAAATAAGTCAGCAGGCCCATGCTTACAGCAAGTACTGCCCTCTGGTGGCAGACAAGTAAACATCCGTTTTTATGCTTCACATATCCAACGATGAACCAAAACATTAGAACCACCTCCCATGAAGGCTATGGCGTCAGCTAAGAACCATCAAAAGAGGTACTTTGGCTTAAATTGCATCTAATTTTAATACTGATGACAAGGTGAATGTATCACAAGACAGTGCATCAAACCCTTTTGTGTATAGGTCTCTTTTACAGGTTAGTCAAATTGCCCATGCTAACTCATGTTCACCATGAAAACCACCTACAATAGGTAAACAGGCATCAGGACTGAAGAAGGTCAGCTGGGATGTATGTATATGTGCTGTATTACTATACATTTGTGCTGTGCACACAGACAGACACACACACACACACACACACCTTGGATTAACAAGTTTTAACTAGTTTAGTTATACAGTCATGTGAAAAAGACACCCCATGAAAACCTTTGTATTTTTGAACATGTTCAAACAAAGCTCAAATATTAATATGTTTAAATATTACTGAGAGATGGAGCTTATATCACTAAAACAAAAAATGTTAAAAATGACTTTTAAACACAATCTGTGAAATGTAATGAACAAAAATGGAAATTTATTGTGAAGAAAAAGTTAGGCCACCCCCACATTTATTACTACTTAAAATGTCTAAAATTAAAATCCAGTGCACCACATCAGCTGCAATGTTTAGATCATTTTTAGAGGACATTGGAGTTTTATTTAAACCTCAGACATTAGTTTGGTTTGCTCTTGATTGTTGAAATAAGTGTTATCACCATGGTGAGATCTAAAGAGCTCTCTGAGGCCTTCAGAAAGAAGGTTGTACATGCAAAGATCTTAAAACAATTAGAAATCAGCCATTCCACTGTCCGGAAAATAATTTACAAGTGGAGAACATTTAAAACAACTGCCAACATGGCCAGGTCAGGCTGTCCTAGCAAGTTCAGCCCAAGAACAGACCGCAAGATGCATAAAGAAGTCTCCAATAATCCTACAATCAAAGCAAGACAGAAGTTTGCCAGAGAACACCTAGACAAAGACCAGGACTTCTGGAACAATGTGCTTTGGACAGATGAATCCAAAGTTGAATTATTTGGGTACAGTAACAGAAGACATGTTTGGTGCAAACCAAACACAGTATTTGAGCAGAAGAACCTCATACCAACTGTGAAGCATGGAGGTGGAAATGTCATGGTTTAGAGGCTGCTTTGCAGCAGCAGGGCCTGGCAAGCTCTCCATTATAGAATCCATAATGAATTCTTCACTGTATCAGAGGATGCTTGAGGAAAATTCAGAGGGTGCTTGAGGAAAATGTAAGACCATCTGTCCAAAATCTGAAGCTGAAGCAAAGGTGGACCATGACAACGACCCAAAACATTCTAGTAAATCCACCATGGAATGGCTCAAAAGAAAGAAATAGAGAGTTCTGGAATGACCAAGTCAAAGCCTGGATCTTAATCCTATTGAGATGCTGTGGGGTTATTTGAAACGGGCTGTGCATGCAAGAAACCCCTCACCAGGCGAGACGCCCTGAGAGACTGGATGGAGAGAAACCAGTTGGGCTTAAATGTTGATCTTTGGGTAGATAATTTGGCAGGTTGGATGGAGGGACGTAAATCCTGTTTTGGTAGAGCCTATCCTAGGTACGGTTCTTTTCAGCCTTCCCAAATAAGATTGGCAGCCAACTGTATTATAGATTGAGAAGTTGATCCTATGTGGAATTACGCATATACAGTGGTGTTCAAAAAAATAGCAGTCCAACACCATTAACCTGATAAATCACTGTTTTTAGTAGAAAATATATTTCTACATTGCAAATAATTTACTTGAAAGTGTAGTAGAGTAATGAAAACAAAACAAACCCAACAATTAGGACATGCATGCCACTCATTCTGAGTAATCGAAGCATTGATCGAAAGGGGGTTGTTCAAAATAATAGCAGTGAGGAGTTCAATTGGTGAAGTCACTCATTGTGCAGAAGAACGGGTGTCAATTTTGGCCCTTATTTAATGTAGGAGGATGGCAAATGTTGCACAGGTTGGTCATAGCGCATTTCCTTCTGAAATACTGGGTAAAATGGGTTGTTCCAGACATTGTTCTGATGAACAGCGTACTTTGATTAAAAAGTTGATTGCAGAGGGAAAAAACATACAGAGAAGTGCAGCAAATTATAGGCTGCTCAGCTAAAATGATCTCAACTGCCTTAAAGTGACCAAAACCTGAAAGACGCAGAAGGAAGCGTGGAACTACTGTTCAAATGGATTGAAAAATAGCCAAAATAGCAAAGGCTCAGCCAGTGATCACCTCCAGAAAGATCAAGGAACATGTGAAGTTACCAGTGAGTACAGAAGATGATTAAGTGAAGCCAATTTACCAGCAAGAACTCCTTGCAAAGTCCCATTGTTAAGAAAAAGACGCATCCTGAATGGGTTAACATTTGCCAAGGAACACACTGACTGGTCCAAAGAAAAATGGCTCAACATTTTGTGAACTGATGAAAGCAAAATTGTTCTTTTTGGGTCTAGTGGCCATAGACAGTATGTCAGACAACCGCCAAGCACTGAATTCAAGCCAAAGTGCACTGTGAAGGTAGTAAAGCACGGTGGTACAAAATGATGATATGGGGATGTTTTTCATACCATGGTGTTATGCCTATTTATCACATACGAGGGATCATGGATCAGTTTGAATATATCAGAATACTTGAGGAGATCATGTTGCCCTATGTCGAAGAAGAAATGTCCTTAAAATGGGTGTTTCAACATGACAATGACCCAAAACATCTTGGTTACAGACAAACAAGATTGAGGTAATAGAGTGGCCAGCCCAATCCCCTGACCTCAATCCCACAGAGAACTTGTGGGCTGATGTCTGAAACACGTTTTTTGAGGCAAAACCCAAAATTGCAGAAGAACTGTGGAATGTAGTCTAATCATCCTGGACTGGAATACCTGTTCAGAGGTGCCAGAAGTTGGTCAACTTCATGCAACACAGATCTCGGAAACAATTGTTATGCCACTAAATATTAGTTCAGTAATTTAAAGTAAAGTGAAACCTCAAACATTTTTTTAATTTATAGATAAACTTTTTGAGTTTTTAAAGAAAAATGCTGGCACTGCTATTTTTTTTAACAGCCTAATATTCATTTTTCTTAACTTTCTGTAAAGGATTAACACAAACTGGCTACATTTTGTTAATGTTTTGATTTAGAATTGAAGGTGTAGTATTTTCAGTGCATTTGCATTTATGGAAATAAAAGTTATTATAATGATTTTGCGCTTTTTTTAAATCACTGCTATTTTTTTTAACACCACTGTATACATGATTCATTGATGAATTAAAATGCTGAATGGTATAGGTATGTTAAAAAAAGAAAAACTCAACCTGCCAAGGTGTCATCAAAACTTTGGGCAGGGAAATCGAATATCTGTACCAGCCCGTCTGCTTTGTTATCTCTTCCATATGAGGTTAAAACAACTAAACCTGCAATTAGATCTAATCCTGCAATCTGCATTGGCAGCAATGTTGTTATCATTCAGTTCAGATCCCATTCAGGACTTTTTGATTTTGATAATAATCAATCAAAGGAAAGTGAAAAGGTCCCTATGAGTGCCTTCCCTTTCTCTATAACTGGCAAAAAGTATGTTGGCACACCACCTGACCCGAACATAATCAAAATATTGTGTCCAGTTTAACACCTGTAAAAACTCATTATACTTTTGTTGATGCCTTGGTCAAAATGACTAGAAATGCCCAACTAACTATCTTATGTACAACCCCAAATTAGAAAAAGTTGGGACAGCTTGGAAATTGCAAATAATAAAAAAACAGAGTTTCTTACATTCACTTTGACTTTTATTTGATTGCAGACAGGATTAACCTGAGATATTTCATGTTTTGTCTGCTCAATTTCATTTCATTTATTAATAAACATCCATTCCTGCATTTCAGGCCTGCAACACATTCCAAAAAAAGTTGGGACAGTAAAGCATTTACCACTTTGTAATGTTGCCATTCCTTTTCACCACACTTAAAAGACGTTTTGGCACTGAGGATACCAAGTGATTTAGTGTTTCAGATTTTATTTTGTCCCAGTCTTCCTGCAAACACGTCTTAAGATGCGCAACAGTACAGAGTGGTCGTTGTTGCATTTTTCATTTTAAAATTCTCCACATATTCTCTGTTGGGGACAGGTCAGGACTGCAGGCAGACCAGTTTAGTACTCATACCCTCTTCTTCCGCAGCTATGCCTTGTTGAACAATGCATGGACGTCCCTGGAAAAGATGACGTCTTGAAGGCAGCATATGTTGCTCTAAGATCTCAATGTACTTTTCTGCATTAATGCTGCATCACAGAAGTGTAAATGACCTTTGCCAAGGACACTGACACAGCCCCATACCATGACAGACCCTGGCTTTTGGACTTGTTGCTGATAACAGTCTGGATGGTCCATTTCGTCTTTGGTCCAGAGCACACGGTGTCTATTTTTTCCAAAAAAGACCTGGAATGCTGATTCATCTGATCACAATAAGTTTCCACTGAGTGATGGTCCATCCTAGATGCCTCCAACACAGCTTAACTTTAGCTTAGAATTTAGCATTCTTGTGACTAGCATAACATGCCATTCTGGTGGACATATGTTACATCACTAACACAAACCAGAAACCTGGAGAGCTTTTATGTGTTTTCCTAAAACATTTTGAGAAAGTGTGGACTGATGAGACTGGTCCCTCTGCCACAGAACAAGGCAGTTTTCTTGCCATTATGCTTTCTGAGACTTGTTTTCTAGTAATACTCGCTTTAAAGTGTGACATATATGAGAAATGAAGGCTGCAGATGCCTTTTCATAAAACAAACCTTGCTCAGTTGCTATGGCGGTAGATAAAAAATTGGAAGAAAAATAAAGGTTGATAAATCTGACAGAGTTTGTCATTACTGTAAGAAGAAGTGTCACTTAGTTAAGGGGTGTAAAAAAGTTTTGGAAAAAAGCAGGGCCAGTTAAATAATAATACAGTCGCTCAACAGCCCTCCGCTCCTACTGGCCCAACCACTTATGAGCCTGTAGCAGAGATGGGGACTCAGGTCTGCAACAAAAAAATTAACCATAAACAACAAGAGTCCCTAGCATCAGCATGTGTTAACATTAGTTACGTTAATGAAGCGTCGCTCCCTACTTCCTACACAGTTTGAAGTTCACTTCATTTTAACATTTTCGTTACCTTTGGATTGGAATCTCACTTAAAGTGGTGGAATACCCTACGTAGTGCACTTCACAGGAACATCTGTTTGGAAAAGTTTGTAGGTTTTTAATTATAAGCACATTTACAAAATAACTGATTATATTCCTAATGGAACAACACACGGTTATAAATTTAATAGCATCTGGAAGAACATAAGCCAAGGTAAGCAGTGGTTATGATTTTTTTTTGCTGTGTTTTGGATTTTGGCCTCTGTGCCATGATTTATTGCACGCTTTTGTTTTGCAATGAAAACAGTTGAAGCTTTTAACTGGTACCTTCTTGTTACGGAAATTACATTCATCTGCACAATGACTAGGAAAGTAAAGGCACCAAGTAAAACGGCAAAATACAGTTGCTAATCTTTTGTTGTTTTTTTATCTGAACTTACATATTATTTGTTTATTTCTACGCTACATTTCCAATATATGTTTTATGTACTGTATATTATACTGACTCGTGACTTGACTCGGACTCTAACCTAAAGACTTGTGACTTGACTTCGACTCTAGCCTAAAGACTTGTGACTTGACTCGGACTCTAGCCTAAAGACTTGTGACTTGACTCGTATTTTGTGACTTGTGAACATCTCTGGCTTGTAGTGTGGAAACCAAAGAATGAATAGGTATGCCTATATCTTGCCCAAAGACAAATACTTTTCTTGTTACCTGTGCAGATAATCCTTCTATTGAGTTTACTTATCAATTTGTGTTTATTTCTAACTCTCCTTTCAGTCTTTTTGGCAGAGATATTTATGTCTAAATTGGGTGTTAGCATTGCTTTTCAGAATGGTAAAATGCAGATCTCAGAATGCAAAGATCAGGATGGACTGGTCTCTTGTTCCCCCTACCGTGTAACTCTAACAACTAATAATAATAATAATACATTTTATTTATATAGCGCTTTTCAAGATACTCAAAGACGCTTTACATAAGACAAATAATCAAAACAAATACGTACATACACCATACAAATCATAGTACAAAATCAAAATAGTACATCAACATCAAGAATAATTAAGATAAAAACAAAGAGAGCAGCATAAGACAGTTCATTAAAAATTAGCTAAATTATGAGAGAGAACAACAAATATAGAACAATTTCTTAAAATTAGACAGAAACAGGACAGATTTACATGCAATCAGGAAACTGAAAACTTTACAAGTTTTAGGATCTAGGACTTCACATTTCTGTCGTGATCTAAGTATAAAAACTATTAAAAAGAATAGCAAAAATAAAAGCATTTATTTCGTGTTGTTACAAGTTAAATGCCATATTGAATAGATGAGTTTTGAGAAGTGACTTGAATTTGGACAGGTCAGGACAATCTCGTAGGTGTTTGGGGAGAGCATTCCATAAAGATGGAGCAGCTATGGAAAAGGCCCTGTCACCCCAGGTCCGGTGTTTGGTCCTAGAGGGTATGGACAGTAGGTTAGCCTCAGAAGAGCGAAGGCTACGGGAGGGAATGTGCTGATGGAGCAGGTCGGTGAGGTAGGATGGGGCCTGATTATGGAGAGCTTTGTGAGTGAATAGAAGAATTTTGAATTGAATGCGTTGAGCAACGGGAAGCCAATGAAGTTTTTGTAGAACAGGTGTAATATGATCACGGGAGCGAGTATGAGTAAGGAGGCGAGCAGCTGAATTCTGGATATACTGAAGTTTTTTTAGGATTTTGTTAGATGTACCATAAAGGATGCTATTGCAATAATCAATTCTGGATGTAATAAAAGCATGAATCAAGGTTTCGGCGGCAGAAAAGGAGAGTGATGGACGTAGACGTGCTATGTTTTTTAGATGAAAGAAAGCAGTTTTGGTGATGTGATTTACATGGCGGTCAAAAGAGAGGTTGCTATCAAAAATTACACCAAGATTTCGGATGTTAGAAGACGGAGACAAAGTGTCATTATCAATGGTAATTTGAAAATTTTTTGTGGTTTTTGCCAGGGTTGTAGGACCTACGATGATCATATCTGATTTTTCACAGTTTAATTTGAGGAAATTAGCTTTCATCCACAATTTCATTTCAGTGATGCAATTTGTCAGAGTGGAGTGAAGTTCAGTATTAATGGATTTGGAGGAGATGTAAAGCTGAATATCATCAGCATAGCAGTGGAAATGTAAACCATGCCGACGTATGATGTCACCAAGGGGGAGCATATAAAGAATAAACAAAAGGGGACCTAACACTGAGCCTTGGGGAACGCCTTGGGACAGTGGAGCAATGGCAGAACTACAATTGTTGATATTAACAAACTGTTGTCTGTTTACGAGATATGACCTTAACCACAAAAGGGCAGTACCAGTGATGTTGACAGAGGATTCAAGGCGGGACAGAAGAATGGAGTGATTAATGGTGTCAAAAGCTGCAGTAAGATCAAGGAGGACGAGAATATTAATTTGTCCAGAGTCTGAAGAAAGAAGAAGGTCATTTGTGACTTTGAGGAGGGCTGACTCAGTGCTGTGCTGGGGGCGGAAACCAGACTGAAATGATTCAAATAGATTATTGGAATTTAGGTGATCTTTGAGCTGTGAGGCAACAACACGTTCCAGTATTTTCGACAGAAATGGAAGATTGGAAATGGGCCGAAAGTTACTCATAATGTTAGAGTCAAGTCCAGGTTTTTTAAGTATGGGAGTAACAGCAGCCAATTTGAGTGATTGAGGGACTGAGCCAGAACTAAGAGAGGAATTGATTATCTCTGTGATAAATGATGAGATAACTGGAAAACAACCCTTAACAAGTTTTGATGGAGCAGGATCCAAAACACAAGTGGAGCTTCGCATCCCTGTTAAGATCTCAGATAGGTCCAAATGAGACACAGGTGAGAACTGAGACAGAGGCTGGGTAATAAATTGAGATGAGATAGGCGGAGAAACAGAGATGACAGGGGAAACTGTCAGAAAATTGTGGATATTCTCAACTTTTGTTTGAAAAAATGAGAGGTAAGAGTTACACTTGTCAACTGTAAAGGAATTGGTACTATTGTCAACTGGTTTGAGAAGTTTATTTATTGTGGAAAAGAGAGTCTTAGGATTTGTTGATCCAGCATGTATGAGTTCGGAATAGTAAGTGGATCGGGCTGCCGTAAGAGCGTCTTTGTAATGTTGAAGATAATCAGAATAAATCTGATAATGTACTGTTAGACCGGTTTTCTTATAAAGTCTTTCAAGCTGGCGTTTACGGGATTTCATTTGGTGAAGCTCAATTGTGTACCATGGTGCGGAATGACTAAATGAAACAAATTTGGTTCTCAAAGGAGCCAGCTCATCAAGACATGAGGCGAGTATGTCATTATAGTAATCGACAAGGTCAGATGAATTACTAGACAGTACAGGACAGACAGACATCTTTTTAACAAGAGAATCTGAGAAAGCAGAGGGAGAGATATATTGAAGATTCCTGAAGGATATTTTACGTTTAGCTCTAGTGATGGGCCTAGTGACCTCAATGTCCATGATGATTGTCAAATGATCAGAGACAGTAAGGTCATGGCTGGACGGCTGATGAACTAGGACACCAGTAGAGCAGACAAGGTCAAGAGTATGACCTTTTTTATGAGTTGGAAAATGTATATGTTGTGTGAAATTAAAACACTGTAACAATTCCAAAAATTCCCTGGCAAATTTACAGTTGTTGTCATCAATATGGATGTTAAAATCACCCATAAGCAGTACAGAGGATGAGAGGGCACTAAGCTGGGTTAAAAAATCTGAAAAATCAGAGAGAAAGGAAGCGTTTGGCTTTGGCGGACGATAAACTACAGCAGTGACCAGAGGAGTAGGCCCTGACAACTTGAAAGCCAGGTGTTCAAAAGAAAGAGCAGCAGGAAAAGACAAAGTGGTTATTTTAATATCATCCCTATAGACTGCAGCAACACCACCACCTCGCCCTTCCATACGAGGTTCATCAATATACGAGTATCCCATTGGCGTGGTCTGATTTAACGTAAAATAATCCAAGGGTTTATGCCAAGTTTCAGTGAGACAGAAAAAGTCTAGTTCACTGTCAGATATAAATTCACTGAGTACAGTACTTTTTGTGTTGAGTGAACGAACATTAAGCAATGCCATTTTCAAGTGGTATTGTTGTGTAGTTGGCTGTGAGGAACGAGGAAGAGAACGGAGATTTGCTAAGTCCACTCCGCGTTTCCCATCCCACTCCGTGGACAGCGTTGTCATGGAGACTACACCGCTACTGGTGTGCAAGGCAGCAGCGCTCTGATGACGTGTTTGCGGAGCGACAGTGCGCACGGCTGACCAGAAGGATGGAATAGCGTTACCGTTTCGAAGATAAACAAGCTTTCTCCGGGAGCCCCTGTGAATATAACGAGGCCGGCGAAGGAGTCCAAGCTGTTTGATGACTGAAATACACGATGGAGTAGTGCAGTTGTTGAACTTCCTCAGCTGGTCAACGGAATAGTTCAACATCGTGCCGATCCCAGGAAAACTCATCCACCGTTCACCACCGGCCGCAGACGCGATGTACAGTAGAAAGAACAAAAAGTATCAAAAGCACAAATAAAAGTATCAAAAGTAACATAAAAGAAATAGATCCACAAGGTGTGTAAAAAGATGAAAACGAAAAACGATAAAAATACAATAAAACACTGGTAAACTACCACCCCCTGTATGTTGTAAGCATTATCCACTTCTAAACAGGAAGCCGAAATACAGGATAACATCACTGCAGGCTCAGGGAGTGCTTGTGCCTAATTCCCTGCTTTACAACACTCCTATAAATTTGATTGAGGAGCATGTGGGTGTGGCTGGCATTTCACACAAGCTATACAGTGTGTTAATGACATTGTATCTTGTTTAATGACATAATTGTGCTTGATGTAATTTGTGTTGTAAACAGTATTTCTGCCCAAAACACATTTATTTTAGTGCTGTTGATTTGTCCTTTTGCGTTTCAGCATTTCTGTGCATCCAGCCTCTTTTTGCTTTTACTTTTAAGAAAATTGTTTTTAAGAAACAATTAATGTCAACAAAATTGCCACAGGGATTTGATGATTTATTTGTTGATTTGTGTTTGTGGCAGCTATGCAAGACTCTATGTCTGACCTTGCACTGCCAGGGGTATGCGTCCTGCTGCAGTACACAAATGATCTACTTTTAAGTGCTTAAGATCAAGCCACTTGTCAGCAAGGCACCTCACACCTCATCTCATGGAAAAGTTGAAATTTTGCAAACAAAAGGTATAAGGCCTTGGTTTTGTTTCGTCTCATGGTACCAGGGCACTCTCCTGCAAAAGTCTTTCAAGGTTCCAGATACAAAAACAACTGATGCTGAGCCTTCTTGAACTGACCAATTATTGACACTTCTGGATCTTAGACCACTCATTTTTTTATACAATTTTGCAAAATCCATGCAAAGGCACCTGACAACATCACATAGACTCAATAAACGAGGGAGGCCTTCACTGCCCTAAAAGTCACTCTCGTTTAGCTCTGGCCTTGGGACTGCCCAATTAACATATTGTGTAACCTTCTACACTACATACAGTATGTCCATACAGCATCATAGTGGTTATGAGTACCTTCTGATTTGCATCAACAATTAAGCCCTCATCACCTGCTGTACATTTGTCACAGATGCTAACAATCCCTAGCACTGGTGATGACATTGTGGATCATGACTGTAAGGATTGTATCACCTAGCAGTCAATTTTCCTGCCTGATCTGCTTGTTACCGCTCTTGAGCATGGTGAAAATGTCTTTGCTGATGGTTCAGCTGATTTTACCCTCATACTCATTCCACTTATTCCTGCTGATCTGTTACACATCTTTACCTTGCCTACTTATTCAGCTATTGTTTGAGGTTATTTGGCTAAACCGCTTTATTAAGCCAGGAGGCCCAAAGCAATTATCTAGATTACTCTGGTTGCCAATATGTGATAAAAGAGGGTACACTCTGTCTAATTCTTGAAAGCCTATGTCCTGGTGTGCACTCTATGTTCTCTTCCAGTTTTACTGACTCTTGTTTTACAGGCCTCTGCAGCCCCTGAAGACAGCCTACTGAGCATCCCAATCCCGCTCTCTCTGCCTGGATAGCGCCATTCTTTGCCCCAAGGGACCTACAGTCCAGCCTAAAGCCTGTTGTCTAAAGTCTGCCATCCATTTATCATGCATCAATTTCATGGCATGTCTCATGTTGCACGAAAGGGGGTAATTAAGTGTGCAGAAAGTTTTTGTGTGTTGGGTATCAGAAAAACAGTAATAAACAACACTGCTGAACTTTTATTAATTATTAATTTTATTAATTAATCAAATTTTTTAAATAATTAAATGTTTAATAAATTTTAAGTAATTTTAATTTTATTAGTTTGATTAATTTATGTTAAAAAACCTGTTTAACGAATCTCTATGAATTTCGAATTGTGAAATGCTTGTTATGCTTTCTCCTGCAGATCAGCTTAGATGTTTTTGTATTAACCAGTTTTAGCTACTTTTGGTGACATGTCTTCCTATGCACCCTCACAGTCTGGAATTTTCCACCGCCCATTGTTTAGTACAAAAGCGATGTCCTAACTCAATAAATCACACTGCTTTTGATGGTACATCTGGCGTGGCGTATACGTCATTAAATGCTGTCTCCTGAGCTCAGTGAGTTCAATGTGGCCGGCAGACCTCTAATCCAGACTCTGACCCTTGGGTCAATATTACTAGAATCCTGTTTTATCCTGTTTTAAAAGACATCCCAGTCCAGTGTGTGGTCCTAATGTTTTGTGTAATCAATGTTTGTTTGTTTGTTTTTTAGGATTTTAATGTCATGTTTTACACTCTTGGTTACATTTATGACAGGAACAGTAGTTACTCATTACACAAGGTTCATCAGTTCACAAGGTTATATCAAACACAGTCATGGACAATTTTTAGTGTCTCCAATTCACCTCACATGCATGTCTTTGGATTGTGGGAGGAAACCGGAGCACCCGGAGTAAACCCACGAGGACACAGGGAGAACATGCAAACTCCACACAGAAAGGACCCGGACCGCCCCACCTGGGGATCGAACCCAGGACCTTCTTGCTCTGAGGCGACAGTGCTACCCACTTAGCCACCGTGCCACCCCTCATGTATGTAACAGTCCTTTTATTTTATTTTCATAAATGGCTTTAAGTGTTAGCCCTTTTTATATTTCAGTTATATAGTTGTGAATCAGTATTGTCAGCTTCTAGCATGAAAATGGTTTCTTGGTCAAAAAAGATCTAGCCAAAATTTTGTTGGCCTATATGAGCACCCAGAACAGACTAGTTCCAATTTCTCTAGCAACACATATTCCCAAACTGTGTCTTTTTTCATTTCACGAGTTTTGAGGTAAAGAGTTTGAGGCCTGAAATGCACTGGGGTTCCCCAGCACTGTCCTAATCTTTTTTGGCTTTTGTCTTGAGTGTGTTTAGAGTCTTTATTTGGCAGAAAATACTGGAATCCCTGTTTAAATTCAGCCGCCTAGCCAAACATGACATCTTATTTAAAGCTTAAAGAGTGAGAATTATCTGTGCCAAGCAATTTCACAGTAATTTGCAAAAAATAAACCTTGGATCTGGAAAGAGAGTGATATAATCTGACTGCAAGGAAATGTTACTGATGCTAAAGCTTAGGGTTTCTGCACTAAGAGGCAGAGCTCATACAGAAATAAACTACTAATGCTAAAAGCTTGTCCATGAGACTTTATATATTTACTGTATGCAAGAAGCATTTTATTTTGCTGCTCTGCATAATGCACAACTATAGACAGCTTAATGTAGCCATTATATATATATACAGTATATATATATATATATATATATATATATATATATATATATATATACTGTATATATATACACACACACAGGTGCTGGTCATAAAATTAGAATATCATGAAAAAGTTGATTTATTTCAGTAATTCCATTCAAACAGTGAAACTTGTATATTATATTCATTCATTACACACAGACTGATTGTTTCAAATGTTTATTTCTTTTAATGTTGATGATTATAACTGACAACTAATGAAAACCCCAAATTCAGTATATCAGAAAATTAGAATATTACTTAAGACCAATACAAAAAAAAGGATTTTTAGAAATGTTGGCCAACTGAAAAGTATGAACATGAAAGGTATGAGCATGTACAGCACTCAATACTTATTGGGGCTCCTTTTGCCTGGATTACTGCAGCAATGCGGCGTGGCATGGAGTCCATCAGTCTGTGGCACTGCTCAGGTGTTATGAGAGCCCAGGTTGCTCTGATAGTGGCCTTCAGCTCTTCTGAATTGTTGGGTCTGGCGTATCGCATCTTTTTCTTCACAACACCCCATAGATTTTCTATGGGGTTAAGGTCAGGCGAGTTTGCTGGCCAATTAAGAACAGGGATACCATGGTCCTTAAACCAGGTACTGTGTGCAGGTGCCAAGTCCTGTTGGAAAATGAAATCTGCATCTCCACAAAGTTGGTCAGCAGCAGGAAGCATGAAGTGCTCTAAAACTTCCTGGTAGACGGCTGCGTTGACCTTGGACCTCAGAAAACACAGTGGACCAACACCAGCAGATGACATGGCACTCCAAACCATCACTGACTGTGGAAACTTTACACTGGACCTCAAGCAACGTGGATTCTGTGCCTCTCCTCTCTTCCTCCAGACTCTGGGACCTTGATTTCCAAAGGTAATGCAAAATTTACTTTCATCAGAGAACATAACTTTGGACCACTCAGCAGCCTTTTTGTCTTTAGCCCAGGCGAGACGCTTCTGACGCTGTCTCTTGTTCAAGAGTGGCTTGGCACAAAGAATGCGACAGCTGAAACCCATGTCTGGCATACGTCTGTGCGTGGTGGTTCTTGAAGCACTGACTCCAGCTGCAGTCCACTCTTTGTGAATCTACCCCACATTTTTGAATGGGTTTTGTTTCACAATCCTCTCCAGGGTGCGGTTATCCCTATTGCTTGTACACTTTTTTCTACCACATCTTTTCCTTCCCTTCGCCTCTCTGTTAATGTGCTTGGACACAGAGCTCTGTGAACAGCCAGCCTCTTTAGAATGACCTTTTGTGTCTTGCCCTCCTTGTGCAAGGTGTCAATGGTCGTCTTTTGGACAACTGTCAAGTCAGCAGTCTTCCCCATGATTGTGTAGCCTACAGAACTAGACTGAGAGACCATTTAAAGGCCTTTGCAGGTGTTTTGAGTTAATTAGCTGATTAGAGTGTGGCACCAGGTGTCTTCAATATTGTACCTTGTCACAATATTCTAATTTTCTGAGATACTGAATTTGGGGTTTTCATTAGTTGTCAGTTATAATCATCAACATTAAAAGAAATAAACATTTGAAATACAGGTATATCAGTCTGTGTGTAATGAATGAAAATAATATACAAGTTTCACTTTTTGAATGGAATTACTGAAATAAATCAACTTTTTCATGATTTTCTAATTTTATGACCAGCACCTGTATATATATTAGGGCTGTCAAACGATTAAAATTTTTAATCGCAATTAATCTCAGAATTTCATATAGTTAATCGCGATTAATCGCATTAAAAAAAAATCTGTGTAAATGTTATAGAAAACAAGGATTTTTAAGTGAAATGTTACAATTAAAATGGTGAACACATTTTATGCTAAATGTACTTATGTTGAAAACTGCTGGGACAAGAGAAAACTGTAAGGGAGTTTTATTCACTCACATACTAGGCAGTAATACTATCCAGCAGAGACCCTTGACTTCGTATATATGTCAGATTGTAGGTTAAAATTTCTCCATCAGCAAACACTGTAGATCAGCGGTGCTTCAGGTGGGATAAGGCGTAGTTATTGTAACAGACTTTTCTGTGGTTGTATCGTGACAATGGTTTGATAGACGTTTCTACACGAAGTGAGTGTGTTTTGACCCTTTGGGGCTTCCATAGTTCATGGAATAGCATGCTTGGCTAACGACTCTACCAGAACCGAGAGCCCGCTGGGGGCTCGCCCTCCCGCCTCACTGGGTTAGTGAGGAAACGATAAGAGTAGTGGTATTTCACTGGCGGCACCCGACGAGCGGGGCCTCCCACTTATTCTACACCCCTCATGTCTCTTCACAGTGCCAGACTAGAGTCAAGCTCAACAGGGTCTTCTTTCCCCGCTGATTCTGCCAAGCCCGTTCCCTTGGCTGTGGTTTCGCTAGATAGTAGGTAGGGACAGTGGGAATCTCGTTCATCCATTCATGCGCGTCACTAATTAGATGACGAGGCATTTGGCTACCTTAAGAGAGTCATAGTTACTCCCGCCGTTTACCCGCGCTTCATTGAATTTCTTCACTTTTACATTCAGAGCACTGGGCAGAAATCACATCGCGTCAACACCCGCCGCGAGCCTTCGCGATGCTTTGTTTTAATTAAACAGTCGGATTCCCCTTGTCCGCACCAGTTCTAAGCCGGCTGGTTCTATTTGGGTGGTGGGTCATTC
Organism: Trichomycterus rosablanca; assembly: GCF_030014385.1. Taxonomy (NCBI): domain Eukaryota; kingdom Metazoa; phylum Chordata; class Actinopteri; order Siluriformes; family Trichomycteridae; genus Trichomycterus; species Trichomycterus rosablanca. Next base: position 15,921,631 of record NC_085995.1, read on the forward strand.
TCAGCACTGCAATTACACTGACATGGTGGTGGTGTGTTAGTGTGTGTTGTGCTGGTGTGAGTGGATAAGACACAGCAATGCTGATGGAGTTTTTAAACACCTCACTGTCACAGCTGGACTGAGAATAGTCCACCAACCAAAAATATCCAGCCAACAGTGCCCGGTGGGCAGCGTCCTCTGACCACTGATGAAGGTATAGAAGATGGCCAACTCAAACAGCAGCAATAGATGAGCGATCGTCTCTGACTTTACATCTACAAGGTGGAACAACTAGGTAGGAGTGTCTACTAGAGTGGACAGTGAGTGGACACAGTATTTAAAAACTCCAGCAGTGCTGCTGTGTCGGATCCACTCATACCAGCACACCACCACCATGTCATTGTCACTGCAGAGCTGAGAATCATCCACTACCTAAATAATACCTGCTCTGTGGGGGTTCTGACCATTGAAGAACAGGGTGAAAGCAGGCTAATGCCTCCAGATCTTGATGCCTACTGTTTAATATGGTAAAGGGACTATGATGTTGTAGGGCTGTTTTTCCTCCAATTGACCTAGGAACCTCATTTGAGTAAATGGCGTCAAAAACTCCATGAAATACCAGGATATTTTAAATCAAAATCTTCTTGTCTCTGGCAAGAAATTAAAACAGTCATCCATTGTTTTAAACCATATGTCCAGATCAACAAAACATGGTTTACTGAACAAAAAGTGACATCTCAGTGCCCTAATCTAAACAGTATAAAAACCAGAGGGGTGAATGAAAGATAGAAGTGCACAAAAGAGGATGTAAAAAGGAATTAGGTGCAAGATCAAGCTAATTCAGCAAAAGTTAATCTTTTTTATAATTCAACTTTACCAGGGGTCGCCAATAATTGTAGAGTGGATTGTATGTCACACACACCAATTAAAATAAAAGGCATGTAAGAAATGCATGTTATACTGTATGTCACTATTACCATATTGCACACATTACTTTGAACGGTGGCTAACATAAAAAAATTCTCATTTTTATTTTTTTATTTTTTTTATTAATAAAATGCACAGTCATATATTAACTTTACTGTTTGAATTCTGTGATTTAAATTCTATTTTAAAAAATTTACAGACATTAAACATTTGGCCTGATCTCTCATTATTGATCTTCATCTCTCATTATACTGTAGATCTAAAATCTATTTTGTGATTTCCAGTGAGAACAAGCTTATTAGAATTTATATTGTCTAAATTTAATTGCAGTATTTGTTTTTAAATACAATTAAAATCTAAGAAATGTTCTCTGACTAACATTACCTTTAAGATTTAGATTTACAACACTAATAATCTTTTATTTCTTGGAGCAAAAAAACAATAACAATTTTAAAAATCTACAAATACCTTTGTAGAAAGAAATAATGAGTTTAGTACTCTTAAAAGAAACAGAACCAAGCTTCATACACTTTATGAGCTTGGAAATTTGTTTCAAACTGTCATCAAAGTGACCTGCCATGGTGCAGTGCATAAAGCTCAGATTAACCCACACTTTTGAGAGGCAGTGATCCACATGCTGAGGTTTTTTTAAAACAGGTTCTCACCTGTCTACATTAGACTTTTAATCCAGATTTCACATACTGCAATGATCAAGCTTTGTTCTGATCATTTGGGGTTTCTTTGGCTTTGGAAATCCCCATAAAGCGATGTGTGTTTTGGCTTTGGGTGTAGTCTGATTGCACTGTCATGGCTGAGCCCGGTGCTGATGTGATAGTGTGCCGAGGCCTGTTTGAACACATTACTACACTCACTGTAGTAAACTAAGAAGCTATGATTTGCTGTTTGATGATCCAAAGATGTGAAGACTTTGTGGTCATTGGCTGATTCTCGATACTCAACATTCGCCATCCAGTTCAGTTAAGAACAGTTCAACCACAAATAAAATGTACATATGACTACCACTAGCATTGTGCAAACTGTATGCTTCAGTAATAACTCTCTTCAAAACAGTGTTTAACAAGTAAGATAATTAAGATAAACAATTTTATAATTAAAATTCCATACATGATTAAAGTCATATACAACCCGTGGTGGAAAAATCTTTGTAAATAAGACAAGGAACACCTGATTAAGCAAGGAAGGTTTATTCACACTGCGCAGTGTGTTCACTGAAATTGAGCATTGAACCAAGAGTTTCATTTGCACATGGTATTTATACAGACAGTCCACTTCTTCCATTTAATGCTTTGTAATGGCCAGTGATAGCTCAGTGGTTAAGGTACTGGACTAGTAAACAGAAGGTTGCCGGTTCAAGCCCCGCCACCACCAAGTTGCCACTGTTGGGTCCCAGAGCAAGGCCCTTAACCCTAAATTGCTCATCGTGTTCCGCTCACTGTGTAAGTCGCTTTGGATAAAAGCGTCTGCTAAATGCTGAAAATGTAAATGTAATGTTGTCATTCCTTCTCACAACACTTCTGCCACCAATGATACCAAGCAGGGAAGTGTTTCAGGTGTTATTTTGTCCCATTCATCCTTTAACGAAATCTTATGATGTATAACAATAAGACAGATGCTCCTCTATTGGATTTTTCGAGTTCCATTTCTTTCAATAAAGATCTGGAATACTAATTTCATCTGACCACAATACTCGTTTCCACCGTGTGATGGTCCAAACTAGAAGGCTTTGAAACCAGAGAACTTGACGCTGCTTTCAGACAAGGTTAACTAAAGCTAATGTTTTGCTAAGTTTTAAGAGGCATTTGTGAATGCTTGACAAATGTTTGCCAAAGTAATTGCCTGTGGTGTTACATCAGCTATTGAATTGATTTAAAAGCTTTTAAAAACTATAACTAATATTTTAATTCACTTATATGATAGTTATTAAATCAGTTTGTATTTTACACTGATACCATATAAACAGACAATAATTTGGCTCATGTCAAACAAACACAGAAGGTGAAAACTGTATAAACAAAATAATTCAGTCATTCATTACCTGTTTTACCACTGCTTGATCTGGGTAGAGGTCCCAGTGGGTTGGATTAATTGGGCAAAAGGCAAGAAACCCCAACACCTCGGTCCTCAGTCCGTCAAATGACAGACACAAACACACACACACTCAGTTTTTAGTTGCTACAAATGTCTTGTGGGAAGAAACGGGTGCATGGTAACACAGGAAAAGCATGGCCAGAATTGATTTCAGCAATAAAATAATAATAATGAATGAGCTAAAATAATAATGTCACGAGTACTCTTTTAGATTTATCATTTTTACTTAAAAATTGTGGTTTCCTTTGCTCAAGCATAACTTTTGGGCTACATAACAAGGTCAAAGTTACAAGTGTTTAGTGTGCAATTAACTACAACAACAAATTAATCAGTATTTTAAACAACATTTAAACAGTATTTTTAACATGTTTGGGTCTACTGACAAACACTTGTTATACATTTATATCTGTCACTTTGTGACAAAGGGGGTCAACAGTCATTTGTATTTATATTCGTGGCATTTAGCATTCACTGAAATCTAAAGCAACTTACAATTGTGGCACAGTATATAATGTAAGTAATTAAGATTTGTGATGGCAGAGTGTGTCAGTTTTAACTGCTGTATTAAAATGGTTTAATGGCCTTTTTTCCCTTTATGTCTGCATGGGTTTCTTCAAGGTAGTCTGGTTTTCTTCTCCTGAAACCTGATTTCTGGACAATGATAATGATGAATTATTGACTACAAGTTATTATTAATTATTAATAGATGACATTCATTACATATGAATGTGCTCACAGATAGACTATATAGCCAAAAGTGGACACCTGAACTCAACATATTAAAATAAAAATTTAAATATTAAATTAACTAAAATACAATATGTATATGTATATATATATATATATATATATATATATATATATATATATAATATATATTATATTATATATATATATATATATATATATATATCACATTGTAGGATTTTTAAAGAATTTATTTGTAAATTATGGTGGAAAATAAGTATTTGGTAACCCACAAACAAGCAAGATTTCTGGCTCTCACAGACCTGTAACTTCTTCTTTAAGAAGCTCTTCTGTCCTCCACTCGTTACCTGTATTAATGGCACCTGTTTGATCTCGTTATCTGTATAAAAGACACCTGTCCACAGCCTCAAACAGTCAGACTCCAAACTCAACCATGGCCAAGACCAAAGAGCTGTCGAAGGACACCAGGAAGAAAATTGTAGACCTGCTAAATCAACTGTGGGAGCAATTGTAAGAAAATGGAAGACATACAAAACCATTGATAATCTCCCTCGATCTGGGGCCCCACGCAAGATCTCATCCCGTGGGGTCAAAATGATCATGAGAACGGTGAGCAAAAATCCCAGAACTACACGGAGGGACCTGATGAATGACCTGCAGAGAGCTGGGACCAAAGTAACAAAGGCTACCATCAGTAACACACTACGCCGAGAGGGACTCAAATCCTGCAGTGCCAGGCGTGTCCCCCTGCTTAAGCCAGTACATGTCCAGGCCCATCTGAAGTTTGCCAAAGAGCATATGGATGATCCAGAAGAGGATTGGGAGAATATCATGTGGTCAGATGAAACCAAAATGGAACTTTTTGGTAAAAACTCAACTCGTCGTGTTTGGAGGAAGAAGAATGCTGAGTTGCATCCCAAGAACACCATACCTACTGTGAAGCATGGGGGTGGAAACATCATGCTTTGGGGCTGTTTTTCTGCAAAGGGGACAGGACGACTGATCCGTGTTAAGGGAAGAATGAACGGGCCATGTATCGTGAGATTTTAAGCCAAAACCTCCTTCCATCAGTGAGAGCATTGAAGATGGAATGTGGCTGGGTCTTCCAGCATGACAATGATCCCAAACACACCGCTCGGGCAACGAAGGAGTGGCTCCGTAAAAAAGCATTTCAAGATCCTGGAGTGGCCTAGCCAGTCTCCAGACCTCAACCCCATTGAAAATTTGTGGAGGGAGTTGAAAGTCCGTGTTGCCCAGCGATAGCCCCAATACATCACTGCTCTAGAGGAGATCTGCATGGAGGAATGGGCCAAAATACCAGCTACAGTGTGTGCAAACCTGGTGAAGACTTACAGGAAACGTTTGACCTCTGTCATTGCCAACAAAGGTCATAATACAAAGTATTGAGTTGAACTTTTGTTATTGACCAAATATTTATTTTCCACCATAATTTACAAATAAATTCTTTAAAAATCCTACAATGTATATATATATATACAGTGTATCACAAAAGTGAGTACACCCCTCACATTTCTGCAGATATTTAAGTATATCTTTTCATGGGACAACACTGACAAAATGACACTTTGACACAATGAAAAGTAGTCTGTGTGCAGCTTATATAACAGTGTAAATTTATTCTTTCCTCAAAATAACTCAATATACAGCCATTAATGTCTAAACCACCGGCAACAAAAGTGAGTACACCCCTTAGTGAAAGTTCCTGAAGTGTCAATATTTTGTGTGGCCACCATTATTTCCCAGAACTGCCTTAACTCTCCTGGGCATGGAGTTTACCAGAGCTTCACAGGTAGCCACTGGAATGCTTTTCCACTCCTCCATGACGACATCACGGAGCTGGTGGATATTCGAGACTTTGCGCTCCTCCACCTTTCGCTTGAGGATGCCCCAAAGATGTTCTATTGGGTTTAGGTCTGGAGACATGCTTGGCCAGTCCATCACCTTTACCCTCAGCCTCTTCAATAAAGCAGTGGTCGTCTTAGAGGTGTGTTTGGGGTCATTATCATGCTGGAACACTGCCCTGCGACCCAGTTTCCGGAGGTAGGGGATCATGCTCTGCTTCAGTATTTCACAGTACATATTGGAGTTCATGTGTCCCTCAATGAAATGTAACTCCCCAACACCTGCTGCACTCATGCAGCCCCAGACCATGGTATTCCCACCACCATGCTTGACTGTAGGCATGACACACTTATCTTTGTACTCCTCACCTGATTGCCGCCACACATGCTTGAGACCATCTGAACCAAACAAATTAATCTTGGTCTCATCAGACCATAGGACATGGTTCCAGTAATCCATGTCCTTTGTTGACATGTCTTCAGCAAACTGTTTGCGGGCTTTCTTGTGTAGAGACTTCAGAAGAGGCTTCCTTCTGGGGTGACAGCCATGCAGACCAATTTGATGTAGTGTGCGGCGTATGGTCTGAGCACTGACAGGCTGACCCCGCACCTTTTCAATCTCTGCAGCAATGCTGACAGCACTCCTGCGCCTATCTTTCAAAGACAGCAGTTGGATGTGACGCTGAGCACGTGCACTCAGCTTCTTTGGACGACCAACGCGAGGTCTGTTCTGAGTGGACCCTGCTCTTTTAAAACGCTGGATGATCTTGGCCACTGTGCTGCAGCTCAGTTTCAGGGTGTTGGCAATCTTCTTGTAGCCTTGGCCATCTTCATGTAGCGCAACAATTCGTCTTTTAAGATCCTCAGAGAGTTCTTTGCCATGAGGTGCCATGTTGGAACTTTCAGTGACCAGTATGAGAGAGTGTGAGAGCTGTACTACTAAATTGAACACACCTGCTCCCTATGCACACCTGAGACCTAGTAACACTAACAAATCACATGACATTTTGGAGGTAAAATGACAAGCAGTGCTCAATTTGGACATTTAGGGGTGTAGTCTGTTAGGGGTGTACTCACTTTTGTTGCCGGTGGTTTAGACATTAATGGCTGTATATTGAGTTATTTTGAGGGAAGAATAAATTTACACTGTTATATAAGCTGCACACAGACTACTTTTCATTGTGTCAAAGTGTCATTTTGTCAGTGTTGTCCCATGAAAAGATATACTTAAATATCTGCAGAAATGTGAGGGGTGTACTCACTTTTGTGATACACTGTATATATATATATATACACATAATATACATATATATACTGTATATATATACATACATAATATAATTTTTTTGTTTTTTGCCATTTTCAGGGCCTTTTCATGCCACGTTCATGACACAGAACATAGGGTGTTATTAGAGCTGATTCTTTTTTACTTATGTGCAAGTGAAATAGAGATGAAATGCCAAAAATATAGCAATAAAACCTTCCCCAGAATTTCAGATTTAAGGTCAGTTATTTCTAACACAGTGATTTATAAGCCATACTTGCACCTGACAGAGTCATATGGAGAAGACATGCATGCTGGTGTGTTTTGAGGTCTGAGACAAGCAGAGATTTATCACAGTATCATTGAAGCCAAGCTTCACTGTCATAAAATTCTGTGATAGTTTCTTTCAGGTTGCATTTTTTATGCTTTTTTTAAATCTTCATTCTGGGAATGAAGCTGTAATTCACAGTGCTGTGGCAATGTTACAAAGCTTTAATCCTGCTCCCCCGAAAGCATGAAAAACGAGCTGGTGGCTGCTGCTTGGTAAGTAGGTAGCTTTCATATTTAAAACCAAAGGTCTAGCAGAGTGTTAAGGTTCTTTCTTTGTTTGGAGTCACATGTAGGATTTGGACAGAGAAAAGCCCAATACACTAAACCAGTGGTTCTCAAACTGTGGTACGCGTACCACTGGTGGTACGTGAAGCAGCATAAGGTGGTACGCCAGATAATCTCGGAAAAGTAATTACATGCACCGAAAAAAATAAGTAATTTAATAATTATAAATAAAATAAAAAAAATAAAAAATTTGGAAATTACTAATAAAATCTGTTTCAAAGTTCTTATAATTCTGTTTTAATAAAATCAGTTTAATTAAAACGAATGTGTTTTTAAAAATATTCGGGGCTACGCAGCCACTGTACTTCATTACGTCTATACTTCACGTTCGCGGTTTCCATCTCGAAATTTCAGAAAAGTTATCAGTAAAGTTATCAGTAGGTCTCTCGCTTTTATCAGAGCAGATCTGCGTTTGAATCTCACTGATCTCGTTCCTGACATCACGAGGCTGCTCCGCTAAACAGGCGCACTCACTGAAATGGTCAGTGGTAAATGCAGATATACTAGTGATGAGTCGTTCGCGAACGATCCGATTCTATTGAACGGATCTTTGAAATGAACGAAAGGAACCGAGTCTCTTATTTCTGCGCAGTTCTAGACTGTAATCCACCCATTCAGCTTCACATCAGTAGAGGGAATTAATCGTAAATTGTAATAAGAGCTGTTTATTGTCGATATTCAAATCCGAAACACTTTAAGTATCACGGAGAGCAAATAATTGAGAAATAAACTATAAACTTGTTTAATTGTGTTAAATCTGATTATTTCATGGCGCTTATGTTTTAAAGCAGAAACAAACACAGTCACATCTCTGCACAAGAGAGGATTGTTCTAAAACTTAATGCGATGCAATCACAGTACGTCTCTTCTCTGTAGTTTTTTTTCTCGTTTAAGTGTTGTTTGAATTAGGAATACATTTAAGGCAAGGTAGCAAAATTTGATATTAATATCGGGGGTGTCTTATAGTTTACCCAGTAGCGCCTCCCGAAGAACGAAGAGCCATTTCTTTGAACGGCTCTTTAAAAGGAACCGAGCCAAAAGATCCGGCTCCCTACAAGAAGCCATAATTCCCACCACTAATATATACACACACACCTAATTAATGTGTGCCATATGTGGTTCTGTGATGAGAAACATAGGTGGTACTTGGAAGTTTTGGTTTGATAATGGGTGGTACTTGGTCTAAAAAGTTTGAGAACCACTGCACTAAACATTTTAGCTTGCTTTTACCCACGCAATTATAAATCTTGTCTGCCAGCTTAGCTATGCTTTAGCTCCATCATGTGGCATTCTTTACTATTGTTTTTTGTTTTTAAACTGGAGAATATTTTTATTTATTTATTATTTTTTACTTTTATTAATTATTTTGCCGCAACAGGTTGAGGAACGCACTTTCCTGATCTGGTATGACTGTGTCCCTTTGCATACAGCAATGTTATTAAAGGTTTAATAAGTTTGGTAAGAAGGAACTTTGGTGGCTACTGAACACTCTAGGAAGAAATCGGAAAATTAATTGCCGGCCAAATTTCAACAGACACACCTCAAAATGTTGTGGAAAGCCTAACCAGAACAAAGTATGCTGTGAGATCTGCAAAATGAGGGCCAACATTGTTTACAATTTCCACGTATTCTGTATACATCCGTCTATTATGTTCAAAGCACCTTAATCTGTATATAATGTCTATAGCACTCCCATACTACTGCCCGTATCCTGTAAATAATGTATACCAAATATATATATATATATATATATATATATACAGTGTATCACAAAAGTGAGTACACCCCAAAGTTGCTGCCTTAACCCTCCTGGGCATGGAATTCACCAGAGCTGCACAGGTTGCTACTGGAATCCTCTTCCACTCCTCCATGATGACATCACGGAGCTGGTGGATGTTAGACACCTTGAACTCCTCCACCTTCCACTTGAGGATGCGCCACAGGTGCTCAATTGGGTTTAGTCCATCACCTTTACCTTCAGCTTCCTCAGCAAGGCAGTTGTCATCTTGGAGGTTGTGTTTGGGGTCGTTATCCTGTTGGAAAACTGCCATGAGGCCCAGTTTTCGAAGGGAGGGGATCATGCTCTGTTTCAGAATGTCACAGTACATGTTGGAATTCATGTTTCCCTCAATGAACTGCAGCTCCCCAGTGCCAGCAACACTCATGCAGCCCAAGACCATGATGCTACCACCACCATGCTTGACTGTAGGCAAGATACAGTTGTCTTGGTACTTCTCACCAGGGCGCCGCCACACATGCTGGACACCATCTGAGCCAAACAAGTTTATCTTGGTCTCGTCAGACCACAGGGCATTCCAGTAATCCATGTTCTTGGACTGCTTGTCTTCAGCAAACTGTTTGCTGGCTTTCTTGTGCGTCAGCTTCCTTCTGGGATGACGACCATGCAGACCGAGTTGATGCAGTGTGCGGTGTATGGTCTGAGCACTGACAGGCTGACCTCCCACGTCTTCAACCTCTGCAGCAATGCTGGCAGCACTCATGTGTCTATTTTTTAAAGCCAACCTCTGGATATGACGCCGAACACGTGGACTCAACTTCTTTGGTCGACCCTGGCGAAGCCTGTTCCGAGTGGAACCTGTCCTGGAAAACCGCTGTATGACCTTGGCCACCATGCTGTAGCTCAGTTTCAGGGTGTTAGCAATCTTCTTATAGCCCAGGCCATCTTTGTGGAGAGCAACAATTCTATTTCTCACATCCTCAGAGAGTTCTTTGCCATGAGGTGCCATGTTGAATATCCAGTGGCCAGTATGAGAGAATTGTACACAAAACACCAAATTTAACAGCCCTGCTCCCCATTTACACCTGGGACCTTGACACATGACACCAGGGAGGGACAACGACACATTTGGGCACAATTTGGACATGTTCACTGTGGGGTGTACTCACTTATGTTGCCAGCTATTTAGACATTAATGGCTGTGTGTTGAGTTATTTTCAGAAGACAGTGAATCTACACTGCTATACAAGCTGTACACTGACTACTCTAAGTTATATCCAAGTTTTATGTCTATAGTGTTGTCCCATGAAAAGATATAATGAAATATTTGCAGAAATGTGAGGGGTGTACTCACTTTTGTGATACACTGTACAGTATATACACCATGTATATGCACCAATGTTCCTATGTATACAATAAATATGTATACCATAGATACCATACATCATGCACTTGCTGCTTATTGCACTTCTGGTTAGATGCTAAACTGCATTTCATTGCCTTGTACGTGTGTAATGACAGTAAAGTTGAATCTAATCTAATCTAAAATTTTCAAAGATTATTTGTCTCAAACTTACAAAAATTGCAAAATTACCATGCCAACTCATTCAAATTGATGAAAAATTAAAGTCATGTCAACAATCTAAAAGAATCATAAATCTGTAGAAAACAATCCACCAAAAGGTCTAATCATAGCACAAGCTCAGTTCAGCCCATCATAAAAGAGAAGATAAATATGAAATCAAATTTACACTGGGCCAGACTTGTTGAGCTAAAGTAAGTAGGACTTAAATAAAGAGCCATTTGAGCCCCCTTTTTTTCATATGGTCTTTACTAAGAAAATGATTTTAAAAAATAGAGTTCCTCTGCAAATTGATTCCCAGGTTGTGCCATTCATACTTAAGGGCTCTGTATTCCATAATTTTCTGTTATCTGACAGACCTGAACCAATATTTACTCTCACAATCTCTTTTCCAGACCTCCCTTGGTGCTTCTCACCATCTTGTATCCTCCTTTTGTACTTCCTCTAAATATTTAATCATAATTACACAGTTCACTGTCGTCAACCAAAACAGAGCACTCAGCTCTAGAGTATTATGTGAATGTTCCTGTTGTCATTTCTATGTTTATCTGTCACACAAAGACAGCTTTTGTCATTCAACCGTTTTAATACTCACTATATCTCGTAATATCACATGAATACCTCTATTAGTACTTGCGGTTAGCTATGATTCACAGGCAATTTGCGGCATATGAATTAGCACTGAAACTTTGGGTGGAGACTTGGAGGCATCCATTAATAAGGCCCCACCACAGACAAGTTGTCAGCTGGCCACCCACGTACTCTATGTCAAACATTGCAGCTACTCTGTAGTTCTGTACTATTGCCAAAGTGGCAGAAATTGACGTCTAGTCCACAGATGACAAGTTTGATTTTTTACTGTTTATTGCTGAATCATGTCTAGCTGCTTCAAACTGTAAGTTGCCCCTAACTGTTTTATGATTGACACCAGCCGTGGTGGGTGTTTTAGGCACTGGGTCTCCTCAGGTGAGCCTTGGGGAGTTTGTGATGAAGTAAAGAGGCCTGTTGGGGCAGATTTTCGGGTGGGAACTGAGAGACTGGATTATAATCTAAATCCCCCTGAGCTTTTCACAGAATGGGTGGCAAACTCAGCCAAAGAGTCTTGGCTGTCAAAAACTATGATCACTTGTGAGTTTGTTTTTCTGTTAGCAGTGAAATCCCAGACAAAATTATCGGTCTAAAGGTCTACCTACTATTAGATTACTTAAGATTTTATACAAATAAGCCACGATTAATACTTCAAGCTCTGTCAAAGCTTCTGGCAGAACACGCATAGTGCTGAATTTAGAAAACAAATAAAATAATAATAATAATAATTGAACAATGATAATCTGTACCACAAAAGCCAAAAAGTAACAGTGCACACCATCCTAGAGACCCGAAACAGTTATCCAGGGGAATTTTAGCTAATCCAGCTAATAAATCATGAGAATAAAGTAGCATGGAGATTTGTGTCTAGCAAGTGTCCTTGTACTTAGCTTTACTCAAGCTCCGATTAGGCTTTTTCTGATATCACTGACATAAGCTAGGCTTTTTGTGCTGAGCTCCTGAGGACCCGCTAAAGCTGTAATCAGAGAAAGGATGTGGGCTATGTTTATCTTCTATGACACTAACCCCTGGACCACACAAATTAAACCTCCTTCACAAATACAACGCCATTCAGAAACCTTTCATGTCCTCATCGGCTTTTAGTTTGCAGTGGGGTCCCCAGCAGTGGATTACCACTGATCTCTTAGCCTTTGCACTCTTCTCTCACTAATAATACTGAATATTCACACAACCTCTACTGCCATTTTAAGAATTGCAATTGGGATTAGCTTTGCACTGCATGTTAGTTGTCCAAATATCTGCTTTGCAAAATCAATTCTGTCAGCCTGGGCTAATAATTGTGATGGTTTTAAGCTAAAAGTCAGGAGTGATCTAGTAAATCTAGTTTAATTTAGTTACCAGAACACACTGACAAGTGTGTATGCAAGCTAAAAAAAAAGTGTGTAGCCCCGTACACTATTTTTTTTAGCATTTTGTCTTAGATAGCAAGTTTAATATAGTATATTGATTTAAATAGAATTAACTGACTCTGTAGATAATGAAGAGCTGTGTAAGAAATCGGTAAAATCAGCTACTTATGGTTTCTTTAAGGATAAATATGTCTTTAAGGGATCTATTAATAATGTTGAGATATTCATGGATCAGCTACTTAAGCTGCACAATGAAGCCTTTACAAAAAAGTACATTCTTGCTTGTTAAATAACTGGCAAAAATTATAAGTAAATATTTTTTTTAATTTCAGGCTGTATGTAAAACTTATTTCAGACTTCTCCAAAAACTTGTGGCTGTAATAATTGTACAAGAGGACTAATAGTGAACTAAAATATATTTGGTTTGAAAACTCTCTTTCTACGATGGTGACAATAATTTATGAAAAAAAGAGTATTTAAGGGGAAATATATTTTAATCAAACGTTGTTTTCTGCACAGCTTATAAAAAAAGCTAATATTTTAATAGTTTTCACTATGTCACTAAATACTTGTAAATCTTGGATTGGGCATGCATATAGTCCAGGTTACATTTTTAAAAGGTTGTATTTAGCATATATTTAGTTATAAATACCCCATTTTCAAAAAAGTTGGAACATTTGGTAAAATGTAATAAACAGAAGAATTTGTGATTTGTTAATTTTTTAAAAATCTTTATTTAACTGACAGATGATCAGCTTCATTGTAATTTGTAAATATAAACAAATTCAAATTTGATGCCTGCATCACACCTAAAATGGAACAGAGGCATGTTTAGCACTGTGTTTCATCAGCTTACTAATTATACTTTTTAATGATTTAGGAACTAAGGACACTTGTTGCAGTTTTGCAAGTGAATTTTTTCTCCATTATTTATTGTTAAGAGAATTCAGCTGCTTAATAGTCTGTTGTCGCCCATATCTGATTGTCCTCCTTGATGCACCATACAATTTCTATAGGAAACAGATCTGGACTAGCATGCATGTGCACAATGAGGCATGGCATTGTCTTGCAAAGTCTTGCACTACACAGACTGAGACTTCTCCTTAAATGTTTTCACAAAATTATGTATGGTGGATGGTAAAGAAAATAAATGACTTGTAATGTTGCGTTGAGAATTTCTTTTATGAAGTTTGGTACAAAATGTTAAGCACAGACCATCATTGCTTACAGAGATATTGGTGAATCCCCCTTATATATTCAACCATGATTCCCTCAGCTGTTACCAATTCACCTGCTTATTGTGAAATGTTTCAAAACACTGTAATTTTCTGCATTGGAAATTTTTTCGTAGTACTTTTGTCTGGTAAATAAAGATCCAACAGAATCAAAACTTATATATATATATATATATATATATATATATATATATGTATTGTATTATTTTTTATTTTATTTTACAAACCCCATTTCCAAAAAAGTTGGATTATATAAATATAACTTATAACTATATTTTAATCTATAATTTAATTATTAAGTTATACAACTCCAACTCCAGATAGTGTTTGTGTGTGTGTGTGTGTGTGTGTGTGTGTGTGTGTGTGTGTATACATTTACTTTATTGCTTTATTGTTTTTTATTGTTCTTTATTTTTGGTACACACATAATAATTACTCACACAAATAATGAAATGAAACTTTGCATAGCTATTTAAAATGTAAAAGAAATTAAAAAAAAAGAAATATATATATATATATATATATATATATATATATATATATATATATATATATATATATATATATATATATATATATTTCTTTTTTAACATATAATCATAGCTCACAAGGCAATGAAACTCCTCAATGCAAATCCCAGAGCAAGTGTGCTTAATTACATTTGTTAGTAATTCTAATATTTATTTGTGTCGTTATCCTGTAATTTAGTTTTGATGTTGTCAAAACAAGGTATATTTTAATACATGGAAAAATTACTGGGCTATCCATTTATTCCTTAATTAAAAAAATAAATAAATAAATAAAACAAAGGATAGTTTAGTATCCAAATAGATCTGATTCATAGACTATCCATGTATGGTAAAATTGAAGTAATCGTCTTTTAAGATATAGACAGTTTTATTACTGTTAAGAGTCAAACAGGCTATGTGTTCATTTAAATGAAACACAAAAAAATTTATTATGTGAGATGACAGCTAATTATTCTCAGAAAAGCAAAGAACAGCACTTGAGCAGAATAGGGAAAGGAAGAATTGCTGCTGGCATTGCATGTTTTCAGAAGGGGATCTAATGCAATTATGAGTGTTTGCTTAGACCATGTGTAGCCCCGTCTGCTGCTCCCTGCCACTGGCTGCCCAGGCTGGGTGGGATGAACGGAAAAAAAAGAAGAAAGAGGATGCCAGTATGACATTGTTTGTTTTTTGGGTTTAGCTCATCTCCCACTGCGGGATGCACAATCACAGACCCATACTAATTAAAATTGCTGTTTAAGCATTCTGGGATGAGGGGGGCTTGAAAATTAAAAGGATAGGTTTGAAGATGAAATAAAACTTTACTAGAATATATAAGACATAGAGAAAGGACTGGTGGAACATACATAATGTATGATGTGAGATAAGTAGCCCCTGTTTTGGTGTTTGTTTAAAGGATTAAAGATGGCTGCTTTATTATCAGACATCTGAGTTCTGCTTTTAGCCTGCTATTATTAGCATTGCTTTTCACAACAGGCCTGTCTAATTTACCTCATACTCAAATATTTTTGTTTTGACAAAAGGACAGGGTTTTTGAGTTTTCACACGAGCTAATCTCTCCATGAGGCACGGTCCTGCTATATGTGTGTATTCAGAGTGCCATGTGTGCCTACCCTCAGTTCAGATTTGGATTCTGCACCTAGGCTTGTTTGACTTTTTATATTTTGACTTTGACATTTTGTGCCTTTGTGTATTTAGTGGCTGAACTGATGATATTAAGCAAATGTGTAAAAACTTGTGTTTGCTCTGTGGGATTTAAAAGTGCAACCAAGACTAAAAAAGCTTTTTCACCACCAAAGGGGAAATATTTGATATGTATTAAGTGGAAAGGTATGCATTGAATACAAAGTCAGGGATACACAAACATGCTAACCTTAAGCAATTCACTACTTCTGTGGCTAAAAATATTACTTGCTTTTAATGTCTTATAACAATATATGTTTAACAGCAGTGTTTCTACAAGTAATGATTCTATAAGCTTAATTTGACTTTTCAATAGAGCAGAGATTGGTTACTCTGAATTGCCCTGGTGTGTCTAAGTCTTTTTTTTGCACTGCAGTAAATTGGTTACATTCAGAGCATTCTTCCCTTTAACCAAAAGTCTTTTTTTTACTTTGATGTTGTACTTCTAGTATAGGTGTCAATGTTGAAAACAGTGGTCAGTGTAAGCAGGCTCTTTATACAGACATGTCACAACAGTACTGTAGTTAGTAAACAGCTATTTAACATAATTATTTTTGCTAGTTAAAAGTAATTTATTCTACTAGTTAGTTGCTTAAATAATGAAAATAACAATTAAAAATTAACAAATGACATTTGACAAAATGTATGATTTACATTTCATCAGTGTGACTACGTAGACATGTAGATGAAATGTAGACCATACATAGAACGTGTGCGCATGACTGGCCTGCCAGCAGATCATATATGTTCCGTATTTAAAATGCATGATACATCATACAGAGGAGAATCAGATAACAAAGACATCTTGCTGTTGAGCAGCTGTAGTCTTGTATCAAGCAAGAAAGTTCTCAGTTGCTCAAAAATCGCAATTAATCAGAAAGGTAATCTAACACAGTGGCTTTGTTTAAGCTTTTTTAGAGTGTGTTGCAGAAATCGACTTCTTAAATTATTCGAGGCAGTGTATTAGACAAAAATATACTGAAAATACAACACAATCAGAAAGCTGAACACATTACTTTAGTGGGGAATCAACAATATATACATTTTAAATGTATGTTTTTCAATACAGATGAGGCTTAGAATCAAACAGCCCATAGTGTTGTAAGTAAATGCAGCAACTTAACAAAAGAAACGTGAATGACGTTGAAAACCTCAAGAGTTCCTGTGGTGTAACACTTATGCCATTGAGCAACCAAGCCTAAGGCCTGACTTAGCTGTGGGAGTTAGAGCTTATTGTCTGTAAATCTTTTTCACTGTTTCTCATTTGTGTAGGAGGAAGACAAAGCAGTTGTCCTGTCTGTGTTTTTCTCTCTTTTTTATTTAATAATTAATATTTTTGTAATTCACAACAAGTAAATCTGACATAGCATATTTGGTTAGCAGTTTTTTGTTGGATTGCTGCTGTACAGTAGAGACAAATTTTTATTAAAGACTATCACGTGAGCTGCAGGCGCCAAAGCCACTTAGAAACCAGACAGTGTGTGTTAACAAAGTAATTACATAATTGCCGTTCAAATATAAACACACACAGAGACACATAGACACACAAACAGTCTTTCCCACATACCTATTCTGTCTTTAGGTGGTGCTGGGTGGGTGTGGGTGATGTTTGCTATCTCACAGGCTTTGACATATTGCACAACACAACCTGAAATCCATACACATAACACCGTTAGCAATCATAGATGCAAAACTTAAATCATGGACTTATGCCAAGCCCATCTAAAAAACCACACAAATTACAGATCTCTTTAAGTGTGATGAGCAGTTTAGCAAATCAATTAAGACCGTCCATTATTTATATGGTCAAACAAGTAAGTCTTAACTCCTCTACAGAAGGTGAACTAATCCAGTGTGTGTGTATGAAGTAAGCTGTTGTGATTGTGGCAATTTCTCAGTGTCTTTTGTCCTCTTCTGATCTTTATGCTTTTAAATAATACTGGGGCTTTCCTCTTCTAGTCTGTATTTGGTACTGACACGTTGAATTTTAGGCCAGGGAAGTCTCACAAAATAGCAAGCATTAGCTCCAAAGGTATGGATTTACTGCTCAAACAAAGCAGGGTGTTTTTATAACCGCCATAGAAACATGATTGTCCATGGCAGCCAAGGCTCTACCACAACTTCTCAACCTCTTTCTCTATTTAAACTCATACACTTAAACACTTGATTTACTTATTACTGTTATCACCAAAGCTTATATATCACCATAGGTGGTAGGTGGTATATTTATTTTGTATTATATTTATTTTTGTTCTGGCGAGACAAACAATACATGAAAGGAATATTGAAATAATGACCATCATAGAACGACTATGACAAAAGGTAATTACAAGGTTTTTAATTTTTAAATGCCACGTTTTGACTTTTAAAGAAGCACAGCCTCTCTATGTGCATAATAAATCGATGTTGCTACTGTTTCTCAATAACTATTCCTTCCAAGTCACTTTATTAAGTAATTAAATTGTTGTGATTGATTTCTATGCCAAACTTTGTAATGTAAAAAATGACAACTCAAAAACATATTTAAAAGGCAAAGCCTTATAATAGTTCCATCCAAAGCAAGCTGCCGTTGATGAGTAAAAACATTGACTCTGCAAAAAAGGCTGAAGCCACCATGGCATTAGCTATTGCTGAACACTGTTCCACGCTGGCATGTGATCACATTGGGGAAGCATGTAAAGCTGCTTTCTCAGACTCCACTGCTGCTACTCACTTCAAAATGCACAAAACAAAGTGCACGGAAATGATTAATGGTGTTCTAGCACCATACTTTCTAAAAAAAGTTGGTTGCAGATGTGGGTGACCAGAGTTTCAGCCTTCTCCTCGACACACAATTGTCTCAACATTATAATGTGGGTCTAGACAAAGCATTAAAGTCATTAAGTTATTTTGAGAAGTGATGGCCTATTTCAATGACAAAAATAAAAAAAACAAACCAAGAATCAACAGAAGAAAGTTCATTTGTAGTTCTAAACATATTTAGGGTGTTTTTTACTCACATTTTGTCTCTCATGTGACGTTATTCCTCTTTTCTGCAGCATCAATTACATGCAAATGGACGCTTATGCAAATTTAGTGATGTCATTTAGCGACTTCTAGCGACTTTAAGGACAGCCAATAGCTACTTTCCTTACTGAGGAGTTGGCAACACTGTTGAAGGATTCTTAGAGTCTTAGTCTACAGTATAAAAAAAGAACAGTGTTACACATTTTAGTAAACAAACCACACAAAATACAGACATACAAAAATGTAATCAGATAATCAGAACATAACCAGATTCATTGAAGTAACAATCAAACTTAATCAAATTTAACAGGGAAGCTAATTTGGTCATATTAAAAATTTAATTAAGTCAATCACAGACAGGACAAATGTTAGTGATTCATGTTGAATGTACAGTAAATCTCACTTATACTGTACTTTACCATTAAATCACATTGCACTGCAATCTAAAGAACTCCCAGAGAGGCTAGGACTAGGACTCCATCAAACCACATTATCTTTAAATTAAGTCATTTTTAAACAGTTGTAAAAGTGGCTGATATGCTTAAATTTAAACAATAGCTTAGAAACAAATTTAGTTTGAGCTAAGTGTTTAATACTCCACTATTCCAAAACAACTAGGCAAAGATGTCTCATTAGGGTATAGCTTGTAAAAAAGCATTATTAAAACCAGATTTTTCAAAATTTGAACTTTCTGGACAACAATTGTCTAACAACCCCAAATCAGAAAAAGTTGGGACAGTATGGCAGAACCCTAACCCTATAACTTGTATTTTATTGAAGACACTAATGAATCCTCATCTTTTGGCTAATAATTGTGGCATTACATTGGGAAACAGATTCACATTTTTAGAAAAATATGAGGACCTTCCTTTACTGCAGCTGTTTCGCCTGCTGCATGCTTGGTCACTGACCAGCCACCACTAAAGGAGCAGGGTGTTTGCTCCTACAAGCCACCTTCCACCACCAGTGTGACTAAAGGCAGTTTCAACCTGGTGTCACTAACTGTGAGAGACTCTATAGTCGTAAATATTAAAAGAAGCTCAGTCATGGTTCACTGATTTTCAGAAGCCAGAGTTGTGCACCCAGACTGCTAGACAAATACATAATTGTGCAGACTATGATTATTTACATTGGATATAATAATATTAAGGACCAGAGGTCGAAGATCCTGAAACAGAATTTAAATAATCCCTGAGTCCTGTGGAAAACACACTGTCTGCATAGCTGGCTACAGGAGACTTGTTCTTCACGTAAGCTAGTTTTAATTTTATCTCCTTTGAAGATTCTCCTGTTCTTAAATATGTATTTACCCCAGTAACCTAGGTACACAGTTACTAACAGATAACAGACTACACAGTGTATAATAATTGCACAAAATGACTTAGGGCCCAAACTATAAAAACTGTGTCTGCCCCTTACATCATTTGTAAATGCAAACATTTTTAAAAAAAGTATGTTTTAATAACCTAATTAGTGTTAACATAAATGATTCTAACAGAAACACTAATAAAGTCAAATTGAATTTAGTACTACTAAACATACATTGCAAGATACATTGAATCTTAAGTAATTGTAAATAAATTGATCACAAATAACTGCTTAAATGCAATTTTCTTAAAGGAAACCTGGACTAGTCTAAATGAGTATTTAGATTTCAATGAAGCCGTTCCTCCTGGAAACAGTTACCTACATAAGCCACATCTAATTGGTTGTGGTGAAAGAGTAGCCATAATCTAAGAGATAGGCCTTATTATAAAACCACTTATATTGCTCACTCATTTTAAATACTTGTTCCTAATGTGAGTAATTAATCTTTTCAGATAAAAACCATATATTTTAGCTAATTACTATTTACAGTCCTCTGGTCCTTTTCTTAGAATTTACTGATTTTATTTCTAATGTAGCACTATCAACTGATAAGGCATTAATTGTTGGAGACTTTAATATTCATCATAAAATAATTTATGGGTATCATAAGTATCACCCAGAATGTGATGGGTCCAACTCACATCCAAAATGTGATGAAACCAACTTGCTGTTCTACCTAAAATTACCTAATCTCAGATCACTACGTATCACTATGTTTAACTAATAATATTCGTCTTCCACATTGCTACCAATCTAAGCATACTAATATGTCTACCACTGCAGCTACATTCATTAATGTCCAACCAGAATTAATGACTATGTCACCATTAGCACCTAAACAGATTTAACAGGCAACCAAACACTCTATTCCACACAACCATAGGTAATGTAGCTCCAGGTAAAAATTAAAACAACTAGAGAGAAAAAGCTTGCTCCATAATATAATGACCACACACATGCTCTTAAACAAACAGCACAAAAATTGGATCACAAATGGTTGCACACTATGTTGAAAGTGTGTGAAAGATGCAGGAACTGAGTGTAAACAAGCTGTAATAAGAATTAATAAGAATAAGAATAATCCACAATTCTTTTTTGATACAGTATTAAAACATAATAGAAATGTAACAGCAGCCAAATCTAAAATACTGCTTAACTGTACTAGTAATTATTTTTTTAGTTATTTAATAAAAAGATAGAAAAATAAAATTTCAAAATGTCCTTCATTCCCCTACTAATCAGCAATACACTGGGCAGTATGAGTGCTGACAGTGGCTTATCCAAGAATGTTATACAATTATGTTACTTTAACACAATCTCCCAAATTGAGCTAAATTTATTAACTGATCCTATTCCAACACACTACTTCTTGCATAATTTCATTTTGTAGTCTTGGTTATGTACCCAAGACTTTTAAATGTGCAGTTATTAATCCCCTTAATAAAAAGTCACATCTTGACCTACATTATCAGCCATAACATTAAAACCACCTCGTTTCTACACACAGTGTCCATTTTATCAGCTCCACTTACCATATAGAAGCACTTTGTAGTTCTACAATTACTGACTGTAGTCCATCTATTTCTCTGCATGCTTTGTTAGCCCCCTTTCATGCTGTTATTCAATGGTCAGGACTCTCCCAGGACCACTACAGAGCAGGTATTATTTGGGTGGTGGGTCATTCTCAGCACTGCTGTGACATTGACATGGTGGTGGTGTGTTAGTGTGTGTTGTGCTGATATGAGTGGATATGACACAGAAATGCTGATGGAGTTTTTAAACGCCTCACTGTCACTGCTGGACTGAGAATAGTCCACCAACCAAAAACATCCAGCCAACAGCGCCAAGTGGTAGCGTCCTGTGACCACTGATGAAGGTCTAGAAGATGACCAACTCAAACAGCAGCAATAGATGAGTGATCGTCTCTGACTTTACATCTACAAGGTGGACCAACTAGGTAGGAGTGGACATGGTATTTAAAAACTCCAGCAGCACTGCTGTGTCTGATTCACTCATACCAGCACAACACACACTAACACATCCCCACCATGTCATTGTCACTGCAGTGCTGAAAATGATCCACCATCTAAATAATACCTGCTCTGTGGTGGTCCTGTGGGGTCCTGACCATTGAAGAACAGGGTGAAAGCAGGCTAAAAAAGTATGTAGAGAAACAGATGGACTTCAGTCAGTAATTATAGGATCACAAAGTGCTCCTATATCGTAAGTGGAGCTTATACAATGGACAGTGAGTGTAGAAACAATTAGCTGATTTTAATGTTATGGCTGATACATTGAATCTGTGTTTCAAATATTCTAGAAAAAGTAGTTTTCCAACAATTATGTTCTTACCTGTGTCACAATGGATTCAGACCTGCCCTTTGACACATACATTTTTAATATAGTTAACATAGTTGCTTTCTTTCATCTGTGTAATTTGTATAAAATAAGAAACATACTTTGGCAGTGGTGATAAAAAGTTGATCTATGTGTTTATAACTTTAAGGTTAGATTATTGCAATGTCCTTCTCACTGGATGCTCTGTTGGATCCATGAACAAACTCCAACTGGTTAAAAAGGAAGCAGCACAAGAGTTATCTTATTTGATAAGATTTGATCATATTAGTCCTGTTCTATCATCTCTGCACTGGCTGCCACTAACCTATAAAGAGCTACATGGGCTGGCTCCACAGAATTTAAGTGAGCTTATTGAGCTCTACAACCCAGCATGTTAACTTCCTTCTCAAGGTGCAAGGCTACTTACAATTCCTAAGATTAAAAAAGCCACTGCAGTGGGGAAGGGTGTCATACATAGCTCCACAACTTTGGAATAATCTCTCTGCCTTTGTTCAGGATTCAAACTCAGTCTCTGCCTTTAAGACCAAAATTAAAAAACACATTTATTTACTCAGGCTTTTGATTAGTCTTTACAAAGCATTGAGGTTCTCTCTTTCAGTTAAGCTGTAATAAGAGGTGCTGGAGTCTCATGCTATAATTTGCACATTTGACAACTAATTATGATATTGTTTTGTATTCAAACTTTAAACACATCTTCTATGTTTTTTACTGTGAGATGGATACAAAGTGAAACCTTTCACAGACCTGAGGCTGAAGCCTGTAGGTTAAAAGTTGTGATGTGTTGGGAATCTGTTGTGACTGCACCCACAATGTCTAGAATTCACAAACAAACTATTCTACCACAGACTGAATGGATAGATGGTGATGCTTTTTACTTTATATACGTTTTGTTGCAAATTATTTTATTTATGCATATCTAGTCTAATTCATCAACTCTAATGAACTCAATTATCCTCTAGTTTTTCCTAGTCACTGTTGCCATAGGCTTGCTCATCAGGGGTGTTTTTGGGCCTGGAATTATGTAAAGTTGCTGTGAGACAATGTCCACTGTAAAAAGCACTGTACAAATATATTTAACATGACTTCACCCAAAGTTATTTCATTTGTTAATTTACAACCATTTCTGCATTTCAGGCCCGTAACACAAAAAGTTGGGACAGTAAAGCATTTATCATTTTGTTATGTTGTCATTTCCTCAACACAACACAAAAGACATTTTGGCACAAAAGGTACCAAGCAATGAAGTGTTTCAGGTGTTATTTTGTCCCATTCTACAAATACGTCCATTTCTTCTAAAAAATGTGAAATACTGACTTGTCTGACCACAACACCCATTTTCACTGTGTGATGGTCTATCCCAGATGCCGAGCCCAGAGAACTTGACGCTGCTTCTGGACATGGTTAAAATCAGGCTTCTTTTTTTGCACATTAAATGTATTGTAGTGCTTGACAAAGGTTTGCAAAAGTAATCCCTTGCCCATGTGGTTATATCAGCTATTGATGAACAATGATTCCTGGTGCAGTGCCATCTAAGTGATCGGAGATCAGGGGTATCCAGCTTAGGCTTGCACACTTGCCCTTACATCTAAAATTCCTCCAAATTCCTTGAATTGTTTAATAATATTATGCACTGTAAATGTAGAAATATGCAAATCCCTTCCAATCTTTTTAAATGTAACATTGGTTTTTAAAAAACATTAGTACTTTTCTCACACATTTGTTAACAAACTGGAGATCAACTGCCTTTTGTGGATACTGCTTTTGTTCTAAATTATGATTACAATCACCTATTGACATCATCTGTTTGAAATCACATCTTTTATTTTTTACGTCATTACTAGCCCTAAATTGCACCCAACTTTTTTGGAATGTGTTGCAGGTCTAAATTTAAGAATGGATGTTAACAGACGTTCACCTGACAAAACATGTAATATCTTAGTTCAGAATCAGAATCAGAATACTTTATTGATCCCAGAGGGAAATTGCAGTTTTTACTGTCTTCAATGAAATAAAAGCCAAAGTAAATTTAAAAACAACTGCTTTTTATTTTTATACTGTTTTCAAATTTTGGGTTGTATTACTGTATTATCTTATTTGACCTATTAAGAACATTACAGCAACAGTCAAACATTGTGGTGGTAGTGTGATATTGTAAGGCTGATTTGCTTCATCATGAACTAAACTACATGCTGTTACTAAAGGTATAGGAAATTCCACTGTCCATCAGAAGATTGTTGAGAAGAATGAAATGTCATCACCAATGTTATTAAGGTAGTAATTTTATTTATCTGTATTGTGGAAAAAAAGCAATCACATTATAATGGCATAGTCAAAGTACTGTTTTGAATCCAAAGTCCAGGTCCTTGGCTTACAATCAAACCCATTGCCCTTGCCAGAAAAGGGGACTAATCACCTCTTATTTGTGACAGCTGTTCTGGATGAAGTGGTCTCTCTGACAGTTGCACAGTCCATTCTGCAATGACAGATGAATTTCTGTGGATGAGATGCCGGTGTCTCTTGTTCAAATAACATGGGTGTGGGGAACCCAAACTGGCATGCCTAGTGATTAATGCAAGAGGGTGTTGTGAGCATACTCTGCCCATAGTAGATGTTTGGTCCAATATGAGTGGTTAACTGAGGCCAGACACTGGAGTGTAAATTTCAAAGTTTAATTGACCCTCTCTGTATGCCTGATGAATTGTGGGTAAAATGTGGAGGACAGGCTGGCAGAGGCACTGAGCTGACACCAGTAAACTGTAAATCGGACATCAGGTCACTAGACAGGTAGCTGTTTTATTGGTTAAGGAAAGTTTGGGCAATGCAACAAATTTGCAAGTCTTTGGAATCAGTCTACTAGGATCAGGCTCCTACCACTGACTCTTCCAAATTGCTTCCTCAAGCCCCCTTTCAAGTGTAATAGGCTGTCTGGGGTAAGGGGAGGTAGGTCGGTCCAATTGTCTGGACAGGACATCCGCCTTAATGTTTTTTGAATATGGCTGTTACGATAAAATAAAATCAATCATT
The DNA here is from genome assembly GCF_030014385.1 of Trichomycterus rosablanca. Taxonomy (NCBI): domain Eukaryota; kingdom Metazoa; phylum Chordata; class Actinopteri; order Siluriformes; family Trichomycteridae; genus Trichomycterus; species Trichomycterus rosablanca. The sequence goes on from NC_085995.1 coordinate 15,947,076, forward strand.
AAAAATATGTGCAAAGGTGCATTGTGGTATTAAGCCCTGTAAGCTGGAAAATGTCTGTGCCTACCTCCACATTAGAGGTGTCAACCTTGACAATGGAGTCTCAGGTTTTAGTAGTCTGAGCATTTTGGTTGACCTAAGGCACCTCTTAGGGTCATTGAATGCTTCCTGGGCTTTGGGCATCCACTGAAACTGAAGTTTTTCTTGGACAGGTTAGTAAGTGGGGCTGAGAGATCTAATGTCCATAATGAACAACCAGGAAAAAATAGCAAAGCCCATTCATATGTCATATGGCCTAAACAAGAACCGAATATGTAGGACAACGCAACCTAAAGTGGCTGCTAGTACATGTATTTAATTTCATTAATTAAATGTATGTAAAACACTTTATTAATTATTGAAGGTCATGACATATCACAAGGTGAAATAATATTATAGATCTTTCACCATTTGCTGTTTTTATGTTTTTGCATTATTTTCCAGAGAATTTACAACAGATCTGTAAAAGAATTAATTCAATAAAAATTATTTTGTTTCTGTAAAATGTAGGGCTGGCAACAATCTCATAATGGGCCAAATCACTGGATCAGATATCTGAAGAAAAAAAAAGTGTAATCCGATACGATACTGTTGCTTAATGTGAATAACACTTAATGTAAATAAGGCCATTGTTTGTGTGTAAAGCAAATAACACATGAAGATACGTTCCAACAGAGTGCTGTTTATTGCCAGTCACTCTTGATGACATCATTAACATGTGCCACTGATCTACAACTCATCTGCAACAGCCATTCAGAAATTTAAAAAAACACACTGATCTACTTAAACTTTTAGCATTTAAAAAAAATCATCTACTACTGCCACATCTAAAATAAAGCAATAAGCCACGAGAGACTGTGCGTTACTGCAGAGTGCGTAAAACGTCTTTCCCCGTGATAAAATCATAGCAGTAATGCACGGTCTCGAGTGGCTTATTGCTTTAATAAAACGGCGGTCAACAATGTTCAATTTATAAATGTTTTTATTTACAAAAACACTTACAAAAAGCATTCTTCCGCGACCCCCAGGTAGTTCGTTAACAGTGTTGCTAGGCAACATAAGGGCGAACATAACATTCACTTTTTCTTTTTAGTGGCGTATTAATATGGAATGATGTGAGGTGGTCATAGGTGTGCGTTTATCGGGGATTTTACAACGGCTTAGAACGCGGCTCAGCCAATCAGATTTTAGGACCGGAACTATCCGTTTTATAAACACTGTTTAAACACAGTAAAATTATAAATGGTACATTGCTTACCGGAGATAAAGAAAACCTATCTTGTCCCGGCTTGGAGATCTCTCACATCCTCAACAATTAATCTATTAGTGTTATGAAATAAAACAAACTACACCATTTCTTGTTTAGCCAAAGATGTCCTCTTCAAAATCCAGCAGGGTTTAATAATATAAAAACATGAGAGAATTTTAACGTAAAATCTCAATTCTGCGTCAGTTCTAATTGGTCCATCGCGTTTGATTGACAACCACATCTTCCAATTGTAGACCCTTTGGACGACACGCCGTAAAGCGAGATGTGTCACGTGAACAACAGCTTGAACGTAAGTGAAACCAAAAATACTGCTAAATGTTCTGTGTTAAAATAAAAACAGTGGTTTTGCAGAACTATGATGTTGTAGGTTCTCTATTTATTTCTTTAGAATATTTGTTTCACGGTCTGAGCATTGTTATTTAGATAGCTAGTTTAACCATGGTGCATTGAGACATGTATTATTACTGCTTAGTTGTTTGAGAGGAGAAATGACAGTATTGGATTGGTATCGGTATCGGCAGATACTTAATTTGCAGTATCGGTATCAGTATGGACATAAAAAAGTTGTATCAAGCCAGCCCTAGAAAAATGTGTTCCGTCAGCGAAAAGGAACAATTGCACTTTTAAGTGTAACTCACTTCTCAGAGCAGTCCAGTAAAAACAGAATGTGCTGAACACAGACAGGAATTACTGGAATGACAAAGACTGAATAAAAGTTTTACATATTTTTATATTTGGGTGTGGAAATAGGTCTGAAACTCGCTTGTTTAAAGCTACTGGTTGTTGCACCTTTCATCTGTTTTTTTACACACACACACACACACATAGCACACGTTTCTTGAGGGTATGAGTTGGCTAATTGCCTGTCACTCACACAAATGGACAGGAAGTCTGGCTCTTGAGATGACTCAGTCATGTGTGATTCTGTGTGCCTCATGTATGGATGTGTCAAGATTTCTAGTATTATTTTTTATACCAGTACAAAGAACACAAAGCCAAAATGCTTCAAAACCACTCAGGCCAGAATCAGTGTAGTAGGAGTATAGTTATTGTATCTAAACTAATGACTAACATTATATGGTTAAAATATTGTAGACACCTCTCCTTTTTATTCAGTTCAGGTGTTTAAGGTGAGGCCAAACTCACTGCTAACAGACATATAAAGTCAGTGAGAAATTACATGCTTCCAAATTTCTGCTAAGAGTTTGGGAAAGGCTCTTTCCTTTCTATTATGAATGTGTTCTTGTGGACCTGTGGGGCCATCAAGTCATGAAAAAGCAGTGCGCACTGCTTGGCCAGTAAAGAAGTAGGCTCAAGTGTCAACCCGGATTTTCACCCTAATCTAGTCGTATCCAATTACCCTGATTGCACTACGCTTCCCCTCTACCGATGCTACCCTTCACTGCTGAGTGGGAAGCGCCGCAACTGACACACGCCCCCTCTGACACATGTGCAGTACCGACTGCATCTTTTCACCTGCATGAGACGAGTTCATATGCAGATCAGTTTTGTGTACAGAGAGCCACAGCATTATTCCTATACTCTGTGCAGGCGCCATCAATCAGCCAGCACAGGTCGTAATTACATCAGTTATGAGGAGCCCTGGTCCGGCTTCCCACCCTGTGTGAACAACAGCCATCATTGTTCATGTAGGCATCCAGCCCAGCCGGATGGCAGAGCTGAGATTCAAAACGAACCAGTACCAGTTTTGTCTTACTTACATTTGTAAATAGCCGACTCTCCACTTTCCGCCATCTTTCTTCTTCCGCCTTGAACGCCTTTGCAGTTCCAGTTGAATTATGGGATAGATTATCGGGCCGCAGTGTGCTGTGTTTGCATACTCAAAAAAGCCTGCCCTTGCAGTAGGTCATTCTGATACTTTTCGTGTACTGTTTAATGAATACTACATATTCGGACACTCTAACCACTCTCATGTACTGCTTTTATGTACTGTTCAGTATAGAAGTATGTGATTTGGGATGCAGCATTTGTGTGATGACTTTTCAGAAGTGGAAGTTATTTTTCTCAAGAAGAAAGCAACTTCTTAATAATGTCCATGATTTCGAAATTTATCCAACAAGCTCTTGGCCAGGTGTCCTCATATTTTTGACCCTATAGTGTATGTTTTTATGTCTTTGGGAATGTTAATTAATTATAAATAGTCCAGGTTGGAAGAGATATGTGTACTTTGTATTAAAAAACTCCATTAGCAAAATTGTTTCCTGTAGCTGCTGATCACATCTGTACAACTGTAATTCCAAATTCTATAATTTTGCCATTGTATAATTTCAATCATTCTGTTTACTTATTCATTGTTTATTTTTCACTTTATCCTGGTTAGGGTGCGACACAAATACACTGATCACAGGGCAGGGACATACCCAGGACAGGGTGTGAATTTATCACTGGTTCTTAGGTTCTTAGTTTCCATATCACTGTGCAGCAACTCTACCGCCTGTGTTACCATGTTGCCCTGTGGTTGATTTATGTTTTGGGTACCTAAACATAACTTTCACTTTGTTTGGGTGTTCCAAAACAAATACTCAAATTCTCAAGTACATTTTCTTAATATAATTTCAAATTCATTGTTGCCTAAACGTGCAACCTGTCCAGACCCTGAGGTAGCAAATCATGGTGATTCTCTCAGCGTTAGATTTAGTAAGATTTTTATCTGAGGTTCTTTTCTTCTCTCAACACAGTGTTGTGGATTTCTGATCTGTTAACAAACATTTTCCTAGAAGCACTTGTGCAAAACTGACACCATTTGAAGAACATCCAGTAGTAATTATTTATGTGTAAATACTAAGTGGAATTTTTCTACCTCAGACAAACTACAGGAGTGAGGTGGCCTTGTGGTGCAGACAAAACAATCTCTCTTTAAATGCTGAAAAGATGAAGGAGATTGTTGTGGATTTCAGAAGAACACGCACCCAACATGCTCCTCTGACCATCAACGGTGCTGCTGTGGAGAGGGTGAGCAGCACCAAGTTTTTGGGTGTGCACGTCACAGAGGACCTCTCCTGGACCAACAACACAACATCTCTAGCCAGGAGGGCTCATCAGCGTCTCTACCTTCTCCCTAAGCTGAGAAGAGCCAGAGTCCCAGCCCCCATCATGTGCACCTTTGTTTTTTAATTAAGGTTTAGTGTTGCATCACGGGTCTGAGAATAACGCAATTTCAATCCTCTCTGTATGTCCTGTACATATTGCAGTATTGACAATAAAGCAACTTTGACTTTGACTTTTGACTTTTGACTTAGTGGACACGAAAGCAAAGTGCTAGTCTTTAACATTGAGTGTTGCACATTATGCTCTTGAAGTTATCTTAAAGCTACATAAAGGCTATTTAGAATATTTCAGCTTTATGTAGCATTCATGATTTTTACCATGTTCTCCAAAATTTGTTTTAATTGGGGCATAGATAGATAGATAGATAGATAGATAGATAGATAGATAGATAGATAGATAGATAGATAGATAGACAGACAGACAGACAGACAGACAGACAGACAGACAGACAGACAGACAGATAGATAGATAGATACTTTATTTATCCCGAAGGAAATTCTTGGTCTCCAGTAGTTTAACAAAGAAGAGAAAGCTTAATACAAATAAAAAATAAGGTAAAATACAAAAGCAAAATAAGGTAAAATGCAAATACAAAAATAAGGTAAGTAAGTAAATAAGGTGCATTAATACAGCATATGGTATGCAACAGAATTGCATGTGCAAATTGTGCATCTGGTACATGGGATAAAAGCAGCAGTGTATCTATTCTTATAAACAATATATACAGATATATAAGAATAAATATAGAGAGGAAGATGTTATAGTTATAAATATCTATAATGTATAATTTATGGGTATATATATGTATATAAAATAGAATATGAAAAGAGATTGTATATCAGATATAAAATATGTCGGACATAGGTATGGATGAGAACAGTGGGGGTAACATACAGATAATAATAGTAGCAATGTATGTAGATAAAATTATAAAATTATAACCGATATATACATACAGGTATGAAAACAAGAATGTAAGTACAGAATATGTAAAGTGGCAATACAAATATACAGTATGTTTGAGTTGTTGATTCGGTTTAACGACCCCGTCGTTGTGTGGTGTTAAACAGTCTGACTGCCTGGGGAACAAAAGACTTTCTCAGCCTGTCTGTAGAGCAGGACAGAGACAGCAGTCTATCACTGAATACACTCCTCTGTCTGGTGATGGTGCTGTTCAGAGGGTGCTGTGTATTATCCATGATTGATAAGAGTTTTTTTAGAGTTCTTTCCTCAGCCACCTGCATGAAAGTGTCAAGCTCTGTGCCAATCACAGAGCCAGCTTTTCTTACCAGCCTGTCCAGTCGTGTGGCATCGCTCTTCTTCATGCTGCCTCCCCAACACACCACAGCATAGAAAAGAACACTGGAGACGACAGACTGATAGAACATCAGCAGGAGTTTTTTTACAGATTTTAAAGGACCCAAGCCTGCTCAAAAAGTAGAGACGGCTCTGTCCTTTCTTGTAGATAGTGGCTGTGTTATCTGTCCAGTCCAGTTTATCATTGAGTTGTAGTCCCAGGTATTTGTAGGTCCTGACCACCTCAACGTCAGCCCCCTCAATTGTGATAGGTTGAAGATGGGGCTTGTGCCTCCGGAAGTCCACCACCATCTCTTTAGTTTTGGAGGTGTTCAGCTGTAGATGGTTTGATGTGCACCATGACACAAAGTTATCCACCAGGCACCTGTACTCCTCCTCCTGCCCCCCCGCTCCAATACACCCCAGAACTGCAGTGTCGTCTGAGAACTTCTGCATGTGGCATGACTCAGAGTTGTACTTAAAGTCGGAGGTGTACAGGGTAAACAAGACAGGGGAAAGTACAGTCCCTTGTGGTGCCCCAGTGCTACTGACTACTATATCTGAAAAGCAGTCCTTTAGCCTGACACACTGTGGTCTCTCTGTGAGGTAGTCCACGATCCAGGTCACCAGGAGTGAGTCCACCCCCATCTTCGCCAGTTTGTCTCCCAATAGGAGTGGCTGGATTGTGTTGAACGCACTGGAAAAATCGAAGAACATAATTCTCACCGCTCCGCTTCCCTTGTCGAGGTGAGAGTAGGCTCTATGTAGCATATAGAGGATGGCATCCTCTACCCCCACCTTCTCTCGGTAGGCGAACTGCAGTGGGTCCAGTGCGTGATGGACCTGCGGTCTGAGGTGGTGGAGTAGCAGTTGCTCAAACGTCTTCATGATGTGCGACGTCAGGGCGACTGGTCTGAAGTCGTTTGGCTCGCTGGGGTGTGCTTTTTTGGGGACTGGGACGACATATGATGTTTTCCACAGTGTGGGGACTTTTCCCAGTCTCAGGCTTTGGTTAAAGATGTGTTGAAGTGGCTCCCCCAGTTCAACAGCACATGCTTTCAGCATTTTCGGACACACCCTGTCTGGGCCCGCTGCCTTGCTGGGACGAAGCCTCCTCAGTTGATCTCTGACTTGACCTGAAGTTATGGTTGGGGGGTGTGCCAAATCAGCGGCTGGTGTGTAGCATGATGGGGCATCCAGTGGTAACTGTGGCAATTTTATGGCAGATAAAATAATAATTAAGATAGATTAAGATAGTTAGCATGGGACAAAGTCTCATGAAATCACAATCTTTCACATTTCTCTTACAGACAGACAGACAGACAGACAGACACACACACACACACACTAAATATAATAATTGAGGGAGAAATCTTTTGATCCCCATCTAAATATTGTGAAAGACAACTCGGCCCCTGTGACATTTTTTTTCCTGCAGGCTATATTTGCTCGGCTGTATTTACCTGGCATTTTGAGTGTTTGTCAATCTTCTTTATGAGGCTGCAGTGTGTGCAGGAATGATACGTGTTTGCCTGGGTAACCGTGTGATATTTGCGTGGACTGAGAATGCGTGTGAAGTGATTTCATATCAGTTGCATCAAGCTAAAAGGTGAGAAGTATGGATCATTATTCTTTATTACAGTTCAACGCTGCTGGGCAGTTTTTACCTTGTCAATCACAGCATTAAAAAAGGAATATCAGTTAGGCAAACAATACATGTTTAAATGCATTATGGCCATAGAACAAAACTGTGTGCATCAACTGCATTATGGATCTATTTGTGTACCCTGAAATGTCATGACCAAAATAATGGATGGAGGTAGATAATGGACAGTTGGTTTGTAGGTGTTTAAAGCTATTATTAAGACAGATACATTTATTTTTATTTAATATTCACATTTCATAATATGCAAAAATAGATAGATAATGTTTATAGATAATATGGTTAAATGTGGTTCTCCTATATAAGGTTACCCTATATTATCATGCAGAGGCTCTCAAGACTTGCTGAATGCACTACAATAAAAAGGAAATTGTAGATAATAATTTGTAGAAAGCATAAGACAGGTTTTGTATTTTTAATTTAATAACCCTAGCATGGGTGTAGTATTCAATTATAAAGTGTAGATTAACATTGTATTTTAATGCATATGTGCATGTTGTAGAACTGGTGCCACTAACACTACCCCCATTTCAGGCCAGGAGAGGTTTAAACCATATGCCCGCCCCCTCCGCCATGTGCCGTTGCCAGCTGCCTTTTATCACCAGATGAAGGGGTCCACAAGAGCCATACCATGCAAGGAGCAACAAATTATGCTCAGTGTAATTTCCCCCTTTATCGTTGCCCAAACCATTTCCTGGGATCACATATCATAGTGCAAGCAATGAAAAACCCGAACCAACTTCGGAAAACACATGCAATTGTTTGTCTGATGCCCAATGTCTGTTGGCTGGGATTAAGACATTAAATAATTCAAATTCTAAAAGAAAAAAGAGATTTTGAATAAGGAAGATAACTTTGCTTAACTTTCAGACACTGATATATTATCATTCATTTGTCTGTTTAGATTTTCTCAGGATTTAAAAATGTGTACCAAACAAGCACCTGTCTTGACTTGTCTTGCTCCCTCTTTTGACGTCTCTTTTCCCCTCGGAGCGAGACGAGGGCACGTTAAAGCACTGACTCCCTGATTAATTGCACACACTTGTGAGGACTGAGACAGGGAGAAAGAAAGAGAAAGACACATGTGCAGGAAGGTTCTTCTTTTTTCAAATTTAAATGATAAAGATCTGCCAAGTGGATCTATTTCATCAAAATGAAACTCCAGTGAAGCAAAGTTCTAGACAGCCGAGATCTGGTCACAGAGTCTGACAGGACACAACTGTTACTCTAACCCTTCAGATGAGATCAATATATAATATTTCAAGGTCAGACCCTACACGGTGTGTGTATGTGTGTGTGTGTGTGTGTGTGTGTGTGTGTGTGTGTGTGTGTGTGTGATATTCCCAACCTGTCTTTCTCAGTGGGACTAAAAAACTTTGTTTATCCAGACTAACCCAGCGGGTACTGTAAGATGAGAGACTAGAGATGAATAGTAGTTTAAAACGTGGTCATATTGCAGCATTGCCAGATCCCAGCAGTCATGTCTCGATGGCCTGATGTACGAAAACATCAACAGACACAATCAGTCAGAAAGGAGCCACCGAGCTTTATCAAACAGGAAATAATGAGTCTTAGAGAACGCGCTGGTAGGTTAATTGGTGGTGCATGTCTGCCCCCTGCTGGTTCATTTCGATGCATATATGGGTCTTGGTTATTTTTTGTAAGAACGTGTTGCATCACATTAGGTATTTGCATGTTTACAATAACTAATAAATGTACATTATTAAATATCTCTCTTCTTTGTGCTGAGTAAAGTTAAATACAGAAAGTACTAAAATTACTTTTTTTCACACCTTGTGGATTGGATTAGGATATAATTAATAATGGGTATAATTACCATTTTATCCATCAATCTACACTCACACACAATGACAAAGAGAAAATATGTTTTTTTGTAATAATAATTACATCAGG